>NW_006799944.1:2009447-2020057 GCF_000485575.1 Poecilia formosa | reverse complement strand
ATACATTAAAGATCTGTTATTGCTGTACCAACCGTCTAGACCCCTCAGGTCTTCTGGTTCTGGTTCTGCTCTGCATCCCCAGAGCCGGAACCAAACGAGGAGAAGCAGCATTCAGCTTCTACGCACCACAAATTTGGAACAAACTTCCAGAAAACTGTAAAACAGCTGAAACACTGAGTGCCTTTAAATCTCGACTAAAAACCCACCTGTTTAGAGTTGGATTCGAAGTGTAATCAGTTCACAAATCTAATGATGGCTCTTGACTTAATGTAACGTTTTGATTGCTGACTCCATGTCGCATGACTCTGTGTCTTTGTGTTTGTTATGATGTAAAGCACTTTGAAATGCCTTGCTGCTGAAATGTGCTGTAGAAACAAAATTTGATTTGATTTTGATTTTAGAAAAATGGGCAGATAAGCGCTGTTTTAGATAAGGTCTTAAGTATTTCTGCATTTCAGCAATTCATGAGAGGTTTTAGTCCCGCTAAATTACAGTACATGAGATTTAGTATTTTTATAAGTACTTGCTTCTATAATTTCTCAAATAACTCAATCATTGAGAAAAAAAATGACTCGTATGCAAAGGCTAAGTATGTTTCTTTTTTTTTTTCTTTTTTTCTGGGTACATGTGAGCTCTAAGACGGTGATGGTGGCAGAGACCCAGTAGAGGCTTTGGGATGAAAGTGAAACAATTATAATTACCATCATTCTCAAAAGGATTTTTTTTTAAAGAACTGCTATTGACTGAAAAACTGTTTAGTACACAACAAAATAGTAAAGCGATTGGTTGTTTGGCTGCTTGAGAGCAAAACGGGAACGAAGAAGGACATTTACCAGGAGTCTGAAGACAAAAGAATAAGTAGCACAGATGTTTACAGAAGAGGTCAAGGAAAGTATAAATGATAAAAAAAACATGTTTCTGTCAAGAATTCTTTCACAGCTTTAATACACTAAAAGAGAGTTTGACACTTTTTAACAACATCATTTGAACTGTTTGCACTCGCCACTTAGAAACACAATGTAAAATGTCAATATTTATCGCTCTCTGCTCCTCTTCCATCTATCTATTCCTTCACAGAACAAACGCCTTTTCAAGAGGTGGGCAAAAAAACATGTGAAAAAGTAAACAGCAATCCGAGACAATTTCAGACCTTTTTCAAATTCCACATGATGATCCAAACAGCGAGAGGGCTTGGTTGTTTTGGCAAAAGCCCGATTCAAGAAACTCGAACTGACTTTAAATTCTTGGAAAAGAAGAAAAAAAAAAATAATAATAATAAGCGCTCCTGCTGTATACACTGTGTTCCTGCCGCTCGACAATGAAGAGGTGAACAAGAGGCGTCCACAAGCAGCGCGACAATTAAAGCACTCCGCACGCACGCAGCAGGGCACGGCTCTTCATTCAGAGAAAGGTTTAGGCAAACACACTTAACTGCTGTTGAATGCCTCTATTTATGAAGTACGACCCACTCCAGCTGGGTTCACAAACATCCCATTGTTGCCTCGCCGTTAATCAACTTCGCGAGTGAAAATTCTTCTCCTGACTGTGACCTTTGTTATTAACACTGCTTTTCAAACACTATAAAATTCCTTCCCAAGTTCTTGCTTAATATTTTAATTGAGTCTTGAAAAAAAGTAAGTCAGACAGAATTGCAATGTTATCGCCGTGGAGTGCAGGATTGATGACTTGAGGTCAGAGCTGGAGGATCGGGTGCAACGCTCATGGCCAACAAAACAAAATCTTCCCAGTCTTTGCTTATTTTTTTTATTTTTTTTTGTCCCAATCAGATTGGAGACAAAAAACAAGAATTGAGTTACACCTTGAAAAATGTGATTTTGTGTCACTGACAAAAGAATGGTTTCATTATTGGTACTGTCCTTGCGATTAACCATACAACGTTAGTATCCAGAAGAACCTTGGGGGTATAAAAACTCCAGGAAAAATAATTACAAACTTTTTTCTTTTTATCTACTTCTTTGGCCTTTGCCCTTTCCTCACAAAAGGGAAATAGTAGCTAGTTTTCCTCTTGTGGAAGCTAGCTCCTATTGTGGTCAATGTGCTTGCTTAAAAATAGGAAAAAAAATATAGCATCAATATATCATAAGTCGTATAAAACTGTCCTATGACCCTTATAACGTCAAACACTGTAGATTGTTAAACTGACTTTAGCTTTGATTACAGCCTGCATATGTTGAGGCATCATTCCAGTAAACTATGATGCGTTTCTATTCAGAGTTGCATCAATGTTTCGCCTTGCTGGGGACGTGGAACAGGTGATCTTTGTGCAAATGTCCCAAAAATTCTCAAAGGTATTTAGATCTGCAGTCTGATGGGACAATCATACGTGAAAATTACGTCTCGTGCTCCTAGAGCAAATGTTGCACAACTTGAGGCTGATAAGTTCTTCTAATGCCATTCTGGAATATGCCCTTGCCGTCGGTATATTCAGGTAGAGATCTGATCCCATTTCTTGAGCACATAAAATTGCTCAACCTAGACCTGACCAACTGCAGCAGACCCAGATCACAGCACCGTCTCCACAGGCTTGAAAAGTGGACAGCAGGCATGATGGGTGCCTCCTTTCTCAACCAGGTGCACATATTACTCTGCAAAAGGGCAAACCTGGGCTCCTCAGATCACATGACCTTCTTCCACTGCTTTGTGGTCAGAGATTATTCTGAGAACATGTCTTTAATAAGTAACATGATCCTCCACTGTACTTCCAGTTTTTAATAATGTGTTGTTGGACAGTTCTTAACTTGATTCTAATAGATTCGGTAATCTTCTTTCATGTTCTTGTTGCAGCCTGAAACATAGTTATTGATGGAGCAATTATCCAATGGCGGGCTCTTACCTATTTGCATTGATAAATCCAGGCGGTGAGTTCTTTGAGCAGTGTATATGAAAAAAAAAATACACAAACAGAAAAACATTTTATCTAAAAGGAGAGTCACAGAACAAAAAAGAGCAATCAGGGAGACGTAATTCATAGTATGCAAAAAACAAAAAGAGCATGCGTACCTACTATACTTGCGTGTGTGTGTGTGTGTGGGCAAACTGGGGGGTGCAGAGGAGAAAAAGGAGACTCTAGTTAAGAATTCCCAGTGAGAGAAGTCCTTGAACTACAGCCTGGAGAAACCTGCAGCTGAAACATCAACGCACCCGAGTGAAGCCGAGGGCTGCAGACGCTGCCTCACTTCAGCTTCTCGCAGTTGCCAGATCAGGACCCGCGAGGACGTGAGAGCTGAACAGGATGAGCTTTGTCTATTTCTTTACCATTTTGACAGCAACAAGGCCCCAGTATGCCTAAACATCTGCGTGTGTGTGTGTGTGTGTGTGTGTGTGTGCGTGTGTGTGTGTGTGTGTGAGAGAGTCAACAACAGTCAGACAAACATGCTGACTATGAATCATAAGTGACTTTGATGGCATGAAAGTCAGTTACTTAGAGCTTTCTTCTCCACAAACANGTGTGTGTGTGTGTGTGTGTGTGTGTGTGTGTGTGTGTGTAAGTCAACAACAGTCAGACAAACATGCTGACTATGAATCATAAGTGACTTTGATGGCATGAAAGTCAGTTACTTAGAGCTTTCTTCTCCACAAACACTTGTTCAACTCAACATCGGATGGAATCCAGCAGATTCACTGCATTAAGCAGGTGTTTTTATAAGAGACACTGAAGCACCATGTACCAGCTTCTGCAGACTTAAATAAAATAAATAAATAAAAACACAAAATTCCCATTTTTGAAATGGGAGTACAGATACCAGCGAAATAAAATTCCCCTTTGAAAATAATAAGGGGTAAGAAACAGCATTAAAATATCGTTTTCTAACACTCACGCCAATAGTCGCAATTAATTATTTAGACACATAAGCAACACAAGGCATCTTTCTCATGTGAGAAAAGTTGCTGCAATAAAACGAGCTTTTAGGATTACTTTAAAACAAAGAAACAAGAACAGAGCTGAAATCTTAACTTGTCTTTAGCATCTTTGTAGTTAGCAAAGATTAACATAATTGAAACAGCACAGACATTGTTCCAAAACTTTGGTGCAAGCATCATTGGTACTCACCAGAAATATTTGTATCATAGAAACACAAGGTCAATAGGAAACTGCCACAGACTTGGGATGTTTATGCAAAACAAACCCAGACTTTTCCATAAAGAAATGTGCAGACAACACTTCAAGAAAACCTGGGTTAGCCTGGTTTTAACTTGACGTGGACAGAAGTGAACCAGGAAAACCTGCTTACATTTGTACCTCTGACGTTCAAACGTTAAAGCATTAGAGCAATCTTTTCTATGGATGGGGGTAGGGTTACATATCTACCTACCTATCTACTTAACTATGAATCTGAAGATTTTATCATCTGAGTCCACGTAGATTGTACAAAAAAAAAAAAAGCTAAATTCTAAACCACAAATGAGCAAGTCTTGTTTTATCATCGTCTGTCTGTAAGGCAGTAATTAGAAAGCATATAATTTCCTCAAATGGTTTGAGAACAAATGTTATAAAGAGTACAAACTTGAGAGAGTCTAATCTTAATTAACTATCAAAATCCCCCCCAGCCAAAGTCCCCCCCAGAAAAAGCTCCAGTTAAAAATGTAGCCGTGAAAGCTCACGACATGAAACGGAGCACAATTCTACAGTGTTCAGCCTTCTTGTTATCTACTAAAAGTTTTGATTTCTCTCAACCGGACACAAGTCTGGCCATGTCGTAGAAAATGCTGTTTCTTTTTCATTAGCGTCTTACATCACTAGGTTTTCACTGGCTTCATTATAGACATCTCTCTGACCATATAAACAGCTAGCTATGTGTTAAAGTAACTACTCCTGCTGAAAGAACTTCCACACTGAAGAGTGTTGTTACCAGCTGGTAGCTGCTGAGGCACGGTGGGTTCACAGATTGGACAAACACTTGAGTTTCATATAGGTCAGTGTCAGTCACCACATGATTTCTCTGGGAGCAGCTAAACAATCCTCTTCAGGAATTAAAATAGTCTGATACGTGTTTGTAACTCGGTGTGGGCTAACTTCGATCGACAGCAGGCCAAATAACACTGAGGGGACTGCGTTAGCCATTACTGTGCCTCAGCTGGATGGAGGCAGCTTAAAGGATCCTTTCTTTTAATTTCTCCACCTTTTCCTAACCGACACTCCTCCTCTGCGTGCCAGATCGAAGCCATACGCCCGTGGCCATACCGCCGGGTCATTTTCCGCTCAAGTCGCCCAGGAATAGCCTCTGAAAAGCTGTTGAGGAAGAAAGGGGCAAAAGGGAGCATCGACACGCTCTCTGCGCGACAGCTAATTGCAAACCAGCGTATGCTTACGGCACGGTTTGAGATGAAGGATAGCGTTTGTGCATACATACGCCAAAACGCGTAGCCAAGGACGCTTCAGTTTTGAGTGAAAAACAAGCCGAGCTCATAGACAGGGGGTCATGTGGGGCGGCCTTGGGCTACGGAGGGAGGGGGAGAGGAGAGCAGAGTCAGCCTTGCCCTCAGCCATGGCATCCTTTCATTGCCAGCTTCGTGAGCCTGGAGGGATTGAGGCAGCGGGGGTAGGGGATCTACCCATTCCGCCCCGCCATACAATATAGCTGTAAAAATGCACCCACTTGCATGCAGAGTGCAGGCCTCCGAGCGGACAGACAGGCTTACAAAAGGGGTGAGATCACTCCCAACCGAAGGCTTTGTTGGCGTGCCAGTGTCAGTGTTGCCCTCTCTGGCCTACCAAAACCTTGGCAACTAGGTTGTCTGCTGGAAACAACTAGGACAATGGGGTGAATGCCTCAATGAAATATGGTTTCTGGGATTGCAGCTGGCACTCGCAGGAATAAAACAGGCATGAATATAATGAATAAGGAGACTGAGGAATGGAAATGCGTCTGGCCCACTGGCCTGGTTTCCTACCCTGGAACGGTGCAGAAATCCTACCTGGCCAAAGTGGAGAAGAAAAACAAACAAATAAAAAAAACAACCTGATATGCAGCCACCAGTAACAAAAAGTTGGAAATAAAAACTAAGGATGGTTATGGTAACTAAACATCATTTACCCCCCGTGAGCTAAAACTTTCTACATATAACAGCCTGGACTTGAAGATCTTAAAGGAAAGGGAAAGAGGGAGGGGGATTTATCGAAGGTGTCTATGGCAACCAAAATGTAGATCATGGAAAAGAGATGGTGTGAGACAACATAGCCCGAAGTCAGGAGGACCACCTCCTCACCAACTCCCTGCTGTAGCCTTCAGACAACCTACCATCAAGGTGGGAGGAAACGGCAAACAGTCAGCAGAGAACAGATGAGAGAAAGAGGGATAATGCACCAGCCTGAAGGGTGTTTCAAACTGAGACAATTCCCATATCTGCCGTTTTGCTCAGTCCAGTAAAAAAAAAAGAAAAGAAAAAAAAAGACCTGGCCTAGACGGTAAAGCCAGACGTCTGCTACGCACATAAACAGCTACGTACATTTGATTTCTCGCTCCTCTAATTTTACCGATACAGATAGCATGCTTCATCTGACCTCTTTTAATTTGCTCTCTCTCCTGTTACTAAGGAAGGGAGAAAAAAAGAAAAAAAAAAAAAAGGGGAGCGCTCTCTTGTTTCCTCTCCGGGACTAAACAATCCCAGTCTAATTTATTTTTTGAGGACAGAATATGTACATGTGTTAATGGGAAAGTCAAATCAAATTAACTATAATTAGTCAAACTGAGAAGTGTGCTGAGGCAGAGGTATGTTACATGAGAGACTTGTTCATCGCTGGAAAATAGCACTCCTCCCTTCGAAACCCCACCAAACACACACGCGTTTCCTCAGCCACCTGCTGCCACACACCAAACACCGACACCCGTCACGTTCGCTTCCATCCTCCCCGAGCTCAGACTGCATGCGGCACCGTTCACATGACGACACGCAAACGGGTCCCGTTGTGACACATTTCCCAAGAAAGACCTGCGAGTGAAATTTGCAAGCGGACAATTCTGCCTTGGTTAATCTTGTCAAAACGACATCAGCAGACATTTTATGGGAAGAGGCTCAAATGCGTTTGGAAGATCTGCACACTGAAAAGTAGCATGTGGATCATAGAGACAAAGCAGCAGCAGACAAAGGAAGGTAATACTTATGATCCAGATGTACTTACAGAAAAAAACAACAAAAAAACAACAACAAGAACGCAAACAAATGTTGCAACCATTGGGGAACATCATCAACTGGAATTGGGAAGGAAAGTCCACGAATCTTAAGATATTCTCCCTAACTATGAACATCACATGTAGAAGGTTTGCAGAAAAAACAACCTATTGAAAACAGGTAACTTGACTAAAGTGTTTGCAAACACTTTAGTCCATTTGACCACCAACATATGCAGGCTATCGTCGCTGAACGCACATCGCGTTGAAGCTTGAAGTAGATGTGCTTCTGCCGTACAAGACAATCTCAGCTGCATCCTGCATTGTATCGATGGTTTAGGCCAGGGGTCCCCAAACTTTTTCCTGCGAGGGCCACATAGCTGTTCCTTTCTCTGGTCGGGGGCCGGTCTTAGTTTTTGGAGAAAGAAACCTTAGAAAATTCTTTTCGAGGGGGGGGGGGATGGGATGGGGAATGGGGTCGCGACGACACAACGACGCATTCGCGCTTTTAGATAGATTTTTACCCAGAATGCAAATGGAAAAAACCGTGAGTGAAACGGTCACTGGGACTGACTAGTATATATTCCATTAAGGGAAAGTTAGTTTCACATCTGCTCAAGAGCCCCCCTGGTGGTTGAAGAAAAATCCACATGTAAACCGGAAAATACAATATATGGAAAAAAAACACTGAATGCTCTCTGGTATGAGGAGGCAGGCCAGATCCGGCATTGTTCAGGGGGCCAGATCAAATGACGTGGCGGGCCAGATCTGGCCTGCGGGTCGTAGTTTGGGGACCCCTGGTTTAGGCCTTTGGTGGAGGTTTGCTGTTGTGGGAGGGAAGTTTTCTTGGCCTCTTCTGAGATGTGGTGGATTTGCATTCACCTTGTTGACTCTATGTCAACAATAACTGAGGCAAAAAGGTGTCCAAACTGATACCGACTGGTGAAACTAATGAAGTGGCAGTGTGTGCAACAACTGAATTCGGCATAGTTTCTTCTGTTCAGACTTTTTATAACAAAACCGGATACATCTGGTATGCAAAGTCATGGATTTAGTCAGACTGAAGAGTAAGGGTGAGCTCTACCTCTTGTATTGCACAAAAAGTTGCCACAGCAAGGCAACTTTCTGTAAATCAACAGTTCCCATTTTCATGTGAAATACCTAATAGTTATCTCGCTCCATATTGTCCCATGATCATCTACATCTTTGTCACTGGGTTCTCTTCAAAGTCCAAAGATTGCTGACCCACCATTTATACATTGCTATAACTACATTAGCACCATCTTATAAAATCCATGCTTTCTTTCATAAACACACGTTTAAACTTTAGTTGAGTCATATTCTGCCTGCTAAAACTGATTTCACACATCTGTTCACAATGCTATATAATAATATGGTATTTTGAAGGTATGGCACAAAGGTTCAGTTTTCTTTAAAGAAAACTTCGCAGGGTGTAATGAGACGTTTGACTTCATGTTTCCATCTCTCCCTGCAGACCTGTGTTTTGGGAAGCAGCTGTTTAACAAAAAAAAAACAACAAAAAAAACGTCTTTGGTATTTATCCTGCTGGTTTTCACAGAGAAAACCAGAAACACCAGAACACAACAAACTGCTAAAAAAGAGGGGATTTACCATTAATGTTTCCCTAGTAAGCAATCAAGCTGAGCAAGTGACCATCTTCAAGTAGTATTTGACTAACCTGCATGTTCCAGTAACATTTTAGCGATGTCCAAGTGTCCGTTCAGGAGGGCATCGTGCAGCGGACTAACTCCGGCCACCTGGTCAGTGAGGACAGGGGCGGGGTGGTGATGGAGCAACGCTCTCACACACTCAGTGCTGCCATGGTTGCACGCTTCATGGAGAGGAGTCCAGCCTGCATGGTCTACCAATCACACACAAAGCACAGTGTTTCACAAAGCAAGCACACAAACAAAGCTCGCCTAAGCCGAAATTTAGAGACAACATCATGTATGAGCTTTAAAACTGAATATGCTGAATTGATAAAAGTATAAAGAAAAAAATGATACCTAAACTGTGCTGTTATTTCGTTTTTCTTATGACTTGTTTTGTAAGATAGCCCAAAACATATGAAGCACAACGTCTTTAGTATCAAATACGAGTTCCTAACAAAAGTCTCATGAACATGATATCGATTATTAATGTTCTTTTCAAATCCTCTGAAGGTCCAAAACCTCAAAAAGCAGAATATATTTCTTTAGAAGACATTCTCACACAGATGGTCTCTTTTAGCCATTCAAACAGAAAACAAAACAAAAAAAGAAATTTGATTTTTTTGGGGAGGAGAAAACTTCAAAAAGCTTTATAATTTATACAATAGCTTTGCTTGGTCAGGTGTTGAAAATCAGGCAGATGTTGAGATGCCACCTTAAGCATTCTTCTAACACCAACCAAAACATCAGAAATCCCTTTGTTAGCTGCACATTTGCATGAGAGAATGACAAGTTCTTATGTTTTACCAAAAGTCATTCTGAAACATCAAAAGGCATTGCGTTCGCTCATCAAGGCTGATGTAAAGCTATAATCATAGGGAGCCCCAAACCCACCCCTCTTTCTTTCTAGACACACCCTTTACATTTCAGCTAAAGGTTAAACCTCGGAGACGGCGCACTCCGATTCCTTAGCTCCTTTTCTTCCCCCGTTGTCAGTCGCTCTTCGAAAACCCCAGAACAGCCGGCGCGGCTGCAGGAACACGGAGAGAGTTTCCAAGAAAAACGGAAACGCGAGGGAGTCTTACCTTTAACATTGACGTCTGTGCCAGGAAGCGCCAGGATCTGAAGCACCGTTTCCACTTGGTTTCTCTTGCACGCTCTGTGTAGGAGGGTCTCGCCTTCATCCAGGAAACACACACACACATACACACACAGAAATGGACAAACACACCAAAAAGAGAGAGAAGAGGCGGAAGAGAAGAGAGAGATCCAAAATTAGGGTGTGCCTGATGTCCTTCCCATAGTCCCCATGCGTAAGAAACACACACCAATAAAATACCACTGAAATGTCCCCAAACACGTAAAAGAACTGACCTAAAAAGTAAGACCCACCAATGAGGATGCGATTTAAGGAGTGATGAGAAAAGGGGGTTGATCTTTCAAGTGGGGGGTGGAGGGGGGAGAAGTGATGAGAGTAATATAAATTATAGATGAATAGTTCAGTTAATTTGCCTCGTTCTTTCCTCTGTAACAAAGATTTTCCAGCTACACACCCCTGACCAAAAATGTTAATGTCAGGGCAGACGGCGAGTGCATAAAAGGACTTGTGAGAAAGCAGCTTCCTGTCTGCTCGTTTCTGTATTCCTACTTGAGAGGAAGTTATGGTAGAGAGCCCACGCACAAAGGCTCTGAAAGGATTTTTCACAGATTTTGGGTTCAAAAGCTCCACTGGGCATTCCAAGTTTCACCACGTGATATTTATTCAGCAAAACTACCAGAGAAAAAGACAGTGGGGAAAAAAAAAAAAAAA
>NW_006799944.1:1933974-2009306 GCF_000485575.1 Poecilia formosa | reverse complement strand
TATATGTATCAGGAATATATTAGGAGCAGGAGCCCCCTTTTTTCCATGTATGGCTGAACTTCAGAGAGGAAGCTAAAGGCCAAGCATGAGTGGCTGTATAATGCAGACTTGCAAAGCCTGTAATAAATGCTTTACTGGTTCTCCCCGGGATGCCTCCCCCAGAAAGGGGCACCACTCACACGCACACGGAGCAAAGACCGGGGCGAAAACGGGCAACGGGGATGGAAGAGACGCAGGGGTGAGAGAAGAAGGGGTGATGTAGACAGTAAAAGCATTTCTTTGCATTTCAAAGCCTGTCTGTATAATACCGTCTCTGCTGGATCCTAGTCATTTTCAAGATCAGCCTTTGTGAATTAAACTACAGCCAATAATGCTTACAAATATGAGGAAGAAAAAAAAAAGTTCTCACAAAGGAGTATATCTTTCTCCCACTGACATGCAGGAGGAAAACATAAAGCAAGAATGTTTAGTTTAAATTATACTAAATGGAGATTCATTTCACATAAAAAAATACAGTTAAATTTACTTGGAAAAACTATTCAAAACTGAAAAAAGTAACAAAAAAAATAAATAAAAAATTGGTGTACATTAGTTTTCTGCTTCAAGGTACTTTATCAAGATTTGATGTGACATCCAAACACAGGGTGATATGCATCTGTGCATATTTCTAAGATGGAAAATTATCCATATTTTAATTTTTCTTACCGATCCAAACATAAAACCTAAATAAAGACTCACTATGAACCGGCAGCAAACAGAAACTAGTGCTCTGCTGAGCCGGCCTACGAAACTGAAGACTGCATTTAAGAACTTCACGTATTTGACTGATTTATAAGCTGCAGATTCTGGCCTATTTAAAGTTAGATTTTTCATATATGAATCGGATAAAACTTTAAAATCAGTTAAAGTACTCTGAGGCAATACTGCAACAAAAATGGATAAAGTTTAAAAACACACCTTCCTCTGATAGATGACTATTGGAATAATTTGTTTCACCTTTCACATGATTAAAGCAGATGAATGAAATAATTAAAAAAATACCACATCTGTAAAATGCAGAAAAAATACACAAATGACTCAGAGAGCGCCACATCACTGTTGTTGCAAGGAACTATTAATAAAGCAAACCGACGTATCCATAAATTAAAAATAAAAAGCAGCCAAACAGACAATGAAAGCAAGTCCAAGCCGCAGTCCTTAATGAGTAAGCTTTAGAGTGAGGTATGTCAGGGTTTTAGTGGGCTGCTGCGCAATTACTGGGCACTAAAATGCTGCAATTAAACAACCGTTCCACTGCACCTTATGTGTACACATCCTCGCAAATGCCAGAACCAATCCGCGCAGTGTTAAATCACTTTAATGGCTCCAATTTGGACACAACGCCTCTATTATAGGGGTAATTGCATGCTCAGCATTTACAAGCACGGAAAGGATAAATCCGGCTGTCCTTTTCTATAAATCCCCCGTTTCACACTTTAATAGAAAAGTTAAATGTACGTGTTGCTGCTTTATATTCCCTCAGTCTGCTTGCTGTTCTCCTGTAAAGCGCCGTTTTGGCCCGCTGATCCTCCGGACCGAAAAGCTGCAGGGTGCCTGTAACAATGCCATTTGTCAGGAATGTGTTGGGGGGGGGAATTCTGTGGCCAGTTATTGGATGTATTTAAAACTATTTGAAGAGTACTATTGTCGCTGGCTCCAAGAGTCATGGCAGTGAAATAATTTCCCAAAGCCAAGATTAGTGCAGCTCCACTGGAGAGAGAGAGAGAAAAAAATAAATAAAACTTTAACAGATATTAACATTTCGCAGCCAACAGTTCAGAAATCCACCAGTGCAAACGGAGGGCTGACTTGAAAAACAAAATGGAGCATCTGGACATCGTCCATGTCACGATCTTTGTACGTATGAAATAGATAGGTAAATTAGGAGTTACTCTCTGTACAGCACTCAAGAGCTGTAGATGTCTCCATCTTTCTTAATATGATGAAGTAACGTGGCACAAATATGGTTTTTCAGAGCAAATCAATCGCGCTCGTGCAGAAGGAGTTAATGCTGCAAGTCGATGCAATCTGATGAGTTTCCTAAGATAGAAAACTTTTTACCCTTTAACCTAACATTCATCAAGGATCCTTTGAATCAAAAATGTTTGCATGATTGAATAAAAACGACTTATTTTCAAAAGTGTCTTCAGATGCTATGCTGTGAGTTGGCACTTTATAAATAAGCTGAATTGAACAAGTGGCTTAAGGAAAATAAGACAGATAAAGGTCAGCATGCACACGTGGCCACAAAGAATATATCTTTTCAAAACCATCGAAGGACTTTGCTGTCAAAATATTACAATTCTATCTGAAGCAATAAAAAAATCTCGTCAAGAATAAGACAAAGGCGATACGGCTGTGGATATTGTGATCATGCAGGGACTATATAGCTCCAGACACGTTTCTTGTTCTGAGTTTTTTTTTTAAATTACAGCTATTTGAATACATTTTCAGACTCAGAGTAGAGCCAGAAGTCCACAAAGTGCTGACAACAGGACAAATGTTTCTGCATGGCAGCATTCTGTACAGTAAACTCTGTCTGGTGAACAAAGCGTAGATCTGAAAGCTGCCAACGATTCTTGGTGAAATCGTTTCTGCCACCATCTGTGGTAGTTCTTCCCATATTAAAAATACTCTGATCATCAATAATTTAGTTTCTACAAAAAGGTAAATTAGGTTTGGAAATCAATCTTGTTTTCAATTAAAAAAAATAAATAATAATAATAATAAAAAGAACAGACAAAGCACATTTTCAAAATGTTCAATATAGAAAGTAACTATTTTTATGGCAGACTTTTTTCCACTAGAAAGCCACAATTTTGCAAAGCACGCTTCTGCATTGCATTGAGGGAATCTGAGAGCAAAGTGCTGAAATCTGCAAGGAGCCAGGAAGAAAAAAAAAAAATAAGACGTAACAGACACAATTAAAAACATTGTGTGATTATCTGATATGTCTCAATTCACAGTTCAGGGATGAAATGTTGAATCAGTCGTCATTTCAGCCTGAAAGCAAAATTCTTGTTTAACTGGTGGCTTCACTTTTCAACGCTCACTAAAGAGCCAATGAAAATCCGTAAATGTGCAATGCGTGCACTTGAAAAAGTTAATTTGTTGTGATATTTCTGAAAGGCGCTGCTTTTTAAATGTTTCTACTCAGTTCAAATATCTTGTTTACCCATCAGAACCCGTATTTGGAACAAGACAAACACAACGCAATGGAGCAAAATTCAGCTTTTCTTGTAATTGTTTGCAGTTTTCATAAGAAAACCTTTCAGAAGTGTATTAAAACGTTGGTTGTTTTGTCACATATTTGTAGATAATTTGTCGTAAACCAGGTTTCACTTGCACAATGTCCTACAAAACCGTTTTTTCCCCAATTTCCTTTGCTGACATTGTTAATAAAACAGCTAAGATGACAATGTTTGGCTCACATTTTGCTTCTCAAATAGAAAATGAATTATAAATCTCCGAGATCCTCTGTCTTTGTGGGAAAGTTTTTCTCTCCTAAATAACTTCTACAGAGTTATGGTTTTTCTTCTATAGAATGCTATTCCTTTTTTCCTTTTTCTTTTTTTTTTTCCACTTGTCCACCTGTCTGATTCTTCTGTGTGTACCCTACACAACTGTCAGAAACAAGGACTGGACAAAAAAATTAGATAAAGCAGAGCCAAAGTTTGAGAAACTTTAAAAGTGCTTCTGAAAACCCTGGAAAACTACAAACCAAGGCAACTCTAAAACATGAAAAGAATTGGTCATTTTTCTTACAGAAAAGCAGAGAAAATGTAAGAATTTCAGTATTTAATATTATCAAGAATTTGTTTTGTTGCTGGAATAAATTATGCCCAGAAAAAATCTATAGTTTTAAAACTTTTTTCTTTTTTTTTTTTTTTAAATAAAACCTATTCATATTACACTTGAAAGACTAAACATTGACATGTATGGTTAGTCTTCGGAATGAACACACGGCAAAATGCAAACAGGTTTTTAACTCAGCAATTCTTGTCTGACAATTTATGTGCAGTATATTTAGGTTCATTAAAATTGATATCCATGCTGAGCTTCAAGAAGCAAATGCAGAACAGGAGGGGGAAAAAAAAAAAAAAAAGAGAACAGTTGCTCCCAAATCCCTCAGCCCCTCTGAGCAAGTGTGACAAAGACACAGGGCTTCCACAAGGCAAGTCAGAGGCTCTAAAGCAAAGATGTGTAAAATACAAGAAAGCAAGCTAACACATGTGGGTGAAAAGTGCCTGTAACAGGGAAAATAAGAAGGGAGAAAAGGGGGGATGAGAAGGGAGGGGATGAGAGGGCGAGAGGGGAGGATGCGGTGCCAATGGTTCATCAAAAATTAATGCCAAGCGCATTGGTATAGAGATCACGTAGTAGGAAAACAACACATGCCAACAGCCTTGAGTCTCCCGCCTCGGCCCTCCCTCCTCCCGTGCCTCTCCTTTACCCTCCACCTTTCCTTTGCACCGGCGCAGGGCCTTTCTGATCAGGTGGAGGAGGGAGAGATGAGCTCTGACACTTTCGAGAGTTCACACGGAGTACGCTGCCTATAATTGCAGGAAGTTCCACCAGTGCAGCCGCTGCATCTCTGCAGCTGTACCCTAATTGTTGCGTTTAACATCCCTAAAACGGAGATCTAAGGCACACTTTGAGTACTAATGTGTTAGGGTTGTTTTTTTTTGTTTTGTTTTGTTTTTTAAGTTAGAAACCCATTATCTCCATCTGTGACACTTTTGTTATTGCTAAAAAAAAAAAAAAAAAAAAAACGAAAAAAAAAGTGTTTAAGACATGAGGAAAAACAGAAAGCACAGTTCTGGACTTTAATGCAAATTGATCGAGAAAAGGAAGGGGGCGCGATATGGAAAGTGGTAACAGTCCAACCTAAAATAAAAAATAAATAAATAAATAAATAAAAACATGGCTGCCTCAGTTATTCAGCCGAGTTGCTCATACAGATGAGTGAACATGAGCAACATCCAATTCGTTGCAAATCAATCACCGTCTTCACACATTATGTGCTCTTCAGTGAACTGAAAGTGATGACAGAGCTATCATGTCCCGTTTTAATGATGACCTACTGTCGAGCCTCGGTCGATTAAAAGTGCACATCTTGCAAATCTGAAGCCACGTTGCCAAGCAGCGGCTGCGTCGGTTGCGGGTGCCACATACCTGCCGCGTTCACTCTGTTCATGCCTCTGGGGGCATTTTCTCGCTCGGGGCTTTCTTCAGTCACCGGCGCGTTCCCGGTCCTAGAAGATTCAAGAGGAAACAAGATGTTCAACGTTTCACCCAAACTCAAAAATGATGTCAGTCACTGCTAGCGTAATGATGAACAAGTGACATGCCAGACTCAAGACTCGTACAATCGCTAATGGGTTTTCGTCAAGGATTTATCTACAAACATCCTTCCATCAGTTCTAACAAGCTGTCCTGAAATAAAGTACTCCCACAGCATGATTCTGCCACCACCGTGTTTCACCACAGGGATGGTATATTTAGGATGATGTGCTCTTTTAGTTTTCTGCTGTTTGCACGACAGGCCAAAAGGTCACATGTTATGAGTTCAGGTGCTCACGTCGCTTTTGCCCACTTTCAAACGTGAAACCAAGCTGGCACGTAAAACCGGATTCACTGCTCAGCAATGCGTACCATTAGCAAATCCAATCCCTCATAGTGTGGTGTCGTCCTTATATGAAATCTGACAATAACTGTCAAATCTCTCGCTGTGTTGGCCACACACACTTCACACGTCCCGTCTTCTATTCCTGTCTCCAAAGTACTTTTCCTCCCACTTAACAACTCAAAAGCGGAGATGAAGAATTCGACGCGAGCAAGCACATTAGGGGGAAATAACTAGCAAAAGAAAGTGAAACCTCTTCAAAGTGGTGGCGTGCTAATAGCTGTGGGCTGTCACTAGTCCTGTGTGTGGGTACGGAGAATCTGTCGGCATGGAGCCTGACAGGTGTCCTGTGTGTATATGCCTGTGCACGTGTGCGAGCGCCACGCTGAAGTGGAGGTGCCATCCGTATTACAGGGAAGAAGCTTGTTCCCTGGTAATTGGGTTGTTCAGAAGCCAGGAAGGAGCTGCCAGCAGTTGAGGAGGAAACACGCTTCCTGTCACGTTGCTTGTTATTAGCAAGGACAGGGACGAGAACAGATGAGACAAGCTGCGGGTGTGTGTGCGAATGCGAGGCAGACTCCATAATGCAGTCTATGATGAGAGTGTACCTCTTCTCATTGCGAACCCCTCCCCCCGCCCCCGGCGTCCCTCTGTCCGCATCAACCGGCAGTAGGGTGTGAAGGCGTTGTATAAGGCTTGTGTATTTTATTTTTTTTTACTTTGGGAAGAAGGAGAACTCGCAATGGTGCCGTTATCAGATCTGGACCCGGAGCAGAGTTTGACTTTGGATGCAGACTTCATAATGAAAATCTAAGCAATAAGTAAAGCAACTCATTCCCAGTTCAGAGTAAAAAGTAAAAAAAAAAAGCATGATGGAAAATCTTCACCTGAAAGTGACATAAAGCAGTTTTTAATTTTACACATGAAGCACACAATATTAGAAAAAAATCTAAACTTTAAAGTAAACACCTAGCAAAAGTATAAATATATATATATATATATATATATATTTGTAGTTGCAACTCTGAAACGGTCTCTGTCAGCAACTTCAGAAAACATACCTGAAAATTGTCTGAGTGGAATATTTGGTTTTGGATTAACTATATGAAAAAGTCATGAAATAACTCAATATGAAGAATTGACTGAACAACATCCAAGAGTAGAGATTCAGTAGGTTTTTTTTGGTTTTTTTTTTTTTTCCCAGTGAGTTTGACATACAAGTCAAATCAAACGACACTGTCAGGTGCTTTAAAAGATGTCAGCAACTGAGCAACGCGCGGGGCCTGATTAAACCAGCAGGGGGTTTATCTCAGTTTAATTACAGCTTCCCTTCTGCTAACAGCGCGCAGCGCTGCGTGGCCAGCCGGCGAGTTAAACGGTCATCTAAACAGTCGGTCAATCAGTCGCCCTGTCAGCTCGCTGCGGCTTGGACACGCGCCCTCGCTGCAGCTCCTCCGCTGGAGCGGAAGAAAAACGTCCACCGTCTCATATATAACTGCACACACACACATTCGCTCAGAGGTCTTATGTGCACCATCAGACAGAAACGTATGAGAAAAGGGTCGCATGTCTCTTTACAACCTTCTTTTCATATCCAAAACCAAACATCCTGGCAGGATTTAGTTGGAAATCCATTTAACACGTGTAACTTTTTTTTTTTTTTTTTTTTTTACTGAAATCACACATCTGAGGTAAATAAAATGTGACATATTTAAAGGCTCATATTATGTATTTTGTAATGTCACACATTCTTACATTTAGGTTTTTGTTTTTGCATCGAAGACTTTAATAATTTAAGTATTTCCAGCTGTCTAAACATAGACGGTTCAGTTTCAGAAAAGTGCCAGACTTAATAAATGCTTCAACATAACATGTGCTAATTGATTAGAAATGCCAAGATCAATGAAATTCTGAACAATATCATGAATTCAAGCATGAAAAATGAGGCAACAAGATTTGCTTTTGGTTTCTGTCTTCAATTTATCACAGGCTTTGTCATTGTGGCTTCATTCTTTCTTTTGGGGTCAAATGATTTTCATGCCCTTTGGCATTTCTTTATCTCATCCGCGCAGACTGCATTCCGCGTTTCCCTCGGTTCCGCTCATGCATGTGTCGAAATTAACTAAAAGCAGTGCAAGTGCAAGAAGAGTAGGAAGGGTAGCAGATATAGAAGGGAGAATGGGGAGGGGGGAGATTTGGTCAGTTCATGAACCAGTAGCCTTCAAATGAACCTGCTCCCTGGTGACTTCCTGCCTTACTCTGGGCCAACTACCTGCTGGTGAAACAGCAGATGTCTGATACGGGTAAGGAGGGAGAGAGACTTTGTGTGTGTGTGTGTGTATGTGTGTGTGATTGCATCAAGAGAAGGGATTTAATATGCAAGAATAGATAAAGAAAAGAGGGGAGTGTGAGGCTGAGAGGTGGTGGCCGTAAGGGGGAGACTGAAGACCCTGATGGTAGTCTATCTGCTGAGTCCCTGACCAAATCATAAGGTGGTGTGAGAGAGGGCACGTGTGCCCCTCCTGTCAGCAAGCACACACTGATAGCACCGGACCTGGGCACAACCCATCACATGCCAGCTCCTCACGCTCCCTCTGACCTTTATTTCTCCAGATTTCCCAAAGTCCACGCAGCACCCCTCCAATAAATTCATGCAACTTTGCTTCTCACCTCCTCCTCCCTCCAGGTGTTCCTTTGTTCCTTTTCACTCAATTTCCCCCATCACATCTTTACTTTTATCACCTGTTTTTTTTCTCTCTCTTTTTTTTTTTTTTTAATACATAGGACAGCGGTATCGCACAGTGCTGGAGTGAGGTCTGTTATTTCAGATGCACCGAATCCAACAAAGACCGAGACGATGAATGATGCAACCATCTAGACTCAATAGCCATATGAAGCTTCTGTTTCCGTAACTTAAGAGCTCTCAATAATTCCAACTCATATTTTATATTCAAAGACAACTGTCTCTGGCACACCAGTGTTAAAGTTAAAGGACAAACTGTGGCCGACTGACCTGCTGGTCCCCTGACTTGTGCAGCTGTGGGAGGTTTTCCCAGTCTTGTAGGAAGCAAAGCTGGGACTCTGAGCTAACGTTCCCAGAGCGGGCAAGTAGGAACACACCTGTTGGAAGTGACATATGAGGTTAGACGGTACATGTACACTCTGAGTGGAAGGGAGTGTCCTTGTGAAACTGAGCGGGTATAACAACCAGATGTTTGCACTGTGACACGACACGGTTTTTTTATCCACTTCCCATGGTGCTTAACGTAGAATAAACAAACTATTAAGAAGCAATAACATCAAATTTACTCATTTACTGGTGATCAGCTCTGACATATAGATAATGGGTGCATTTATTTAGAATATAAAGACATTTGCACTAAATACCGTGAGCTGTCCATTACCTTTCATCTGAAAATCAACAAGGATTTCTCAAAACAGTATTTAGAAAAGTCTGCATCAAAACATGACAACTTCTAAGAAAAGATATGTTCTTAATAGTTAAATTCAACACATGCAAGAAATGCATTATTTTGTGCATGAACGTGTATATCTAATGTTTTGTTGGTATTTTAAAACCTTTCATTAGGCCAAAAAGCAATGAATAATGTAAGTTTACATTACTGACTGGTTTTGTCTGTGCAGATCTCTGGAATGAATATTTCTCTCATTTAAAAAAACAACAACAAAAAAAAACAATCAGATATTATGTCTGTATCATCACCATATGATTAGGGTACACTTTAAAAGAAATTAACATTTCTGTTGTAAACACTTACAATTTTCTTGAGAGAGAGAGGTTCATCGCCCACAGTGAAGCCATTTCTGCAGCAGAGATTCCTGAAGATGGCATCAACCACGACCAACTTTAGCCTGGTGGAGTGAACTCTGCAAACCAGCTCCACCAAAACGGCTGGACACAGATCTAAAGGTGAAAACAGAAAACATAGCATCTTGGAATATATTGTTTTGTTTGTGATGATAGCTAAACCCTCTCCAGCATTTTATATGCTCACTGCAGATGAAACATGTCTTAGTTTTACCATATAAAGGTGTCTCCAAACAGACAAAATCCTGTTTTTTTTTTTTTTTTGTTTTTTTTTCCATCCGTACCCTGGCTAAGAATGGCGAGGTGCTCCGAGAGGTCTTTGAGGCCTTTTTCCACCAGACTCTGATTAAGTTTAAAATGCTGCTGACACCAAAACTCCACCAACACAGACAGAAGATCCAGCAGAGTGTCTGCCAAGTACAGCTCCCGCTTCTCTGCTCCCTCAGCAAATTCCTTCAGTGAGAATAAACATCATAATATGGATAAAAGCAAGCTTTACAAAGAACATCAATTACAGAAGAACACTTTAATAGGTGCATTAGGTGAATGCCTGACCCTTTATCCAAAGGACATTCCACAGTATTTACCATAATGGCAGCTTCTGTTAGGAGCTGAAGAAGCTTTTTCACGGTGCAGGACAGCAGTGTTGTTCGTTCCCACACGGTCCAGAAAGTCCCATAGATCAACGAACCAGAAGCTGGTGCAGATGACGCTCTGGGTTGTTTGGGAAACATAAAGTCTCTGATGGAGATACAGACAGAGATACGATTATGGTGCATCTCAATAAATCAAAACATCACTGAAAAAATTATTTCAGCAAATCCAATTAAAAAAAAAACAAAACAAGATTCTTCTAGTCTATAGATTCATTATACACAAAGTTATACATTTAAGAGTCTCTCTAATTTTGATTAAAATTGATACAGATAGGAAAATCAAATGTTTTATCCACATTCTAAACATTCTCTTACTTCTATACAAAAAAAAGTAAAAAACATGTAGATAAAATGTTACCTGCTGTTGACAGAGTGAAGTTCACCCTTGAGAAGCATGAGGCAAAGTGCAAGCATGTCACAGTAGAAATGTACCAAGGCTGGCAAGGCGGGTCCAGGGTGTGGGTGACAGGTGTCGCTGTTTGTCAGGCAGTATCTTGTCGACCACACATGAAAATGTAAAATCATGTCATGTTAACTTTGCACAAGTGGTGAGGCTCTTTTGATGTCCAACACAGTAAAATAGGAATGTCAATGTCTTTAAAACAGACACATTTTGCAAGAAACCTCACTGACTTCAGGCTTACCTGATGGCGGTCTCTAAAAGCGGCCATAAGCCCATCTTGCACCGAGGACACTGCAGCACTTGGGCATAGTATTTTTTCACTGAGTTTTGAGCCAGCCATGAAGGATTAGTAATGAGCAGGTTTACCATAACCTGATGGAAATTTCTCAGGAAGAGGGACGTGGCGTTGCCCTATGCAACGTAAACACAAACAGCGAGTTTTAGTTGCTTTGAGTATTTGGACCAAGAGATACTGTGTGAAAATAAACCGAATCTGCAACATATAACATTGCAGACATAATATCTGTTGATCACTGGAGTTCGATATCACTGGAAAATGAATCAGGTTACTCTTTTCGACAGATAACTTGTCACTATAAGGCCTTTCCTATCGTGCATGCTTTTTACTTGAGCATTGTTTAGTGCATCAAAAACACACAAAACAATCCTACTCTAAGTCTTCTATCAACACACACAATCCATCAAGATTTAAACATGTGGTCCAACCACTGATGTATTTGTACAACCCTTTAGGCTCACAAAGCCGCAGGTGGGGATTTGTGCAGTCAGGTATTTTCAGTCCTACCTGCTGTGCGTACTCTATGAGGGAGATCAGGTATGTCGCTGGTGGCAACACGCCTGGAAACACGGCACTTCTGATCGAATCCAAGGCCTCGCTGACTAGGCCGCACTCTATCATACTACTGATGTTGCTTAAATCTGCTACAATTGCCTGGAGGAACAACAGAACAACGGTGAAATGGAAGAAGTATATGGAAAGAAGGGAGGAAAAAAAAAAACATGGCACTCAAAGAGACAGATGGCAGAAAGAGGAGAAGCGAGAGGGCAGGAGGGTAATCGAAATAAGTCGTGAGTTGGCATCGGAAGTTCCTGAGGGTCATTTTTGACCGTCGCTTATTGGCAAATAGCATATGGACTCAGAACGTCCTGAATGGAAATACAAGAGTAGTCCTAATAGCAATCTGACAGACATCCACTTGGGTAAAGTATGGACAGGACGGTGGAGAGCATTGTTAATAGGTCTGCCAATCACAGCTCTCAGATCAGTGGAGAGAGGTGGTTAAATCAGTGACCTGGTTTTGATGCGCCCTCGCGCTTGATGTCACTTTCCATTGAAATGTATGACATAAAGGAAATTGAATGACCTGATCTGCTTGATGAAACACAGAGTTATCCTGCAGATGAACGTATAGCACTGATTGTGGCTGGGGGTTGATATGTATGCACACCTACCTGTGTGAAGGGACGGTGAGGGTCACGGTAACCTAGAAATTCAAGGAAGCACAGTCTGGGCCGGCCCTGCAAAGACAAAACACCTGAAAGAATGCTGGCGAACAAGGTCAATTAAGCGAGCAGAATGTAGACCAACGGAAAGTTTTTCTTTCAAATCCTGTTCAAACTTTGCGCTTCAGTGCGTGTCTGAAACGAGCTGCAACAATGAACACACCTCTTTTTTGACAGCAAAATTCCTCAGTTCTGCCTCCAAATTAGAGAAGCCATCAAGACAGTTGGCTTTTGTCCCGGATGGAAGATCATCCATTTCGTTGAAATTTACATCAAGGCGATTGCTCTGTCAAACAAGAAAGACAACATAAAATAAAATAAAAATAAAACCAGCGTGGGCTGAACCACCGGCATCTTCTTGAACGAGTGCCATGTCACCTGGCATGTAAGAAAAACCTCAAGACCTTTCATTGGTTTTCTTTTAACTATTTAACCATCTTGCTTCTTATTAGAAGACCAGATTTGTGAAGTGAACACCTGATGACTATCCTTGTCACAAATTCCTCCCTTGATCAGTGGATCTCTGTAGCTCCTCCAGAGATCCACTAGGGCTTCTTAGTTGCTTCTCTGAAAAACGTTGTTCTTGCCCAGCCTGCCAGTTTAGCTAGATGTCCATGTCTCGACAGTTGCTTTCATAAAGTAACCCTGTTAAACTTTCCAACTTCACTCCTGATCTGACTGGTTTGTGTGTGTGTGTGTGTGTGTGTGTGTGTGTGTGGGTGTGTGGGTGTGTGTGTGGGTGTTTTCGCTTCACTACTATGCACTGTTATGTCAGTCAAGCCTGTAAAATTCCAATAAAACACAGGGAGGTTTGGGGCTGTAACATAAAAATATCTAGAAAAGTA
Source organism: Poecilia formosa (assembly GCF_000485575.1). NCBI lineage: Eukaryota > Metazoa > Chordata > Actinopteri > Cyprinodontiformes > Poeciliidae > Poecilia > Poecilia formosa. Next base: position 1,996,384 of record NW_006799944.1, on the reverse strand, counting down.
AAACAGCTGGGGTCATATGTTTTGCAAAAACCTAACACTAACGTACCCCGAAGAGGTGTTGGACTATGTGGCTCACGGGGTAACAAGGTGAGTTAAGAGATTTTGATTTCTCCGTCACAGGTTTCGCCATGACGTGAGTGATGGACGTGTACATCGGTGGAGGACAGTTGTACACTTCTGCTCTCCCAGCTTTCAGCAGCCTGGATGACAAAAAAAAAAAAAAAAAGAGTAAACGTCTTTCATACACGAGTGTTTTCTGAGCGAACTTAGATCAAGGTGGAATCTCACCGTTTGAACATGGCTCTTCTGTTGGGCTCTTGGACCATGAGAAGAACTCTCCAGCCCTGAAAAGCACCCGTTATTTGACCTTTGGTTACCTTCTCCCTCCACTGTCTGACGGGGTAAAAGGCGGCTGAGGAGCTGGTGAAAATGGCCACTTCGTAGGGTCCCTCGGGCAGCCAGGAGCCGTTCTTCATGCTTTCCAACACATAGTTAGGAGTCACAACCCACTTCCCTGGGAGGCAAAGGCGACACCACTTAGCATCGGACGTGAAATAAACAAACATGACAGTCAAGAGCAAAACGAAAAACAGTAGACCAGTTATGTAAACTTAAGGTTAAAACAAAAAGAAAACAAGATCTTTTAAGACATCAGCAAATGTTTGACAATAATCCCAACGACTGACCTGCCGCACAAGCTGCCAAAAACTTCTCACTGGGCAAAACCTGGGGGGTTATGAGATGAGTGGTACAGTGCTTGTATACCTGTGAAATATACATGCAAAGGTTCAAATAAATGGGATTAACTGAAAGGTAAATGAAACCGGATGTCTTGGGGGTAACCAGTTACGACAAAGTAAGCTCGAAAGAACGCATTAAATATATTCGTTCCGAAATATCAAGAAGCGTCGAAGTGCTACGTGCGGTCACACGGGTATTTGAATATACAGCACTTCATAATATCTACTGGTAGCTTGTTTCACCTTATTTCAGCTATGGAGCTGAAGTCTGAGAGTCTGCATTGGACAAGTGCACCTTAAATAGCACTTATGGGTTATAGAGAGCATAATTATTTGTTTTAGCAGCTTGAAATTGACAGACGTTCTGATTTTGTGAAGTGCCAAAAATCATCAACTGAGTTCAGAAAAGAAACTGATTACTTTTCTAGAAATACTCAAAAGATGGCGCCTAAAATGTAGTAAATGTTTCTGCTGTGAATAGATGCTTTTTCTTGATAAGTCAGGTCTTATAGTTAATATTACTACTGTTGACAAGTACTTAAGGAGCGTAGCGGGATTAAGGAGAATTCACAGGTATATCAACTGAATCAATGAAGAAAGGATTAGATGTTGCATATTTTATTTTGTGTGATTTTGCATTTCTTTATCGCAAGTATGTATGTGTGTGTGTGTGTGTGTGTGTGTGTGTGTGTGTGTGTGTAGATGAGTGTGAACACATTGATTACATATACAGAATAAGTAAAAAAATAAATAAAAACATTTTCATCTGTTTGCTGACAAATAGCAAAATTAGACATTTTGTAGATCCCCAAAGTAAAATGCATTAAAATTGCTCTTAATGATACCAATAATTTTATCAAATTATGTATGTCAGTTGTATCTATATGGGTGATGCAAGTTTTAAATTGAACAGTCAGCTTGGAAAACAAGCCAAATCATGGGTGATTTATCTCATGTGAAGTATTACATGAAGTAAAATCCATAACCTTACACATAATAAAAGTACAAAGACAAAAAAAAAAATACAGTATTCTCTCTATATTTTAAGGCACCTTAAAGGCAGAGTTGGTATGGTACAAAAGCAAAAGAATAAGCTTGCAAAATGGAATCCGTCTTGTCAATTGCATATTTTTTGCAATTGTTTGGAGTTAAAATCAACGGATTAAATACATAATCCAAACATACATAAAAAATTATTAATTTGAAAATATGACTTAAATTTTTGATAGTGAAAATTAGGTTAAAATTGGATTTAGGCATTTATGCCATCAGCAATAAAGCAGTCTCTAGTGTGTTGTATGTGTAGTGATTCATTTGGGCTTGAAGGTTACTGGTAAAACTAAGCAGCTGATAGCAGTAGAGGTCATGGTAGGAAACAAAAAACAAACAAACAAACAAAAAAATTGGTTAATTGTTGTATTAAAAATGCAACATAACTTTAAGGATGTCAACTTACTGAGCCACCAATGTATTTTCCACCAAGCTGATAAATGCCCTTAATCAAAACTCTCTTTTTATCCTGCGCTTTGATCCCAGAGATCTGGAAAACATGTGTGCAGCTCTCCATCCTGAAAAGGAAACCAGCAGAAAATAAGGTAAAAGTGAATGTTAATGTACAGGCAGGCAGGCCGGTCACATAAGTCTCTGAACAATATCATGCTGTAACACTTACAGCATGATATTGTAAGTGATTTTACCTGTCTGATTACACAAAGCAGACAGGTAAATAAGCTATGCAGCGTGGACTACGTAGAGATAATGACTCCGAATTATGCAAGAATTTAGTGACTAACAAAGACATATTCCTACTGGAAAATCCCTTTAGAATTAAAGATATGAAGATATTAGAGGAACATGTTGATCGCTTAGAGAATTTTGTATAAATCTGTAATGGATCTTCTTCCTGAACAGACAGGCACTTTAGATCCAAATAATGTGATTATAGCTACTTTGACAACTTGGCAGTACATTTGGCATTTTAGCACAGCTGTGTTTCCTGTTGACTCAACTTGTTTATCTTGTTAAAGCAGATTAGGTTGTCCAACTACTGTGTAATATTACACTACAACTACAGTAAACCAATCCGACCTGTTGGCAGTTGCAACATCAAATGTGGGCTTTGGTGTGCTACAGAAGAATTCCTTTAAATGATCCATTTCAAACTTCCTAACAAAGGTTTCGAAATTTGATTATCCACTAAACACACATTCTTTACAGCACAATTTGTGATCTGTGCAACAGTTGAGCTGTTTGAAAAAAAATAAAAATCCCAATGAAAGGGAAGTTTCTATGCTTTGTTTCCCTATCTAAAACAAACAGTTAAAGATCCTCAATTGCAGTTCAATACTCTGATCACAGAGGACTCAAATGCCAAGTAAGCAGTGAAATAGGTAGGGCCTCGTTGTATTATCTGCACAATGTTTCAGTAAATCACAATCAAAAATGATTGTCTAGGTTTACGTAGAAGATTAATGTGAATATAAATTAATGGTAAAATAGCATAATTTTGCAGAAACATTTCTATCTTTCATGGAACAGGCAGAGATGCACCTTTCAACTGTGGACAAATTTTACTCACTGCCCATTACTCTGATCAGAAATGGGCAGACAAAATATTGAACATTCATTGTGTTTTTTTTAATTCCTCAAAAGCGTAAGCAAAATACTTCCACCATTTTCAGTCTGCAAGCAAAGCAACCAACAGTGTGCACTCTGATGCACTTTTTTTGAGTTAAATGAGAATTAGTTACATATGAGAATGGATAAAATATTCTTGTTATTCCTCTTTTCTGCAGAAAATCTGCATCAAAGTATCTGAAACACACTTTCTCCTTTTTTTAAGTTTTATAATCCTAATGAATAGTTGAGGCATTTCAGATCATTTCATGCTGTCAATGAATTGTGACTTTAGCAGGCCTGATTGTCTAATAAATCTCCCAAAGCATAAGTTTTCCTTAGAATTTAAAATACTTAAGCAATATGTGTTCTCATCCCTAACAAAAAACGAACTGGTAACTTCATTTCTTCCCAAACGTGTTTGCTTTTTTTCAGTGTTTTGCACACTGTTTTGAACTCTTTGAACTCAGATGACATAACATAATCTTTTATTTTACTAATTTTGCATGTACGCATCAGCATGTACAGTTCAAAATATTTGCAAAAAAATAAAAATAAAAATACTGGTTGTTCAGCTGTATCGTATCATTTAACTATGAGTTTATATTTTGTATCGTTGCTTTGATTGGATAGTTGTGGACCTGCGATTGTTAATGAAGTTGTCATCGACCGACATGCCATACTTTTCATACGGCATTATTTTTCTGACACACATCTCACCCAGTAAGCAAATACGTGCTGTGGATATTTATGAGTATGTAAATGCAGACTATCAACAACCCAAACTATTAAACAAGTACCTTTCTCATGCCACAGACGGTGACTCCCGATCACATCCAGGCGCGCCAAAACTCTGATAGTAAACAGACATCCAACGATGGCAGCGGTGTTGTGCTCACTGTGTTGTTATTCCCTGTAATACCATATTAACCGTTGCCTTAAAAAAATATGCGCAATGTCTTTGTGCCTTAATGTAAACGCCCTGATATTTATGTTTCAGGCTTGTGTTTCACTCCGTAAATGTGGAACAAGATCTAAGCCACAGTTAATCTATAGATATAAAGGGGGTTATTTTCACGAGTCAACGCGTTGTATTGTCAAAACATCAATTTAAGTTACTTAACCTTCACATAAATATAAACCAATTTATATTTATAATGTAGTGTTACACTAAATAAATTTTTTTTAGCAATCAAATGCGTCTTTTTAAGTTTATAAAATAGTGCTATAACCTCTCAGTCTTGCAAGTTGGTACGCTCCGCACAACGGAAGTTTTCACAAAGCTACTTCCGGGTTGTTGTCACGGACGCTTTCAGTTCCCGGAAGTAACCATAAATAACAGGATTATCGCTGTGCTTGAATAACGGGTACATGTTAGCTAAACCTTCACCAGAATAATTCAGCCAAATTTATCCCAGAGAGATGCATGCAGTTTATTGTCTGTCAACCGTAATGCTTTTTTTAAATGCATTTATAGTGATAGCAGCACAGTTTTCGAGAGAATGAAACGAAATGATATTACATGGTAACACATTGTATGTCTTCCTTTCGTAGTTTTGTTGCATTTATAAATTACTATCGCGGATAAATATAAACTGGAAGTGACTTCAGATTATGTGAACCGCTGCTGTAGAGGATTAGCACGGATTGGATTTACAAGGAGTTTGAAAGAGGTAAAACACACTAATAACACTTCTGCTGTTAATGTTATTTTTGACTATTAGAAAAAATAAATAAGCGCACGGTACGCTTGCAATACTTATTTTACGTGGGTACAACTGGTTCTCAACGTATGCTCAAATAAAATGGATCCCTTTCTGAAACAAGAAGAAGACGAATCCAATTTCTTGAGCGCTGGGTGTGCTTGTGTCTCTACAAGCTTGTGAATGTCAACAAATCTGCCGCTGACATGCACGTGCGCGCGCGGTCAGACAGCAGAGCAGCTTCAAAGCGAACCTGCTGGCGTTAATGATTAACAGCTTATCTTACCAACGATACTTGTGGTAGCTTTTATGCAGTTATATTTTGTTAATGTTTGGACTTTTTCTCCCATTCTTTAATTGAGTCTATAAAAGATGTTAGATATTTTTGAAACGGAAGACTCGACGGTGTCAGCTCCTAGAAATTAAAAAAAAGGGTCAGTTAAAATTTTCTCTAGAGTCACATTACATTTGATTCTGGCAGAAGGGCTGAAACACATTTTTGAAGTAACAAAGGTGGGAAGTCAGATGTAGTTGCTTTCACGTACTAAACTGTTTTACTAAAAATATATATTTTCTCACATTTCATGCAGTTGTTTTATCTTTCAGTTAATTGTAACATCCATTTAACAGAAAACTATAAGCGCAACATTAGTTATCAGAACTTGAGTTCATTCAAGAATGTGTTTTAAATTTACCCCTTGCATTAAGTGAAATTCAGTCAAGCATAGCATTATGACCACTAGCAGACTGATGATATGAATAGAAGTGTTTATTTCTTTTTTCTGATTACCTTCCGGCTGATTTGATTAATTAGAAGCAGGAGAAATTGTGTAGTGTCAGGTTTTTGAATGAATTTGACATGTACCAAGTTGGGAGGGTTTGGTGCCTGCGTTAAAACACCTCCATAAATACAGCTTCTCTAGGTTGTTTGAAGCCTTCAGTTGTCAGTATGTATGAAAACTTGTCCATTGAAGAAACAGCTGTGAGCTGGAGAAATGCGAAGTCACATTAAGCAGACGTGAGGAGCAAAGACTCGTGGTTCAATTATTGTAGCTCAAATTGCTGCTGATGATAATGCTTGTTCTAATAGAAATGTTTCTCTATACTCAGAGCATCTCAGCTTGTTGCATTGTGGACTTCAAAGCTGCAGACCACTCAGGATGTATAAGTACCTGTCATCTTTTTTTTTTTTTCCAGCATTAAAAAGGATGCTGCCACAAAGCAAAAATTTCTCAGAAATGGTTTGAGGAGCACAACAATGAATTGAGCATCTGTGGGATGTCCAGACCACGTGGACCCTGGTTAGCAACATTTATTCTATACTTTCACCTCTTCTTGAGGTTGGGAATTGACTCACCCTTCTTCTGAACTACACAGATTAGGTTGTTATGGAACATCTTAGGCTTCAAGGTCACATTTGTGACGATGTAGTCTTGTCTGTCCTCCAGGTGTATACAAGGATCCCCCCCCCCACCCCTCAAGCCCCTCCCCACACCCCCCTCACGTAGTCCAGCCAGAATCCCACATGTTTCTCTAAATTGTCCTCTGGGGTGAATGCATGTGTGCATTGTTATTTTTTATTTTTTTTTCTTATTTGTCTCTGTGTTGCCTGGCGATGGATTGAGCGATGGAAAAAGCACCAGCTGTCCCTGCAAGGTGGGAATGGATGGTTTGAAGGATGAATGAGTGCATGGAAGGAACCTTTGGGGATCTCTCATGACTTCCTCTGTAGCTGTGCAGGCTAAGAGCTAACTGAGCCTTCTCCTTCCCAGATAGCAGGTGACAAAAGTTGAATTGGTTCATTAAGAGTGTTAGTCCATCTTAAAATATGAATTGTTTTTACTTCATTTTTTTTTTTTTTTTAATTGCAACAAGTGAAACACTTCGTTCACTTTTTTTTTCTCTCAGTTAGCTAGATGCAGTTAGCTAGATGCAGTTGAAGATTTGTTCACAAAAGTAACAATGAACCAAAGTATGCCAACTGAATTTAGCATCATATGCTAGTCTTCCAATCAACAGAAGGTGAATCCGGTGCTTTGCAATTGAAGGACACCAAACGTAACAGAAAAGAGCAGTGGAGGCAGCTCCACCCTTAAAGGGCGTCCAGCCACATAGAACGTAGAAGAGAGTTGTCCAAAGTGCTAAATTGTTTTTGTTTTTTTTCTTGTTGTTGTTTTTTTAGTATTAAAATGACTTTAAATTTAAGTTAAGGCGTTACACAAAGAATAACCAGTTCTAAAACTGTAACTATTTAATCTTGGAAGATGGTGGCTGCAGCCGATCATGGTGCATGAGTTTCTCTGGCATTTAAACTGTCACATTTAAAGCCATAGACAGGGATACTGTATATAAAACAAGTGACACAAGGATAATTGTAGATGATGAACTACTTAATTTCCTTGCTGTAAAAATCAAAACTTTAAGCCAGGATGAAATTGGCATCAAATCTGTTTGAAGTCTTGTTTGATATATACAGCAGTTTTATAGTAACTGAAGGTAACACAGTTACTCAATTGTGCTATAAAATGGCACTATGTACCAGGAAAATGCATAATTGCTTTGAGATCTGTGAGATTGCCCCTTTTAAGCAATCCCCTGCTCTTGGGATAGCTTTGAGATTTTCAGAACTGTTGTGATCTTGGAAAATGCACCTGTTTAATTTATGACGTTTCCTGAAAAGAGGCTGTTTAGGTACTCACTTTAAAATAATGTTGACTCTAACTTGACATGTTCTAAGTAGTTTTAAAGCGGCAGCCTGAGGGAGCTGCTGCTGAATATTTCAGGACAAACTCATTACTGTAAATGGGCCTGTGTGGTAGCCTAGCTGGAGTAGACAAGCCGCAGCAAGAGAGATGGGAAAGTGGTGTGTGCGTGTGTGTGTGTGTATGTGTGCGTGCACATAAAAGTGTGTGCATATCTGTAAGGCTAGGTATCTTTCCCATGTTCTAACAGTGGTGAGGCTGACGTCTCAGGCAGTCTGCGTCTCAGTGCCGAGCCCAGTTGTCCCTGTTGCAAATTTTTTGAAACACGCAGGGGCTCATCTAACATCTGCTTTCTAAAGAGCTAACGACAAGACAGTGGAGACTGGATGATTTAAAGTGCTCTGCTAATGAGGCCCCGTGTGCTGCCTTGTGAATCCTACACGTTCATGTACACGCTCACACTAAAGATACGTTGGCGGACCAGGCGGTAGAGACCCAGCAGAGCGGATAGTCAAACCCACTGTCTATAAATGTGTGCATTTATAGACAAATGAATATTGTGTTGCAGACAAAAGTACTAAAATTACCTTATTTAGTTCATAACAGTGTCTTTCACATATCCCTTTAAAATGTTCACATTTTCTCACATCACAACCAGTTTCACCAATGTAATTGGATTTTAGGGTTTCAGTCGCACCATGTTCCTTGCATTCTTTTGGGCAGTGCATTGTTAGATGTCAGCGCTTGGGATATTATTTCATAACCCGTTTTAAACCTCGCTGCAACTTTATTACAACAGTAAATAATTTGAAATCCACCGAGGTAAACTCTTCCCACAGTTCAGCCGCGCAGCATTTAGACCCCCTTCTCAGACAGTGGCACAGAGGGAGCATGATGACGAGGGTAAGCAGTAAGAGAGAAGAAGAGGGGGAGAAATAATAAAGGACAAGCTTAACTGGCGAGGCTGTCAGCGGAGGAAAATAATATTTGTCCAGCTGGACAGGCCTCCCTTTGTGCAGGCTAAATGAATGTTGAGCTTCCTGTCTACCCTGTCAGGGAGAGTGGCGTCGACTGTATGCTGCAGCGAGGAAGCAGGGCTGCGTGCAGGGAGCTGTTTGGAGTTTGACAGGGATTATTAAAATCAGAGCAGATGACGAGGAGAGGGGCAAGAGACGGAGTGTGAGAAAGCTAAATTGACACAGACACTCTCCATTACCTTCCACTTGACTCGCGCTGATGACAGTGTTGATATGAGACCCAGCAGCGCAGCATCGACACGGGATTGGTTGTTAGCGCGAGCATTAAGCACCATGGGGTAGGAGGGGAGGACCTCACTGCTGGTAGACACCCAAGGAGATGAGTTGTTTATTTAAACTCTTGACTGGGGAGGATGTCACCTCATTGTTTATTTATTTGATTTTTTTTTCTTTTTCCTTCTTCTGTATTCTCTAACTGTATTGTCAGTATGTAAAAACCTTTGGAGGCCAAGCTAATGCATTTTGATCAAGGACTTTTCCACTGCATATGATTTTCTGTGAAAACTGGGAGGGGTGGTTGGGGGGAGAGGGGAAAACAAAAAAAATATATTTTCTAGATGATAACTTGTCTTTGTTTCATGTGTTGCAAGTAAATTGATTCTTGCAATCTAATAAGACACTTGTTTGAGGAAATATGACATTATCATAGAGCACAGGAGTGTGGAAGCTGTCTTTCTCTTGACAGGCAGCTGTGATAATACAACTGTATCTCAATAAATTAGAATGCCATCAGTAAGTTAATATATTTTGGTAATTCCGTTCAAAAACTGCTTTTTATAGCAATATTGTGTTTTTTTTATTATTATGACATGCAACAAATGAAAAACCTAAAGTTAAATAAGAAAAATAGAACATTTCATAAGAACAATCTTGAAAAAGGACTTACAACCTTTTTTTAGAGATGTAAAAAAAGAATATATATTTATGTTTTAGTCCAGTAAGCAGTCTGCTAAGGAGGGTCTTGTCAGTGACTGCACCAAACAAGAGTGTTGTATCAAAGCACTAGAAAGTTGAGTTACAGGAAAAAGTATGGCTAGAAAAAGTGCACAAGAAGCAAGAGTAACTGCAGCTTTGAGATGATTCTGAAGCAGAGCTGGTTCAAGAACTTCAGGGACATAAGAAGATGTAGATTGCTGCTGGAGTCGGTGCTTCAAGAGCCACCGTATTGATTTATAGATATTGATATTTAGATATTGGTCCACTGTGTTTCATCATGTTCAAAGTCAAAGCAGCCATCTAAATTGTAGGACATTTTATGCTTCCTAGAGCCAATACTTTAACTTATATTTAATAATAATTATCAATGCCACTCTATGCTTGATTGGCCAACAAACCAGTCTGATCTAAACCTCAGAATAAAGTGAGAGACACCAGAACCAAAAATGTGGACAAGGGAAAGGCTACAATTAAAGCTGCCAGGACGTCTTTATCACATACACTGAGCTATGCTGCCCTGATACATTCACTCATGCAAAAGAAGCCCAAACCAAGAACTGAGTGCATTTATTATATTATACAGTATATGGTCTAAATTCCCTATATTAGAAATTCCTTTGGCTTTTTGGTAGCTGTATGCCATAATTGTAAAATAAAATAATACAAATGCTTAAAATATATCACTCTGTATGGAATATGAGTATTACTATTTGCTTTGAATTCCAAAATAAATACATATTTTACTTTATATTTTAACTCATGTGCATGCTACATGATGCAGCTGATTTCAGTAAGTTGTTAAAACAGCGCAGTGATTCTTTTTTTTTTTTTGCGTTTTGATCTTTTGAACATGGAGGGTTTTTGTTGTTAGGCTGTAAAGCCAAGTCTGTGTTTTTTTGTTTGTTTTTGTTTATTTGCAGGGTATCATGGAATGGCCGGGAGAATTTCCTGAAGACCATGCCTTTGTGGAGCTTCTGATTCCAGGTGTTTCCAGTGATGTGGACTTTAAACAGTTTCTGAAAGACACAGAAGAGAAACTGAGTCTCAATGCCAGCAGGTAAGTGTTAGCGTGAAAGACCTAAAGCCCTCATGACCTTTTTGATTTCTATCCTGATTTCTGTAGAGGTTCTGTTTTCTTTTTCCATTTCCCTGACCAGTCCTTTACTTGCTTTCACACTGTTCTTATTACCTATGGATGGCAATTCTAAGAGACTCTTGTTACTGAATAATTTCAACAAAATTTTATTTCCAGTATATTACTTCTTACACTGTTTTAGCAAGTTGTGATTATATATATTGTTGTGTACAGATTAACAACACCTATTTATCTTCAAAGGCAATGCCATTTTTTTAAAGAACAACAGGAAGTACATTTCTGCTAAAAACCGAAGGGATGAAGAGGAAGAGGACTGTTAATGTCTTGACGGTTAAACAAACAGATTAATCATGTACATTTATTGATGCACCGTTGACCGTGTCAAAGAAAATTCAAGAACAGAGGACAGAAGGGAGATGCTTGCAGAGAAACTTTAAGCCAAGAGTATCTTCAGTGAATGAAGCAAAATAAAACAAAAAGTCACCTCAAAGCTAAGGATATAGCAAAAATTGCAGATAATTTATCACTGGTGAACAACAAGAGAAACTAACAGGGTTTACTTTAGCGTTAGTGCGTTCATGATCATGTCCTGTGACAGTCATGAACTGTGTTGCCTTTTTCACTGGTCATTCAGCTGCAGGGCATTTACTGCAGTTCTTATTTTTTTACAGTGGACAATACTGCAAAAAAAGTTTTCCTATACTCAAGACATGGCAGCAGAAGAATTAAGAGAAACTGCTGTTCTCATCTACATCGTTTGATCTTATAAGTGATTTACTTTTACTTTTTCAATCTTTACTTCTGTAGTCTTTTTAATGTTTTCAACTCAGTTCAGGGATTCAAGTTATAAATCAGTATTCTTATATGAAAAATCATTGCTTCTCCTTGAGACTTGATGTTTTTTTAAAAGGACAAAGTTGGTGAGTGTCTTCTTGACCAAATTTGGTTAAAAGTGATGCTGGATGCATTGTTGTTCCTTATGGATAATTTGGATGATGACAAAGGAATCGGTTTAAGGTCCGCGCTTTCATGACTGAGCTGATTGACAAAGATTCTGTCTAGAGACCCACATCAGTCTTTGACATTTATCCCGTGGTGCTTCTAACATGTTATGCATATTCAAGTTTCTTATTGCTACCGTTCAATTTATTATACCATGAATCTTTTTAGCCAATGTTCATTGAAAGAAAATGAAGCACAGTTATCTGTATTTGCTGGCAGATGCGGAAAGTTTAAGAACACAAATAGATTGGTAATGAGTGCGCCATGGGGACACTGGAGGAAAAGGGAAAAGGAGAAATCTATATTTCAGGTCTTTTATCGTTTGTAGCGTTGTGAGGCTGAGGGCAGATGATGAAGGACAGGCTAAATGTAGCAAGTGAACAAAGCCTCACTCCGGCACCATTAGTGCCTGGGACTCATCCCTTCTTTGCTCTCCCTCACTCTCTCCCTCCCCTTTTCTCTTTTTCTTTCCTTCCTCCTTCTAAATGGGAACATAATAATTGAGGATTCCACATCTTGAAACGAAAACCCTTGGGTAGGTAATTCAAGGCTTATTACTGAAGGCCGTGCCATTTTTCTGCTTTCTAAGCATTAAAGGGTTATTTTGTGTTCCTGCAGATGGGAGAGGGATAACCATTATGAGAACAAAGCATCCAGATAATGGAGAATGGGGCTAAAAATAAGGCAATCCTCCTTTCGCCGTGGGGGACCACTGGTCAGTGTCTCCGTCAGACTACAACTAACTTCCTCCCAGACTACTTCGAACAACCCGTTTTTTTGCGGGGGGTGGGGAGGGAGATGGTTTGTGGGGACATGACCAGAAAAATAAAATCATCTGAGGTCTCTCTTTTCCCTCAACCAAGGTGGGTTGTTGGTTATACACACACGCACGCACGCACGCACCCATGCTCCCTTCGGTAGCTCCCTCGCCTCCTACCTCGCTGACCTATCGGTGTCTGGGACAAATTACGGAAGTGGAGGAGGGTAAACGACTGACCAAGAGATGGAGCAGCTCAAGTCACCAACACCTGAGAAGGACTTCAACCTGTTTGGGGGTCAGAGTGACTAGGCTTTTACCCCATTCTCAGATGACATAGATCTACTTGTGAACTGCTGCCTAATTGAATGAGATTAAGATGGGCTGACAACGCAGTGGGTGCCTCCAAATTGAATACTTGTAATCCATTAATCCTCATCAGGTGGGACAGCGCAAGGTGGGTGGGAGTGGGCCACGAGGAAAAGACCTTTAATAAAGTGTCAGCGTAGCTATAGAGGCTAAAGACAGGCTTCTAGTTTCACCCTGGCAAGGCAAATACCTCCCATTGGTCACCTGCCAGTCTTCATCAGGATGCATTGATTGAACTTGTTCTGCTTCTGCATGTGGCATGAACGATTTTTACTGCTGGGAAATTAAAACCAAGAAAAACGAGACACCTGCTTGGGTTAAAATAGCATTCAAACTCCCTTCCAGTTAATGGCGACACTGATCTGGAGCTCTTGCAGTGTGGAGCCGACACGTGTGTTGAGCCAGTATATCACCCGTATCAGTTCTGTGGTATCACTACCTGGACTGGGTGGCTTAGGGCACTAAGTGGCCGACAGGCTGGGACAAGACGGGATTTGTTTTCAACCTGTTCATTCAAGCCCCATTCAGTCTTTTCCCCCCCTAACAGAATGGGACCCTTTGATGGGGAAGATATCCAACTCTCAGGTGGCTGCTTTGGCACTGATTGAAATACAGGCTTATTTGAAAGAAAGAACTTCCTGACCCTTCTCATCTCCAACTCCCCAAGTTGTGTAGGCAAGCGTAGAGAAGTGGAGCTCCACAGACAGCCCCACAGCAGGCCACCCACACTAAATTAATTCTGACAAGGAACTTAAGATAACGTCAAAGCGCTGACTAATCGCAGGATTAGGTTTCTGTAAGTCAGGGAGCTGTGAAATATGCCATCATATCTAATAAAAGACCTCCAATTGCTCCCCTTCTTTCTCAACACTGGGGACGATTGTGGAGAGGGGACACACTTGTGGTGTCGACTGTCTTGCTGCACTGGTCTGAAAAACAAATTTCATTCCAGCAGTGAAATTAGAAGTGTGTGTTTGTGTGTGTGTAAGACGATGGACATGTTTGTCAAATGGCCTGAAGGATTCTTTCCTCCTGGTTTCCTCTTGCTCTTTTCTCATTCCCCTGGTCTTTTGTTGAGTTCTACTCTGCCTTTTTTGCCATCAAGACTTTGTCCTTTGTCATCTTTACACAGACAGCTGAGTGGTTTTATTTCCTGTGATGGTTCTGTTTCCTACTGATTTTTTTTTTTTACCTTCTTCTATTCCTCTACTCTTTCTGTCTTCTTGCCCTGGCATCTCATGTGGTGAAAGTCATCAAGCTGGGAGCTAATCCCGGCAAGTTGATTAGGCTGCCAGTGGCATTCACGCCAATGGGCAAAAGGTCACTTCATTGTGAAGAACTGGATGGACTTCTTGACACAGACCATCCAAAATGACTTTATAACTTGCGGCACGAGGCCCTAAGGAGGGGTAATTGAAAGGTGAGAGTAAAGAAAAGGAAATTAAGTGAATAAGAGTTTTTAGAGGAGAGGGGGAAAAAAGATGGGGAATAAAGAGAGAAAAGACTGAGCTTGAAATTGTGTCTGAGGATGATGCTCCTGTAGCCATTACGAGTGCATTGTTTTAGCGAGAGACGGCAATAGTGAGATGTTGGGAAGCTTAATGGAAAAAAAAAAAAAAAATGAAACCCAAAGGGCATTGTTCTGTCTATGGCTTTAGATTAGTTGCACAGGAGGTGGTTAAAAGAGCATTTTTTCTTAGTCACTGTTTCTTTATCCTTCCCTCATGCTTGAGATCATGAAGTAGGTGAATATTCTATTCAATATCTTGTTTTTTTTTTGGCTGTTTTGCATCAGAGCTAATTTCTACAAACTGCCTTATACAATGGTCATCCATTACATATGAGCACTGGAGAGATTGCTAGTGATATATTAAGCAGCAGCAAAACATTCTCTTCTCAATGTTAATTTGTTACATAGATAAAGAAATGCAAGAGGATTTAAGAGCATATGAGAAGAACCACACATTTTGGATAATTTGATGGATTAGATGATCTCAAAAATGCATCTGTTGTGAGGTGTTCCTGGCCCACGCTTTCTGCCAGTGGAATGGAGAAGGGGACTGGATAGTAGCAGAGTTTGATAAAATAGCTGAGCAGCTGGCGTCATTTCTTTGCTGCCAGGCACCCATTTCCAACCAGTCAGTTCGGTGCAGAGTGGCTTTGACACCGGGCGTCCTCACAACTACCTGCTGGGAACATAAGCTGTTTCAGGTCAGTGTCAAAAACTGATGTGAAGTCATCGATTTTTATTCTTACTGTTGAGTTGATTGGTGGTCGGCAAACATCTATTGATGTTCATTATCGCCACCTGCTGGTGAGGAGTGTGGGTCAGAATTAGGGCTGTGTAATAATATCGATTTTGCGATATATATCGATATTTTCTTTCCTAGAAAAAAATCAATATTCATCCGCAAGTATCGTAGCATCCAACTGTGACCTTGCTCACTCACTGCTTGCTTCGCCGGGAGAGTGATTAGGTCATCAGGCTTAGAGTGATTCCTTCAGATGTTAAGTGTCAAGGTTAAAAAGGTATCAAACTATTCAGAGCAGGGTACTTGGTGCACTTTATTTACTTTACAAATGCATGTAAGCTACAGTTTGTACTGTTTCAATTAAAAGGAACATGTTTTCTCACCACTTCTTTGATTCATTTTCTCCAGCTGTCGACTTTAAGTCTGTGTCCATGTCCAACCAGAGCTAGGTATTGTGTAGTTGGTCCATTTAATCAGTTTTCAGTTAAATTAATTCAATCCAACTCTAACAGTCACAAAATGTCACCAAAATCACTCTGTCCCTCTAAAATCTTTCAGAAAATCGCAAAAGTGCATTGAATTGTATCGTTTGCTGAATATCGCAATATATATAGTATCGTGAGCAGAATATTGTGTATTGTATCATATCGTGAGATTATTGTATCACTACAGCCCTAGTCAGAATGGCTATATTGTTCAAATATAGCCATTTGAACAATATAGCCATTTGAACAATATAGCCATATCATTCACTAATATCATAGATATTAGTGAATCAATGATGATTCACTAATATGAGTTATCTCAGTTTCCACAAGAACATATAAATTGAGTTTAAATGCACTTCCATTTAACTCAGTACTTTCGTATTATAGACTTTGTCCTCAAAATTGAGCACAGGTATGATCATGCTATTTATTTTCAGATTGATTGATTGATTTGATTTATTTTCAGAGATTTTACTTCTCAAAATTGTTAATGTAATGTATATCACCATGGCTGTTCATATGGGCAAGAAATAGGAATCTTCAAATTCAAATAAACTTTATTGATCCCAAAGGAAAATTATATATGTCAGGAAAAATGTTTTCCTGACCCAATATAGTTTTTATTTATGTTTTACTGTAAAAAAAAAAAGAAAAAAAAAAAGGAAAGAAAGATTTCCTTTTTTTAGCATTGAATAAATATAGTCAAATTATAGTCATTTTTTTGGGGGGGTGAGGGTTAGGTGAGTTAGGGGTGGATTAGAAATGTTTCAGTGCGAGTTTGCTCTAAAGCAATAAAATATTCATTTATTTTCCCTGTAAATAACCTGAATTAAATTAAAACTAATGTGTTTAGCAATTACCAAAGAAGGTCCCTAGATATCAATTCTGCCACACAACTTTGTGGGAAGAGTGAAGTTAACAGCCTAGTGTCTATTTTCCTTTTTAATGAACTTCAGAGAGTGGGTAGAAAGTGAGCTGCAGATGGGAACCCATTTGAAACCTGCTGTCTATGTAAAGTCCTGGGGTGGAGCCCTGAATGAATGTTTTATGTTTTATGACTTACTATAAACACACATATAGCATTTTGTGCAGTCATCCAATGTGAAGCAAGCTTCCATCAGAGGACCTGGCAAATGACTGAAACATATTCGGAAATCTTAGTCAACTGATTCAGCTGATGAATTTGCTCCTTCTTCTCTCTATCTTTACAAAACAGTCACAGTAATCCACAGTAGACTTTCTTTTATATTAATTACAACAAGTGAAGGCTAAGGTGTCTTCATCCTTTTGCTTTGTTTGGATTTGTCACTAATCCACCTGGAATTTTTGGAATCAAAATATTTTTGCTTTTACGTTTCAGACGCAGGATAATATATTTCCCGTACAATGTGCATACCAACACGAGACGAAACAGGGGACAAGCACAGGTTGAGGCTTTTGTATGTTTTAAAGATGTTTAACAAAAAATATTCCATGTTAAATAACTTAAAAAAACAAAACAGTTTTTAACCTGAGCTTGTGTCATTGAGTTCAGTGGCAGCAAGACAATAACAGAAAAGGCATCGTTTGGTCTGCCAAGAAAAGAAGAAGAAGCAAAGCAGAGTTACGAGAACGTAGTTAACACAAGACAGAGGGATGTCATTAGGCAGTGTTTGGTCTAGAGGATATCAACTTGGAACAGTCTATAACATTTTATCCCCGTGCGTTTTCCCCCTCTGAAATGAAACTGTGTCAGATTGAACGATTATTTAATGAGATGCTATTGCGGGACATCTGGATCCGTTCATGGCTTGGGAGCAAGCAGGAGGCAGTTTATAGGCCTGCAATAGGGGAGGAGCTGTTTGATGACCAACAGGCAATTTGGCTTTACATTATCTATACTAACACATAAAGTCACACAAACTCCGACATAAAAATTACTATTTCAATTGATAATATGTATAAGTCATTAGTTAATGATTTTTGTCAAAAAAAAAACACATCCAATGCTTGTAGGTTTATAGAAGAAATTTGATTAAAGGAAAAGTAGCCTTTTGTTGATTTTCCTAATTATATTTCCCTATTGGTTTTAGTTCATCAGCAATTGTGTTATCTAATGAATCATTTGAGCCCTGCAGCGTCTTGCTCTGCTGCATACTCATTTTTGGAGCTTTGTGTAAATCTACACCTGTCAATGCGCAGCCATGTGTGCACACACAAGCAACCCTCACCCTAAAACATTGTTTAATTATGCAGGTATACCGACATTCTGACACTGTCTTGGATCCAAATATATAAGCATCGATTTGCATGGAAATGACTAAACATGTGGAGCTCAAAGTTGTCATTTCTAATCTGTCATATAAAGGGGAAACCGAATAGCTGGTGCAGTCTGTTAACATCAAAAGAATGGTGTTTGTATATATGTGTGTGTGTGTGTGTGTGTGTGTGTGTGTGAGCTGAGGGAAGACATGAGAAAGCAAAAGGTGTGTATGTCTGATGCCTGCCGATGCCTGTAATGCCACTTCACTCCAGATGCTTAGCGCGCACTCACACACTGATATATTGGTGTCTGTGTTCATTACTGCTGATGTGTCTATATCTGTCTTCACACGGTACAGACACTGAATGAGAGGTGGGGGCCGGGGGGATGAATACGATGCCGTGTGTACATCAATGTCTGTGTTTCTATTTGACTTTTGCTTGGTTTTGTTTCTGTGCATTTGTGCTGAAGTGCTGCTTTCTTTATTTGATTGGGTTGCGCTTGAAAATCAGGATGCTACCTTGGGGAGACAATTTTTCCCACAGTCGCACAATGCTGAAGGACTGGAAGTCTAGATGGGAAACTATTGGCTACAGGAACGGTTTTACCCAGGCTATTGCCATAATCTCAGTTACAGTGCTTTGCAAAAATAATCATACCCATTGAATCTTTTCACATTTTGTCAGGTTTTTCATGTGACAGACAAACCCACATGGTTCATAAATGACAGGACAGGGAGAAATCAAACAAAAGGCCTATGGTGACCCTGGAGGAGCTGGAAAGACCAACAGCTCAGGTGGGAGAATCTGTCGAGCGGACAACTCGCCATGCACTCTGGAAATTCAACCTTCAAGAGGACAAGAAGACAGTCAAGATTGAAGGAAAAACTTAAAACTTTTGTTTTGGACAAAAGCAAACGTGGAAAAATTACCTCTGTTCACCTAAAACCAGTACCTTTCTTGGCTGTATATTTGGTCAAAACTAACACTTTCCTTACACCTGAACGCAACATTCCCTGAACATACAAGGTGGTAGCAGCATCAACATTTGAGGATACTTTTCTGTAGGAGGGACAGGGAAGTTGGTCAAAGTTGCTATGAAGAAACTAGTTTTATCGTGGGGCGCTGCGGTGGCGCAGGAGTAGACCATGTGACCCATGTACAGAGGCCTCAATCCTCGATGTTGCCTTCACAAATCCCGGCCTGATGACCTTTGCCGCTTGTCTTCTCTCACAACCAGAGTGATTGAGATTTTGCTACTTTGCCAAGAAAATATGGTCAAACATGTATGTGGAAGGGAGGGAGAGACATGTCTTCAGTTACTTGCAAGACTGACTTAGGGAGCTAAACACCCATGACACATGTTTCATATTTCTTTTATTTTTTCTTTCCACTTCCCAACATTTCATTATTTTCTGATCATATAAAAATCCACTGAAATAAATTGTATTATGTGGTTTTACTGTGACATAATGTTGATCTTTTGGCAGATATCTGTGTAGCATATTTCATTTAATTTGATGCTGTCAGAATTAAACACTTGCTCAATAAGTGCAATTTCACATGCAACATCTCGAAAACACTTTTCGTTTAAAGAGTTTTATTCCTTTATCAGTCGTCTAATGATTCATCTTCCTTTCATTCAGCATAGAGCAGCATCTGAAGGAGCTCCAGGCCAAAATGGGAGACTCCAGAACAGGGGATCGTCCACCCAGTCCCACAGAGGTCTTGCAGTGGTTCAACACGAGGGCACAAAACTCCCTGAAGCCTCTTTCCACGGACATTTTAGACTTCTTCAGAGCTCTGGTAATGTATTAGGTCAAAGGTCAGCAATGTTTTCAATCTAAAAAGACATTTTTGCTCTTTGCTATGAAATAAAATGTGGCATAGAACCATGTAAATTATTACTTTATGTGTACTAATTTAGGATTTAAATAAAATTAGACTGACTACATTTTAGTCTATGTAAATTTCAGGATTTTAGGACAAAACAAAGCATCTCACCAAGCCAGTTAGGCCTGTTGAGTGGGTATATTTATGAAAAATAAATATAGATTGAAAAATCCTTCACATCTGAAAAACAACGTTGTGCAGTTTTTGTAATATCTTCAGAACAACTTCTCCCAAATTCATCATGTCTCTTCATCCATCTTGCCTTCAGCAACAGTACCTTAAATCAGAGGAAGAGGGGAAAGAAGAAGTGACACTTCAGCTCCTGCTGGATGTCTCTGCCCAGTGTGGAGTTTATTTTCCTTGTCCATCCTCTTCTTCCTCTCTTCATCCTCATCTACCTGGCTCCTCTGTCGACTCCGTACACACGGTCAAAGATGACTCTGCAGTGGAGGTAATGCGCCATTTCTCATTCAGTTCAGTGTTTCAGCGTTGGGTTAATGCATTTCAGTTTTAGTTCAGCAGCTAAGTGTTCTGAAATGACGGTTTAATCAACAGTCTGTATTTTGTTAGAACGCCACCTGAGGTAGTAATTACCTAAATATTTTTCTGACATTTTCTCATTCCATTTGAGATCCAAGAGGCGTGGGATCCTGTGCGTCTCCAGCTGCGACGCTTCCTGATGGACCGGCTCTCATGCTGCACCTCAGGACCTCCTGGCTCCCCCCAGCTCTCCACCATGACCATCCTCGAGCGGGTCAACTGTTTTAAGCAGCTGTTTTTTCTCTACCCTGAATGTGAAGTGGTCACAGGCTACCAGGTGCCGTTTGAATCACTTCCGTATTTAAGACAACTTCATAAACGCCGAATGATATTAATACGATAGCAATAACCCTAACCCTACCCCTAGGGCCTGAAACAGAAGTACGTGCTTAGCATCCTGCACTCAAGCATGAGCTCCAGCCCAGGCGGTGAGTCCGGCTTCGACAGACTAACGACGGGTTTCTGCAACGTGGTCCAACATGTGACTCAAGCTCTCACCGAGGAGCTCCAGGTTCTCTCAAGGGTGGTGGAGCCCGAGGTCGTCCTCGGCTTTTTAAACGTAGCTTACTTTGGTGCCATCACCCAGGAAATGACTTCCCAAATGGAGAGAGAATTTGAAACCGCTCAAAGAGACAACACAGCGCTGAGCGGCAAGACCAAAAAATACTCCGTAATGTCCCGAGCAACTGTAGGTGAGTAATTTGCTTTTTATTTCATCTTATGTCATTCTCTTGTTTGCACAGGCTTTTGTGGCTCTGTTTATTCCGATGTGCGCTTTTCTCCCTTTATTTCTACCCTCTTTACTCCTCTCTTGCTCTCTTTTATAAACGAATAAAGGTTAGTTTCCATCTCCTTCCTCTCTCTTTTTACTTTGCTCTCCAGCTGCGGCGTACTAAATTCAAGGCCTTTCTGATGGACTCCTGTTACCATCGTAATTGCTTTTTTTTTTTTTTTGTCTTTTATTTTACTAACGCCCTCCTTTCTCCTCCCTGCCAGACAGAGAGCACTGTTCCTGAGGCTAAGGCTTACGCCATGCGTAATATGTTTGCATTGGTGATCAAACTAAGTCCTAATCTCAAATAGGACTTTTTAAATACAGAAATTAAGGCCTAATGAAACAAATATCCACGTACTGTACATTATATGCACTTAATTCTTGGGATGGGCTTCTTTTGCTTCAGATTCTATTTGTGCGGTGTATTATGAATATAATCTGTCTGTGGGTTTTCTGAAGTATTGAGGAAGCCAAGGCTGCTTCAAAAGAGGCCTTCAGCAGGTCTGCATTGCTGGCTCTGGTTTCTCTCATCTTCCTTTTGACTCTTCTTCACAGATGTGGGCTTCAGGTCAGGCCGCTCTAGGTCTAGTTCATGATGCCCGTGACTTTGTCTCTGGCTCAGAAGTTCAACACTTGTGCTACACCTTGTGAATATTTCTCAAATGTTTCACAATCCCCTCAATATTGCAGATTATCCCTACTGATTGTGCACCGTTTTTTTTTGTTTTTGTTTTTGTTTTTTTCTTTAACCAGACTTTCTCCACTTTTTCTTCCACTCAATCTTCCATTAATACAATTGAATACAGCTTTCTGTGAACGGCGAGCTTCTTTTGCAATGACCCCTTTACGGCTTACCCTCCTTATGGAGGTTGTCAGTGACTAGTGTCAAGTCAGCAGTCTTCCCTGTGACTGTGTGGACAATAGAGTGACAGTTTTTATGAATGCGTTTTACTTCTTGAATGTCTAAAATAAATAAACTTTTCAATCATACTCAAAATTATTGAATTAACTTGTGACACGGAGGGAGTTTTCTGTGGTAAAGCCTTTTGGTGACGGGGTCATGCATCGACAGAGAAGAGCAGAGACCCTTGCGCACCAAGTCACTTCTGAAACTACCGATCCCCTCACATTCTCTTTGTTTGCAACATATTGGCCTATTTACAACTTGCTGAGAGTAAAGATTCACAATAAATAACAACAACAACAAAAAAAAGTCTGTGAGCCATTGTTTACTTTTTCAAAAGGGTACACATGCCAGCTTCCCTACGGAACGGGAAGAGGAGTGCTTTTGCATCTGCCTTTCTTCGATAAACATACCGCCAGCCTCGCCACTTTTTCTTTTTTTTCCCTCTCTCTCTCTCTCTCTCTCCCCCTTTCCCTCCCTACCTCTCTTCCCATTTTCCCTCTCTGGTTTTTACTTTCCCTCTCCTTAAACGTGAGATGAGAGGAGGCAGCCGGGATAATTGGCCATGCGTCAGTTGGGCTGTTTGATCACGTAACGCGGCGGAGGCTACACACCTACGTGCCGTTCAACAAACCGTCAAATGTAGCACCGGAGGCAGAACACGGCTCCAAAGGGAGCGAGGGACTCGTGCTGTGTAATGATGGTAAAATGGAGCAGTTTTGCCTGTGCTGCTTTTACTTATGTGTTTGTGTTTGTGTGTTTGTGTTTGTGTGTGTGTGTGTGTGTGTGTGTGTGTGTGTGTGTGTGCAACATCTACAACTGGGATTACATTTTTGTGTTGTTCATGTTTAAAGTCTCCAAATAAAAAAAAAAGAAAAAAAAAAAGGGAGAATCTTAAGAACCACTCCAAATGCCCGTGGCTCTCTAAAAAGCCAATGCTGGAACATTAATGCATAATCTGCTTTCACACTCTACTGTCTGCATACTGTATGCAACACACATAATTGTCAAGACAATTATGACGGTGTCAAAGAAAGTGATTCTCTTTTCATAAGCCTCCAATGACTCCTAAGATCCCTCCCTCTACTCCTGCTGTGTTATTGTTTATTGTGAAGTAAAGGAAGGCGGTAGGTATATTTTGATGAGGGTCTTGCTGGTGGGGGGGGGCACAGAGGTGGGAACGCAGTTTGCTCCCAGGGGAGCTGCGCTGTCTGCAGCATCAGCCACGGTCAAACCACTGAACCATTTAACAGCTTTCACAGCAAGATCTGCCTCCTCTTTTAACCTCACCGACTCAAAGGCAGGCAGATGCGAAGGGTCCCAACACCCCGCCCTGCACCACCTCCATCCTTTTTCGTCTTTTATTCTATCCCTCACACATCCTTCCTCTTTCTTTTTCTTTTCCCATTTTGCTGTACTTCTCTAAGTGTATCGGAGCGAACAAAAACTTGACTTTACCAGCGCACCTCACTGAGTTCAAGTAGGAATGTGAGGGTGGTCCAAGTCTTCACGTGTATGTCTCTCTAAGAGGGTTTGAAATGGTGCCGTGGTGAATGCTACGGGAAGTTGTTTCTTTTTTTCTTTTTGGCAGGGGGTCTGAGATAAGTCAAATAAACAAAATTTTGTGGATGGAAAAATCCAAAGATGACATAAAATGTTGAAAGTCTAAATTTTGGAGTAGAGGAATCTTTGCGGACGTATTTCATCGGCTTCTATTAAAAAAATGTTTTGGACACTTGATAAGTGTCCAAAAAGCTGCATTTTTGTTTCATAATTGTCTTAAGGCCTACGGTGAGAAAAATGTCCTGACTGCAGGTGTATAAGCTGTTGTGTGCCTTCTTCAGCCACTCGCTTATGCTGTAAAAACGTTTGGGGCCAAACCGACAAACCAACTTTTGTTAACTTGCTAACCCAGTCCTGGGCTAGCAATTTGGAACCAAAAATTGGGTAAGGTGTTTAATGTCCAACCTTAAAGACTGGGTGGCAAAGAATAACTTTTATCTTAGATTACAAAACATGTAATATTTGAGTTATAATGAATGGGTTTAATCCTTATGTCAATTTTCCCACCTTATTCTGGTGGATGGGGTTAGGTTTAGGGCCTGTCTCCAGCACTTATTAAGTGAGAGGTGGGTTGGACTTAATCATCAGGCTTTCACGTGGCAATTCTAGTGACCAATTAACCCAACATACAGGTCTTTGGATAGTGAGATGAAGCCTTAGTATTTGGACAGGATAAAAGAAGCCAAACTTTAAAGTGTTAAAACTTTTCACTTTGTTTTTCATGCTTTTTTTGTGTGTGTGTGTTCACGCACGTGTTTGTGCTCTTGCTTGCTAATCGCAGGCGTACACTAAAAGTTGTGTGATCAAGACTCATTTAATGCCACCCTTTTGAAAATGCCCCATTAAATTTCCATATGGTATTAGTAATTTGCATTTGTATGCCTGGCAGATCCCTGTTTTTGTAAGACATCAAAAGCGTTCACATCGACTTCCCTGCGTAGACGCTTACCATTTCCCCTCAACAATCGACTTCAACGGGGTTAAAGGCGAGGTCGAGGAATTCTGCTCCACTCTGTTTTGATAGCGCCGATTTAAATTCCTGGTACACTAATTTCGCCACATGACGTTGGCAGCCGCTTCATATGGATTAAAAAAAAAAAAAAGAGAGAGAGAGAGAAAGAGATTCGGTTAGAACGTGTACTGCAAGTGCTTTCTCCACGACTGCACTCCCTCCCACCTCCTCGCTCTTTCAGACTCTTTGAACTCTTTCTCAGAGACAGCACCACAGCCTATTCAGCAGGGAGAGAGGTTCTGTAGTGACGCGAGAAAGCTCGGCTGAGGCACCGACTGGCATTGGAGGTGCTTATGGGGATTGAGGCTACTTGGGAATGGCGTTTGTTAATATTTAATAAGAGCAGCTCCTCACTAGATCATATCTCTGCCTGAGTTTATACACACTGTCAGGCAGGGACGTGCACCCGCATACTGCCACATAATTATGGTCTGGGGGTGTTTGTGTGTGTCACTGTGTAGTTGTTTGTGTGGTGCCTGTGAAAGGTGTTTTTTTTTTTTTTTGTTTGTTTTTTTTGTCCTGTGCAGTTTTCTTGCTGCATTTTCAAATGATTAGAAGTTCTTGTCAAGAAAAAAAAAACAAACAAAAAAAAAAACACGTTACCACAAAAAACCTTGTGTTTACTAATCACAAAGAGAAAAGCTGTGTCATTTATCCCTGCTTGTGGTTATATGCATGTCTTTGTCAGCAGTCATTTTCTCTAAATCATGCCTCCAGTAAAATCTCAGAAAAGATTAGGTTTTGCAGGCCTGTGTATAATGTGTTTCATTTATTTCTTTTTTTTGCCCATATCCTCTGAGTGGCCACAATGGGTTTTGTGTATCGTTCTTGAGCAGCTCAAGGATATGAACGTTTTCTTGGCACCTTCTATTGAGAAAGCTGCGACAAAAAGACAAAAAAAAAAAAAAATTGGATGGCTTATTGAGAGGAGGCTGCACTTGTGTGATGAAGAGTGAGCGTGATTTGCCGAGGGGTTGAAAACAATAATGTGAACAAGGGCACTAAACAAGTGGGATTTAATGAAATGCTGCTATCGTTGCAATGCATTCTGCCGCACTCTTCATCCCAGCTTCTCAGTCCAAGTATGCAGAGAAGGCCAGAGAAATATTAATTCGGCGCGACAAGAGGTGAAAACACAAGCAGACGCTCTGAGTAACAGGGAAGCAAATTTAAAGCAGAGGTGCCTTTCTGCCTCCACTAAGAACATTACCTCCATCTTGGCAGAGCAGCTTAATAGACATATCAAAAGTTGCTGCTCTCTCCTTCCGTCAAGGCCGGGTTGCCCCCGCTGCAGCCCCGTTGGACAGCACCCGAGGACAGAAGCCCAAGAGACAAGCATTTGGGTGGTGGCGTGTGATTACAAGTGCGTGCGCGCGTCCCGGTGTATGTTGAATAATCACAGCAGGAGTCCTCACATAATAAGGCTGTCTGAGTGAGCAGTGGGCTGCAACTGACGAAGAGGACCCTAACTGTCTGGGCCTGGTAGGAGGCCTGGAGTGACTCCAAGCCTTTTTTTCCACCCACAGACAAACTGATGCGCACACAGACAGAGCTTCAGGCTGTGCAGGGTGCCGTGACCCAACGCAGCACCCTGTGGGAATAACACACAGCACACAGACGTACCGGATCTCCTTATGACTACGCTGCTGATTTATCCAAACAAGTGTAATCTCCAGGCACCTTATAGACGCAAACACTTCAAGTTTTTACTCAATCCTTTAGAAACCCATTCAGTCCAGTCAGTCGATTGGTCATAAGATGCCAGTTAGTAAAAACCTGCAGATTTTGACAAATCTAGTGAAATGGAAAGTCTCATCAGAACAAGGCTCATTAAAGAGTTAAAAGTGAAGTGCTTAACATTTGCTCACATTTTTTTTATTTTTATTTTTATTTTTTTTGGATTTTCTATTAATCTAGTGTAGAAAATGCCAAGCAGGACGAGTGTTGGTCTCAGACTACATTAATCCTACCTTCATGGAAGAATGACATAAAGAAAGACATATTATAAAAGAAAGCAAAAATCATTTTGTTTGCTTATACAAATGCATGCCACACTCTTCAGGTCTTCAGATTTGTTCTAACAAATAAAAACTATGTGTCATTTTTCTTCCACTTCACATTTATGTGCCATATATTGTCTCATACTCCTGTACATAACTGGAGATAAATTCATGTAAAGGAAACTTAGTGCAGATTGTTTTTCCCCAAGGCAAAGTTTAAAATAATAATAATCTAACTTTCATTGAACAATAGAAAATGATGTAAGGAAGACCAAGGCTTTAATCATTTGTGTGAGATGTACTGAACCTGTCAAAGCACTTAATAATTGGTTAATCTCTTTTAAGATGCTAGATGTGTCGCTACCAACTTAACGGAATAATTGAAAGTGTGTATTTTATGACGGATGGCTACAATTTAGTGGATGGTTTTATACCTGTTGAATTAAACTGTGGTGCTTTTCAGAATATCTGTCTAGTTAATCGATATTTAATATTGGCGCCACCCAATCGGATTTAGTTAGTTTTCATCAATCCTATTTATTAACAACACAAACAATAACTCCAGTTTAGTTTGACAAATTACATTCACAACTCTGACGCCGTATGTACAGTTCTTTGATATTTTCTTTTCACTTCTGAAATTCCCTTTTGTTTGAAAACCTATTCGTCTTCGTGGTGACAGCGTTGCCCATGCCGACATCTTTTCTAGCGAGAGTTACACAAAACCACGCCTGATGATATAACATTTTGTCACGTTGTCTTTGGATGGCAATGCACTGCGGTCCAGTTGGACAATGCGGCAGGGAAGATGTAAACCACATCTCAGATGGTCTCGTTTGTGCCGCTCATAGAATGACGGAGAAAAAGGGGAAAATGAGGGCCAGCGGACAAGCGTGAGATATGTCGTGCTGGAGAGAAATTAAATCACTGGCTAAATTATTGCATGATTGCTCATTCCCCAAAGAGTTGGGCATCATTTGCTAGAAAGTGTCTAATAATTGGTTTTCGGCCATGTCAGACACATGCAATTCCCCCTACTAATGGCTCTGTTAGGCCTCCTGGGTCAGAGTAGGACAGAAAATAGCCAGACGGCAAAAAAAAGCACCCTACATCCTTGTTCCTTTTGTATTTTTTTTCCTCTGTTAAACCAGAAAGAGAGAGAGAGAGAGGGGGGAAGAGAGAAAGACGCAGAGGAGAGGAGCGATGGCAAGAAGAGAGTGTGTATGCAAGCGAAGAGGAAATGAAGTGGCAATAAGTGCAGCCAAAGGGGAAATGCTCTTCACCGTGAGTTTAATACATCAGACTGGGGATTTGGCAGCCCGCCACACAGCAATTGTTTACCTTTTTGCTCACTGGCTGCATCTGTTCTGTTTTGTAAACGGCACTAAACTATTCGCCCGTAAACACCGGAATCAATAACAACTGCTAAGGGAATTCCCTTATCCCGCCCCCTCCTTCTCTTCTCCGTGTTTTCATCCCCAACCACCACCACCACCACCCCTCTTTTTTTTTTTCCGTCTTCTCCTGAATCTTCTCCTTTCTCTGTTCTCTCTGTTTCCTGCCAGTCGGGACCGGTCTGCATGTGCGTGTGTGTGGCTGTGGAGCTGGTGGAACCCGCAGAGACGAGGAGACGATGGATGGCTCGCCAAAAATGCTTGCTCTGTTTGTTTTTCTTATTCTCTTGCCATTATTAGCAAGTACTAAGTAAAAATGCTCCCCTTCAAAACGTAATAATTTTTTTTATTCCATTACAATTATTTTTTTTAATATTCCATGCAAAACCTGCACCCTGACATTTTGTCGAATGATGTGCAGCGTATGCTTTATTTATTTATTTATTTTTTCCTAAGCAGTCGCAGTGACAAAGCTTTCAGTTTATCATTCTGATTTGAAGAGCATCTCTCCGTAATGTGCTGCCAATGATCTCTTGTATAAACATATATATTATTTTTTTTTTACCTCGTTCTCAGCAACAGCTTCTCCCTTATTGATTCTCGGTACGTTGACCTTCAGTTGAACTCTTCCCCCTGCCGGTGCCCCCCTCCTCGTTCTGCTCTGTGGGACTTGCAATGTACTTTGCTATATGACACACCTGGGTGCTTTTAAGCACACCCTCTCCATCAAGTGGCTATGGGAGCTTCCATTTGATCTCACTGTTGTGACAAAGGTATAATGGGGTTTAGATGGCTATGTACTACACTGCTATGGCTGTAGGCCCATTTGGCTAGGGAGGTGACTATAAATACCTATATAGCTCGTTGGGAAAGAGCCTCAATGAAAGACAATGCCCAGCACTGCTAAACGCCAAGGTCATGTGTCACTATTTAGAGTTGACTTAGTGAGCGAGTGAAACTGTCATAGGGTCACAGGTTGATGGAATGAGTAGAATGGATGGTGAGAGAAGAGAGAGGCCGGGAAAAGGTGATGCTCCAGATGAAGTGGAAGGTAATAGTTGCTGTGCTCAGATGAACACCCCGGAGAAGGTGGAGATTGGGGGCAGGAGGGCTGTAGAGATAGCTTTTACAGAATCCACTGGCTATCTCCCCAGATGTGTCCCCGTCTGTCTGGTTGATAAGGTTTCCTTTGAGTCGTCTGCGGTTTCACTTTTCTCCCGCGTTGAGCATCGGAAGCTCTTGATGCGACGGCGGCGACTTCAGCAACAGACAAGCCTGGCGGTGCGTGCGTGCAAGGTGCGAGTCTGGGAACGAGGCTGACACCGGCGTGTCAACCAGGTCACGCATGCACACGTGCAGCAGGAGGTAGTCTCTCTAGCCCAGACTCCCACTGGAACCCATTACAGAGAAACTGGAGGCCCATGGAGCTTAATTACATGCAAACACAAATACAAGCACACACATTTAAACACACCCTCACGTAATTACACGGCTATGCACCTGCAATTTCACGCACACATCCGTGCACACTTGCACACAAAAACATGTAGGCACATTCACAAACAATCTTGAGGTTAGAATACATTTTATGGTGACCACAGAGTTTGGTCGCGGTGTGGACAATTATCTTGCAAGACTGACATGTGCAAATGTGTGTGGAGATGTCTACAAATCAAGTTGCTCATAACGACCCACATCGCATGCACACAAACATGCGCGTGTGTGTGCGTGAACGCCCCAGACGTGAACACACGAAACTCGGTGACTCACACTCATTAATACTCATAAAAAACATACACAAGTGCCCAGACACAACACTCTGAATCAAACCTCATGCATGATTAAACCAGACATCCTTGGGGACAATGTTGTTGTCATATTGTCAGATTTTGTTTAACAATATAGCAAAATTATGTTAGGATCCAAAGGCAATAATGTCACCGTTATTGGAAAAGAAAACCACCCCCTACCCCCCCTCCTCCCTCTTCTTTCCATCTCAGTGCTCAATCATCTCTGTGCTTTCAGAGTCAAGGCTAATACTGAGCTCATCCTTTCCCAAATGCCTTTGCAGTTGCAGAGCTCATTTAGGCGGACTCACAAAAGTATTTGTGCATGTGTCTCAGCGTATGGCAACACATCTCCCAGCCGCCCATTCTCCGGCTTAATGCGGAACATCCCCCGGGTGATGGCTTTGGCAGCCTCCAAAATGGGAAATCCATATTTGCCGAGGGGGTCATCTGCGGGTTAGGAGGAGGGGGGAAAAAAAAATAAAAAGTTTTGTGTTCGGAGGGAAGGTTGTGCAAGTGTGACTTCTCAGGGAGCAAAGTTTTGCATAAATTTCTTTTCTGTATTTCTTTGCTTACACTGTGTAAGAGGAAAACATGAATGGGTCAATATTTAGAAAAGGTGTCACCATGCAAAGAGACTTCTGACAGAGAGTGTTTGCTGATGAATGCCTTTTTAGCAAAGAAGGCTGTGTTGAAAGCAAACATCAACTGTTTCCTCTTTGTGAACATTAAACTGTTTTAAATGTTTATGTCTACAAGTCATCTGTGACCTCATACAAGGTACATTTTGTCTCTTTGCATCTCTTTCACAGCACCAATGGAGCTTCCTTTGAAAAGCAGGAGCTTCAGTTTGACCTCCCACCAACTGAGGGCATTAACCCAGCTGGCTTGCATCCTGCTAGGCTTTGAGAGAGATGTGAGGGAACTGGTCACCAGCATCACCTTCATAAACTGCACAGAAGACACTCCAACTTTAAAAGGTGCAACTCGTCAAAGATCTATGTTATCTGTGTTAACTGCTATGTCAGAGGAATTTATGTCTTTGCTCTCTTCCACATCTTGTCACATTACAACCACAACCGATGAAATCCATTTCAATGTGTTGATTTGAAATGTTGCGGGATACACCAGCACAAAACGTTCACAAATGAAACGGTTAAAAGTGTAAACATACTCAAAGCTGGAAGAGTGATATCCCCTTTATGTTTGCAGCTGTAATTGGAGTAAAATCTGTTTCTGTAAAACGTCGACTCAGTACGGCTGAAACAAATGTATTTTTTACATATTGCATGTAAATCTTTGTTTTAAAACGCACCTGTACCCTTGTCCTTTAGGGATATTACCCTTTACACTCTCCGCTACAACACAAGTGTTAGTTTAAGTGTTGCCAGGTTTCATATATGATTTCTGCACTTTCAAATCTAAAGCTATAGTCCAGTATAAGTGTCTCTCCTGCAGGCAGAAACACACACACACACATGCGTGCACGCATACTTCCTTGCTAATTCCACCATAAAGTCTGGGGGAAAAAAGTGTTTATTAGTTTGGTATTATCTGGGGTCTTATACAGGCCTTTAGTATCCGTTTCCTCTTTCCCCTTTGAACTGCCACTGCAGAGATGTTAAATGAAAGCTTTTGGTGCGTGGAGTAATTTCCATAAAGGTTACATTTACAAAAACAAGACTTGCGGAAAGGCTCAATTTACAGAGAGGTAAACAGCCTTTAAAGGGCAGTTATCCAAATCATTAATTCCAAGCAATCAAACGACTTAATTACCAGAAATTCATCAGATGAGCTTAAAGGTCAAAAAGTGATGTGCTTGCCGCTTCCTCCTTCTTCCATTGCATACGGTCTTGTTCGGCTAAATTGCCTCGCCTGGGGTCTAACTCTTCGCTTTCCGATTAGGAAACTATGGCCTTGATGTTCATGCTTTTTAATTGAAACCCAACTCAACATCCTGTGCACTTTTATTCACCACAGCTTCCCCACAAGCTGCAGTCTTTACACAAATCGAGACAATCGCCTCTCATGGAATTACCCTGTGCATTGTTGCCAAGATCTGGGTTCAAATCAAATCTAAATCTCAAATTTGGACTTGCAGAGACACGTCTATTAGCAAATTATTTCTGCTTCCTTTGAGACGCGGGCAGTCGTTCTGTCATCATCATGCACTGCTTAAATACCTTTTATTTTTATTTTTTTTTTTAAACCTCTGGGACTAAACAGAAACAAAGAAAAAAAAGAAAAAACAGGCCAGCTCAGCTTAGTGGTGCTTAAACTGTAGTTGGACATGTAGCCACTAGCTGGCTTCTCATTATTCCCAAAGAACCCCAAAAATAAATTCACTGCTTCAATACCTTTGCTTAACGTAAACAACGTGGAGCGTCTACGGTCTTTGTAGTAAATTCAGCTATTTGTAGCAAGTGTAAAGCTGGAGTTTATAACCATTCCATGTTGTTTGCGGTAGAGCTTAACTTAACTTAATTCGACAGCTTTCTCAAAGCTAAAAATACAGACAAGAAAAAAGGATAAAGATTGGCATCAGTGTGTTTGTTCTATTCACATATAGTCCTTGTTTTACAATGTTCAGTGGTAGAAAGAACAGAACAAATGCTCTCAACTGATACAACCTCTGAATATAATATAGCACCTTGCAAAAGTATTTGCACCTCATGCAACTCGTTCTCATTTTGCAGCAGCAACAAATTTAAATGATTAAAATTATACTCTGCTTTTTTTTTTATTTCAATTTTCTTTGAGTTGAAAATGTGACAAATATTTTGTGGACCTAAATTCAGCTCTTCACTTTGATTCCCCTTTATAAAATTCAGAACTGACTTTCACTTTCAGAAGAACCCTAATCAGTAAACAGACTCTGGCCGAGTGCGAGCTGAAGTCAGTGGGAATCCAACTTTTCTGTGAAGGCTTATTAGGGGACATTAGTTAAACACCAGCAGATTGTAGACCAAAGAAACACCCCAGAATGCCGAGGTGTGAAGCAGTAGAGGAGGTTACAGCAGAGTTGAGTTTTAAAACCGTGTCCCAAACTTTGACCGTCTCGTTGAGCGTTGTTCAATCCATCGGTCCTGAAATGGAGAGTGTAAGGCGCAACAGAAAACCTGCGGAGATCCATATCTCATCAATGTGAACATAACAACTACAAATAATGCACTCCATAAATCTGGCCTCTGTGGAAGAGTGACAAAATGAAAGTCATTTTCGACAGGCCGTACCGTAGTATATTACTATGTTAGAGTAGGCCAAAGTCCAGAACTCAAATTATTGTTTAATGTGTAGCACACACAGCCCCTCCATTTACTTTACTTTGCTTTGGAATTTATTGATCCCACAAGTGAGGGGGAAAAAAAGAAAAAAAAATCCTTTGTCACAACAACATAAAAGTTTTTAATAAATCATACGCAGACACAAGAAAAACATAAATGGTTATACAGAACGCAAAAAGAAATAATGCAGACGCTTTAATTGGTGTCTATCTTTTTCATACTTTTAAGTTACATTTTTGGCTTTTCTGTCCACTTCAAAAGTATGCGTTGGTTTAGTCTTTTTAAAATACTTTAACTTTCATGCTTGTAAAGTAAGAAAATGTTAAAGTTCAAGCCATGTGAATACTTGTTCAATGAATTATACATTTACAACAAATATGACTAGTTTTGCATCTTTTTTTGTTAGAATCCCTCATGTTAGAATCCCTCATGGTCTTCTATATCAAATTATATACATAATTTGATGGCTTGACAAAAAGAAGGTTTTCATTTTACTTTTATACGAAACAGATTACTGTAGTTAGTTGCTACACTGTGTCATTATTTAGGCATTCTGAAAAAGCCTAAGGAGGATTCAAGTTCGACAACAGATGGCAAGAAACCCACCGCAGACAAACTTCACACCCCAGAGGTGAGACTTTTTGCATGTGTTTGTTGCATGAAAATGTCTTCTGCTTCCTATTTTATGATTCTGCTGGCTCTTGGCTCATTTCCTGCTTTTCAGGCCCAGACTTTGGAGTTTAACTGGAGGTTAGCTTTTACTAGGCTTGTCCCGCACATGGAGCATTGCGTTAAAGTGGTGCTGGATGACGTCTGCGCCAAGAACCTACAGCAAGAAGAGCGCTTGCATTCTTCGGGACACACCTTGGTCACCGTAAGCCCCATCGCTGACTTCTCTGTCAGCAACGAACATCTTAAAGAAGACTTCCTTTACAAAGGCTCAGAGAGAGACGCTCCTAAGATGACAGCAAAGGTATTCTTGTAAAGATTCTTCATTCTTTCAGGACCACAGTATTTTTTTTATGGTATTTTGATGGAGCACTTGCAAGTTTGTTAAAAAAAAAAAAAAAAGATTTATGGAACTTTTTTTTTTTTGTGGTGCTCATCGTTTATAGTTTTCATCCTCTCTATTAGTTCATAC
Organism: Poecilia formosa; assembly: GCF_000485575.1. NCBI lineage: Eukaryota > Metazoa > Chordata > Actinopteri > Cyprinodontiformes > Poeciliidae > Poecilia > Poecilia formosa. The sequence continues at coordinate 1,962,152 of NW_006799944.1, read as the reverse complement.
TATAAAATACAATTTCACAGAATTTGTGTTAGGCAGCATTAAACGTCCCCTTTTTGGAAATGGGTATTGGAGTTTGCAGTTTTTCTTCTGTTATGTGAAGTTTCTTCTCACTTTCATTGAAAAATGTGACTTTTGATGTTTTGTTTGCTTGTTTTTTTCCCCCTCTGCAGTAATCTGCAAAATCATACTGCATCCGCAGAATCCTGGTTTTGCTTCTCAAATTTACTCAACAGAAAAACACACCAAGGTCTAGTTTATAGCTTAATGCTGTGCACAAGTAACCTCAGGATAAAGCCTCCCCTGAGGAGGGTCTGTTCCCTTCATCCTTCTTTAATACTATCAGACTTAACAATACGGGTTTACACACAGCCGCCCGAACCAGAGAGATTAATGCTTTTTGTAGCTCCCGTAGAAAGCTCCCTCTATAATAGAAAGCTCAAATAGTTTGAGTCTGACACAGATGACGCCCTGGATCAGAAAGGGTCTGGGGAAGAGTGATCAGTATTACTGGAGGGGAGGATTCCAGGAACAAAAGAAAGACAGGAAGAAACCAAGAACTGGTGTGGTTGATATTATGGGGGTTAGAAGACGTGTGGAGAAAGGTATTCAATGGGGGGGAAATTGAGGGTTTACTAATGATAGAGGGGGAAATCACAAAGGGAAAGTGGCTATAGCATTAAGAAGGATATAGGAGCGATAACATGACCAAAGGATGAGAAAAGAGGGCCTGGGAAAGGTAAGAAGAGGTGAAACAGACACAGGAGATTGAATTTTCTGAGGCCCAAAACCAGAGTGTGATGTAAAACTGGACTTAAGAAGTAACACCACCAAAAATCTCCAGTGTTTGAGGCTGAGCAGCCGCGTACTTACTGACACTGCTGATTTAGCCTCTCTTCGTCTTCTTTCCTGTTTCAAAATCGCAAAAACAAAAAAAAAAACTTTTCAGGGAGCTCTACCTAAAAGAAAAAATGTCTTTAAAGTTTCACATTCTTCTAAAACCTTCTTCTACACTTCGCACATCCAGATTCCTCCCTCTTTCTTTCACCTTTGTCCTCCTAAATCCTCCTACTTTGTGTGTATTAGTGTCTCTTGATTCCTAACTAGTGTCAAAATTTGTTCCTGCTCAGGACCCGTACAACATATTTATGTGTAGGTCAACGCTTCAAAGATGAGAGCCTTCCAGCCCAAAGGTTATACTTGCATGCATTTGCATACAATAAAGCCGGGCTCGAAAGAAATCCGGACGACTGTAAAGAGAAGACACTCGAGATTGTGTTGCTAGCTGAAAAACCTAATCTGGATCAATATCTCGCAGTTTTTTTTATTCACACTTTCGTACCTCAGTGCTTCCTTTTTTTTATATAGACTCACCTTAGTGTCAATAAATAAACAGGCTTAGTGTTTTTTTTGTTTTTTTTTATTGTCAGACAAATGAATAACAAATAACCTCATTTTAAAAGCAGCAGCAATTTGACCTGCGGACGGACCTTAATTCTCCAGACCCTCCTCAGTTTAATGTGAGCTCTCAATTACATCACCGAATACACCTTTTTCTGCTCTTCAGCCTCTCCTGAGGTGCTCGTTTGTCTCCTTCGCTATGCCGGGAGCCCAAGCAGACCCTAACTAGCACTTGAAAAGTTATAGCCTGTTTCACCTTGCTGCAGTAGTCCTGATGGGATTCCAGAATTTGATCGTATCTAGTTAAAATTTAAGCCTGTGTTCAGCAGAGATGCGATGCTGTGATTGTTTTGTGTTTACCTGCGTGTGTTTGTGTTTTTTTTTGTGTGTGTGTGTGTGTGTGTGTGTGTGTGGATGAGATTTTTCTGAAAATTCGGTAGGGAGGGTGAAAGTTTGCAAATTATTTATATATTTTGTAGTTCTGAAATGACAGTGTGCCAAGCTGCCCAGCTACTGCCTGCAACAAGTAAAGATGGTGCATCCTACTGCTGGCTGATTGACTAAACTTGTATGTCTTTTACAACAGCACTTTTACTGGGTCTCTCAGGTGTAATCTCCCACCATACTCCAAGGACTAAGCAGCAAAGGGGAAATTGATGGGTAGATATAGATTTACACTTTTAAGCTAAAGGTTCGCCGAAGTTCGGCATTCTGACTTTCTTTGCACTATCATCTGACCGATTCCTTGCGATGCTTTTTATCCCTTACCTCTCTGCTGTCAGTGCCTTTTCGCTGAAGCTCAAATGCACCGTAGATGCACCGTTTCTGGGTAACACCAAATAATACTCCTTTGATATAAGCCCTAAACACAACAACTATATTGGCATCGCTGTGAAAATGGTGTGACATAGTTTTGCCAAAATAAAAACAACAGTATGACATAAAGCTCAACTGTGTGGATTAAAACACTGAACTTCATTAGAAATATTAGGTTCTATAAGAACCATAATACTCCTGTAATAGGCACACTCACTAAACTAGCTCCAAATCAGTTGGTGGAGGAAATCTTACATGTGATTACAAGTTTCTTAAGGAATCCTCAGGTAATAATTTCTAAAGCTACAGTATCTTTACCCAATCATTTGCTCTCATTTCGGCTCTCTTGCTTAGTTCTTCATGCTACAATGACTCCCTGTGACTGTGGTAAATGTGATGCGCTCTGTCGTGGAGTAAGGCTGACATGCGGAAGAAGTCTTAAGCGTTTTGCTGAGGCCATGTCTTCAAATATCTGTGTTCTGCATATACGATCTTCGGGATTTTTCTCAAGATAAACCCATGCCTAATAGTTCTCTCAGTCCCCTACCTATTAAATATTCAAATTATCCCTGCAAAATGCTTTTCATTGCCACATAAACGAAGTCTCTCCCAGATTTTTCCTCCTGTCTACTGACAGATTTCACTTCTGGTTTTGATCTCGTCTTGTCTTTGCCTTTTCCCTCTCCCCACAGTTCTGTGGAGCAATTCTGATTGAGCTCGATGCTTTGCTGCCACTGGCAGTAGCCTGCAGGGACACTTCTCTCCTGGGGGTGCGATCAAGCTTTGTGGAAGCTTGTAGCAGAGCAGCGTTTGCCATGCTGGGCCGTTTGCAGGAGAGGGCCCTGGAGGTACCGTCCTCTGCACCCCTGAAGAACTTGCCTGCTCTGCTTGCTTCCTGCATTCATGTGCAACAGCGACTAGAGCATTACAATGTCATGCTGAAGGATTCAAGTGCAGCTCCCGCTAAAATGTAAGAAGCAGGTGTACTCGTGTGAGCGAGTCTGTTGACGTGACATGAGAAGGAATTATGCATAAGCTGCTGTGTTTCCATGTATGTGTCGTAACTTCAGTTGTGAAATTCCGGGAAGTTGAAAACTTTCAATAGAAGTCTATTGGAATTCACTGGAATAAATGGGAACAAAACGGAATTAAAACAGTGAAGTTTTTTTTAATCCGTTAGAGAGATTTTAAAGAGTTTGTAATTTGCTAGCACAAACTGGACCAAAACAATGAAATTGCATGCAAATGCAATTCATTGTATTTGCATGCAAATACAATGCATGCAAATATGTGCTTCCTATGTGCTGCAAGCACATAGCTCAGTGCTTGCAGCAGGCGTAATGAGGTCACATCCTCTACATGCGCTGTGCATTCCCCCATCATGTGCACAGATGATTTCTGCAACCCTGCCATGTTGAAGCCAGAGCTCAAGACTATTAAAGCCATATGACAGAACATGTGGATTGCATAAAGTTTTGATTGCATTATTAGCTAAATATGTTAAACGTATGTTGTCCATGTTTAGCTTGCAAATGTTGTATTGATGTCCAGGGATGACAAAACAAAATGTTATATTTTTATTTGGGAATGATAGAGTATGCTTAAATTGCCCCGGTTTTACAGTTAACTCCCGTAAATCCCAATGAAAATTTCCAATTTGGAATATCTTTAATATTCCTCATCAACATCTTTTACAAGACTTTTAGGAATTTTACTGAAAATCTTTCATTCCTTTGTAGAGTTAGTCCTAATCAGGTTAGTTTATCAGTAAATATACAACTTGCTTGAAAATAGTCTTTTATCATCCACCTACTTTTCTGCTTATGTTGCCATAAAGCAAATGGTCTGAAGTTGTGCAAATCTTCTCATCGAGGCAACATTTTTATTTTCACTCATAGCAATGATGGCTTTCCTCTTTGGTAAAATTCAAAATCCGTTGATGCACAGTCACTTCTCTTAATTAAGTCAGATTTGTGCTATTATTTCAACTGTGCGTGCCATTGCAAGAGACCGAAGTTAGAAGTTTCAGAAGCCAACGCCTTGCAGCTCCAGTCCTCTGCTTCCCTCAGCTGAACCTACCTCATCTGATTTCAGTCCCTGCCTGCAGCAGGCTTCCACTGGGTAACAGCTGCTAATGCACAGAAATGCAGCAGGCACCGAACTCTCATCTTCTAGGGAAAGTAATCTGACTCTTTTTTTTTTTTTCTTTTTGTAGCTAAGCTTTACCCAACAGATTTTTCAGTTTACATCTTTCATTCTCTCCGTAATAGAGCACACTATAATGACACCAGAGAGAGCTGCTATTAGTTCACTTTTGTCATTAAAAACAGTTGTTAAGTTGGAAGTCCTCACAAAAGTTAAGGTGACTTATAAACATGTTTAATTAGCACTGGTTGGCAATGCGTCCTTAAATTGTGTGGTAACTTTAGTAGAGAATCTCATATCTCTTGTAGTCTCTGTGGAGTCCCTCTATAGTCCTTTGTCTGTCTGGGTGTCTGTAGGCCCCTTATCTCTCCATTAAACTGTTTTTAAGGGGAAAATAAACCTCGTTGTGTACTTCTAGGATAAACCAACAGTTTCTTTTTTCTTTACTATTTTAGATTCTATTTTCATTGCAGATTCCTGCATACATTTAACTGAAAATAAGATATGCACAGTTGAAGCTTGAACTTAAACGAGCTTTGTCCCAAATGTTCTCGGTGCAGTCCAGATTTGTTTGTTGCGTTTCTCGAACTTTCTTTTCTTCCCCTTTGGTCAGATCCCTGACTCTGCTGCCAATCCAGAGATACCAGGAGGCAGTGGAGGCCTTAAGAGAGCAGCTGACCAGCTACTGCGTCCAGGTTTGCCTCGCCTGCATTCTTCAGGATGCGGAGAGTCATGACTGGGCTGACCCGAAACCCTTCTACGAGGTGTGAAGTTTACATCGATTTCCTGTCCGTTTAGCTCGATTTACCTCTAGATCGACAACACTGATATATCATGTGCATGTTTTAGGATTTACATTTTATGCACCATTCTGGTGCATAAAATGCTTTGGAAATATCTCTGTGTGCCTGTTCTGCAGGTTGTAGGGAACTATAGAATTATTACTCCAGAGCCTTCCTGCCTCTTCCTTTCATTCCCGCAACACACCTTTACCTCCCACACTCCTTCTTCTGCCGGAGTGTTATACTCTGAGCTTCCTAAGAACATCTGTGGCTTCCACACTGCCCTGGGGGCTCCAGGGATTCGGCTGTCTGAAGTCTGCAGTCTATGCTGGGACTGTCTGGAAACAGCGCAGGGGCCCTGGAACTCCAGTGCCTTTATGCCCTAAACCAATCTAAACCTCGCCTCTCCTTCTTGCTTTATCCTGATTCCCTCCCCTTTGTTCCTTCCTCCTTCTCGGGGTCATTGGTGTCAGACAGGCCTGCTGTGTGCAGGTGTGTGCTTTTGTTCAACCCCCGCCCCCAACTGCATCTGTACGGATGAATGTATGTAAGAGGGTTTGCAACAACTTCGGCTCCTCCACATCATAGTTCTGCTCTATGGAGACTTTGTCTCCAGCCACACCAATTTTTTGTTTTTTTTTTTTGTTTCATTTTTATGCACCCACACCACCATATGAACTGTTATTGGCATGAAAAAAAAATTAATATGTGATACTAAAATTCCAACATATGTTTGAGGTCAGTTAAATGGGTCAAAGAGAGTATAAAATATGAGCTTGGCTTATGTCTTTATGACATGATTTGGCCTTCAGAGCCTTTAGAGCCAAATAGTGATTTAATTCAAAAATAAGGAGGGGGGAAGCTTTTGAAATTCCATGTGTATTTTATTCTCAGCTCCCCAGCCCGGTCTCAGTCTTGCAAGAAAAGTAATGTTGAATAAAATGTTGTTGTTTTTTTCCTGTAATTTACCTGACTTGTTGTGAAAATAGCTAACTTGCGTTAGCTGAAATAGGAAAGAAAACAGGATATGATTCATTCAGTAGTGTAAAACTTTATCGACGCCGGTAACTTTTATTTCAATCATTTAAACTGTAAAGCAAACAAACAAAATCACAATTATGATACATTAAACATAACTGAAGAAAATGAAAAGTAAAAAACTGCAAATCCAATTAAAGTTGAAACCATTTGTGTACATACTGTATATAATACAACACAGAGCCATTATTTACTTTTCTATTTCCTAAACACCAGAATAATGAAAGATTTTTTCTCAACTTAGAAATTCACAAACATAACCATTTGATAGAATCCTTAACTGTGTGACTTGGATCATATGTCTCTGGTATCTTTTCACCAGAAACATACTTTGTCCAATTCCTTTTTGACAGAACCGACATACAAGAGTTTGCTGCCCTTCTTGCTCTCTTATGCCTTATCAGGTCTGCCCGCAAATTTTCTAAGGGGCTGAGATCTGAACTTTGTGATGCCCAATCCAAAATGGTGGCTTTGCTCTTAAGCCAGTGAGTATGCTAGGATCCATTTGGAATAGCCATTAGCCCCTAAGCTTTAACATTTTAGCTGATATCTTGAGACTTTATTTAATGTTGTCACACAGGGTTGCTTCCTTGTGTTGCCATCAGTTTTGTGAAGGACACCAGTCCGACATGTAGCCAGACAGCCCCGCTCTATGATGCTACCACCAGCTTACCTCACAATTTGGATGTCATTTTCTGGCTTGTAACAATGACCATTATGGTCAAAAACTTTCATTTATTTTCTTCACATTACAGGAGATGTCTCCAAACATCCAGGTCTTTCTCCATGTGTACATTTGCAGAATGTAATGTCGATACAAGGTACAGTAGCTTAAATGGGCCAGTATAGATATTTTTTATTGATAGGCATTATAAAATCCTAAGGTATTTCATAGCTAAGACAGAAACATACCGGTACTCGAACTCTGGACTCTGGAGTTACACTCTTCGCCAGGATACGAGGCTTTTTTGTGCACATGCTTAACCAACAGACGTGTGTGTCTCTAACTAATACAAACAACCAAAACAATTGTGAATTCTTTCATAACCTGCTTTCTTCATATCGAGAAGTAATTTGGGGCCATGACATCACAGAAACTTTTGCACTATTAAAAGCTTAGATGACCTTTCTTTTATTTGGCACATTTATCCCACAGTCTTTTTTTTTTTTTTTTTTTTCAAAATCCATTTTGTCTAACACTAAGAACACATCCACTGTGATTTTTTTTTCCCATCTGAGATTAGCATTTGCTCAGAAAACTCTTTGAGTTCATTTTCATGTTTTTTTTTCTTCTTTACGCTTTTTCTGTTGAATTCTTTATGCAGCGAGAGAGCATGGAAATGATTTCCAAGCTACTCTAAAATATAAGTAGCTTTATTGAGCAGAGTTGGATGATGATTTGTTTTGCTGTAACTTTACCAGGGGTTTCCTGCCTTTACCTTCAAGAGTTTCCCTATTCTGTCAGAATCTGTTCACAGTATGGTTTGCTTTAAATCCTTACATTTTTTGCCTTGAGAAATGTTTCTTTTAACTTGTTCTGGGATTTTTACATTTTCAAAATTCCAGGTTCAGACTTGGATTTTCTAAAACTATTGGATTTTCTAAAACTTTATTACTAATACTGCTGTCAGTCAGAAAGATCCAGGCCGTACTCCCATAAGTGATTAATAGTCAAATGACCAGAAAAGGAAGAAATATAAAGGTGAGGTAGAATTTGAGGACGTGTGAGGGAACTCAGTGGCCATTGAGATGTAGACAGGAGGTAGTTGGGGAGTTTTGGTTGACTCAGTATCCCTGCCATACTCATCATCAGTTTGTTGCTGGAGGGTAAATACAGTATGCTGAGCTGTGGGGAGCAGGGGTAAAGACAACTGAAGCCATCTTTAATAAATTTATGACAAAGCTACAGGATTCCTGGGTAATAATCTCTCTCAATCCATATTTGCCTTTGTTCTTTCCAATCCTTACGCATCATTTCTATCTTTAGCATTATTTGATTGATCTCATCTCCCTCGCCCTTTCTGTAAGTGTGAGTGTTTCTGGAAGTTGCAGGTGTGCAACTGTTGGGATTTTCATGAGATCGTGACTTTAAAGCAGCCTATATTCCCAGTGGGGGAAGAAACCCAGGTGCAGAGTGCAGGTGGCATGACCGCTACGACATCCTGGTGATGACAGACCAGTCTCTCCCCCCCTCCCCTGCCTGCAGTTTCTCTCCTTCTATATTTGTCTTTGGTGTGTTTCTGCTCCACTCTCTGTGTCCACATTATAGCACATATGCAGCTGTGACCCCCCCTCCTGTATGTTTCTTTCTTCGAAGGGAGAGCGGTGTTCCTTCGCGCTGCAGATGTGGTTTTACTTCCTGTGCGGGCTTCGCAGCGACCTGTGGTCAGTTCTTCCGTCAGAGCTTGCCAAGGATGTGCTGGGATATGTGCTGGCAGAGACTTTGCAACTGCTGGTGCGAAGATACTCCAGAGTCCGTGCTTCGTACAAGAGACACTTGCAGATCAGGTATTTTGAAAAACATACATAAACAACGCTACAACAAAGTCAGTACCCCAACCAATGCACTGTATGTATGCTGAGTTTTAATGGATAAACCCTCAAATCTGCTGAGTTGAGTTCAACCAAAGGTATGAAATGTGTGTGATTTTGTTACATACTTGTTCCATTGTGTATTTTTCACTACCTTTATCTCTGAAGAAACAAATTAGACTGACTATTGTCATCTACTGCAGGTAAAATGTCACCTGCCAATACCTCTTTAGAACCTCTCTTAAAAAAATCTGGACTGTTCCTTTCATGATATTGTACAAAATAGCTAGACAAAAATGTGAAATTAAACTAACACGAATTTCATATTCTGTATCCCTTACGTACCTACTTTGATTGGTAACATGGAACTAACATTTTGTTTCGATTTTATATTTCAGACAAAAAAACTTAGTATCAACCAAACTTGGAATCGATAGGTCAGACTTTTTAAAAATTGGTGATCTGCCAGAAATCTGCTGTTGGTGCACTCTTAGTTCATCACTGCAACCATTCAGAACCTGGCAAAGACAAATATTACTAAAAAAATGAAATTATCCAAAGGATTGTTTTGCTACACTTGGTAGTCCACACATACGGCTAAAGATACAGAATAATTGAGTTGAATCAAAAATGTTCACGAATCAAAAGTGTGAATCTCAACTATTTTTTTCAGTTTTGGAGTTTGCTAACTGCTTCAGTCTGAGTTTATCAATACTATCTCTGGATCACAGATAGACGTAGAGATGGTGGACGTCAGTAAATTTGATAACACTTTATTTGAAGGGGGGATGAATAAGACTGACATGACACTTTCATAAACATGACATAACACCTGTCATGAACATGAATAAGTCTTCATGAATATCTATGACTGTTGTCATAAAGCGTCATTCGGTAGATTATGACACTTTTGATACAAAGTTGACATTATTCAAAATGTCTTTGTTATGACAACTTGACATTAACNGAGTTCAACCAAAGGTATGAAATGTTTGTGATTTTGTTACATACTTGTTCCATTGTGTATTTTTCACTACCTTTATCTCTGAAGAAACAAATTAGTGTTTAAACTTTACCTTTACTAACATAAAGTTACCTCATTTTTAAAGTGCAATCAGTAATACTTTTATAACAAATTTATATCAGTAATGATTTCTTGGTTAATGTCAAGTTGTCATAACAAAGACATTTTGAACAATGTCAACTTTGTATTAAAAGTGTCATAATTTACCGAATGACGCTTTATGACAACAGTCATAAATATTCATGAAGGCTTATTCATGTTCATGACAGGTGTCATGTCAGTCTTATTCACCCCCCTTCAAATAAAGTGTTACCGTAAATTTTCTTCTTTTATATTGAAATTCCCAAACAAATATTTCTAACATACAGTAAGAGAAGTATGAATAAACTATGTCTTGGGTAAAAAAAAAAGAAAAAAAAAGCAGTATTTTAAGTAAAGCAGATTGACAGAAAGTCTGGGTTTTGTTCCTTGGAAATATTCATGACAGTTGGAAACTAGGAGGAACAACTAAACAGGCTTCTTTCTGAAACTTCTCCAGGTCTAAAACCTGGACTTTACTTTCATCATTCTCTGTTTGGTCACCATTGTTTGTCTCTGAAAAGATAACGTGACGGAAAGAAAAAAAAATCATTGACCATATTATGGTAATGCTTCCTGATTTTTAAATATTAACACTATACTTTAATCCCTAGGAGTAAAATGAAAATGATGATTTTTTTTTCTTTTTTAGTTTTGGATTGAAGCAACAATGTGCTTCTCCGTTTCTCTCCGTTTTTAAGGTGTGACATCACAGCAGTGTTGCTCTACGTGGAGCACCTCATGTGGAGTGTCAGTGAGAGTCCAGAGGATGTGATTCTGATCGACCCTACTTCAGAAATTACCATCATAGGAGGTGGCTCGGACTGGCCGTACCAAATCCACATCCTGTGTGACCAACTGCTGACGGTCCTCCTAGTTGTTACAGCGCCAATATCTTTTGTGCATAGGTTCGTACTGTGTGTACATTAAGTTTTTTTTTTTTTTTTTTCTGTGTAACTGAAATGTTGTGAATTAAGGTGAAGTCTGTAAACTTAATAATCATCCAATTAGTGGGCTGAGTGAAGGCTGTCGATAGCAAAAGAAACTGAAGCAAACTGAATAAAAGACTACAAGCAGAAAAAAAAAAAGATTAGTCGGCATTAACGCTTTCTGCTTGAAAAGCCATTTGACCTCCATTAAATAGACATGTGTTGCAAGTAGCGTCTTTTAAAGCTACCGTGTGCAATTTTAATTTCTCTAGATCGTTTATGAATAGTGCTTCAAAGGACTCAGCACCACGCCAGCCTGAAAGGCCTGTTGTACGCTGGCTAAATGCTATCAACCCTGACCGCTTCCCAGAACAGGTCATAAGGTACGTAAAGCACACCCATAATGTAAGTCTGTTGCACTTCATTCAGTAGGCACACAAACTATACTCAGCAAAAGCATTTGCACCGACTGAACTTCATCCACAAACTTCAGTCTTTTTTTTTTATTTTTTTATCACAAACCAACACAACGCAGTCCACAAATGTAAAATATTTCCTTTTTATTTTAAAATCAATCTGACAATTTCAAAATGCACTTGTTTTCAGCCCCGTTTATTCGGACACCACTGCATTACCCACTGTTTTCAGAAGTTGCATACTTAGTTAATAGAGTCCACCTGAGTGTGATTTAATCTCAGAGTACCGGTAAATACCGCGGTTCTGTGACGTCAAGTCAAAGGTAAAGTTGAAAGCAGAGTTAAGTTTTAAAGCACTATCCCGAGCTATGAACATTTCACACAGCACTGTTAAATATACGATCTAAAAAAGAAAGAGCCTGACACAATCCCAAACTTGACAAGACACGGCTGTCTAAGAAGGCCAAACAAGCAGAGCAGTGGAGCAGCCAACAGGTCCATTGTAACCTTGACAGTGCTGCATACGATCCACATCTTATCTGGATTTTTTGTCAACATGTCTAGTAATCATCTACCTCAAAAATCTGGCATTTGTGAGAGAGTGGGAAGAATAAAGACTGAGAAAACCACAGGATGTCCTGTTTGCAGTTTTTTTTTTCAAGCCAGGCAGTGGACAAAACAAGTGGAAGAAGTTACTCTGCTCTCTGCCTTGCATGCAAAATGCAATGTGTGGCCAACAGCTAACGTTGTGTCCTCCTGAACATACCGCCCCTATCCTTGTAATTCTTTGGGTATTTGTTTCTTCCACATGAACAGGGAAACAGAGCAAAGTAGATGGATGGAGCTAAAAACAGAACCATGGAAGAAAAGCCATGTAACTAGTGTGATCACGTCAAAGAGGACATAGCCAGACCTAGAATGGAATTTTTTTTTTTTTTAGAAAAAAGTTGATAGAATTAACAAGTATTAGAAAGTTTAGACCTAAGTCCAATTCAAATTTGTGCCACGGATTAAAAATAGCTTTTTTTTTAATCAACTCTTTTCAGCCAATCTAACTGAGTTTGAGCTATTGTTCGTAGAAGAATGGTTAAAAATTACATTCTGTTGATGTACAAAGCTTTTGAAATGCACTCCAAAAGTCTTGCGGGAATGCTGTAATTGCAACACTAAGTGTTTCTACAATTGACTCTGAGGGACTGAACACAATTGCACACCACACCTTTTACTTGTAAAAAAAAATAAAATAAAATAAAATTGGAAAAACATCTATTTTTCTGGTCCACTTTAAAATTAGAATTATAATTTTTTTTGGTTAGTCTTTCTCATAAAATCCAGATAAAACACATCAAACTTTTAGATTGAATCGGGACAAAATGTGGAAAAGCTCAAATCCTCTCACCAGGCGCTGTAACCTGCTGCCCAGGCTTCAGTCCAAAGTTGCCGCCATGACATAAACGCAGATGAAACCAGCATTACCTTTGATACAGTGGTAACACTGATGGTTATGGGAGCTTTACAAAGGAGACATCACAGATGCGTTATTTGTCTGCGTTTGTGTCTAACTGCTGTTGTGAGCTGTGCGATCAATCACTCTTGCACACATTTGTCTCCACCCTCCGCCCCTCTCGTCTCACAGCCAGAGGTTATGTCACCTGATGCCGGTGGAGCACAAATCAAACAAATCCCTGCTTTAGTATTGTGGATCTGAAGTTGGTTTGTTTTTATGGCCTCTTTATTTCTTTTGGTCCCACCTCCTGCTTTGATGGAAGGACGCCAGAAGGCCTACAGATGGCCCATAGCCAGAACCGCAGGTCCTCATCCAGATCCTGACTGCCAAATCTTTCCCCAGTCAATTAAAACATATAAATGTATTCAATGAAATGCTTAAATCACCAAATAACTTGTGTTGTGTGTTTCTCCTTTGTGCTCTGCTCTGAATTATCCCATCTGTCTGTCTGCGGGTGCGTGTGCATGCGTGTGTGAGCCTGCATGCGTAGTTGGGTTTGTGTGTTTGGATTCTGTAAGCTGACCCTGCCCTGTAGATTTATCAGAGCACTTAAAAGAGGACTACTTATGAATTTGCAGTCACAGTGACATCATAAATTGTTCTGTCAGACTGAGGCATAGTTTTCTTCAGTCAAGCAGCAGGGTGCACCCTTCTCTAGCCTTTCTGTTCAGATGGAAAGGCTAATTTCTGGGGAGACACCCCCTCAACGCGCCGCCTCCCGCCTCTTTGCTCTTAAGACCAACTCTGTCCACTCTTTCCATTAGATTTTATTGAGATGTATAAAGTAACATGCAGGCACACATGTCAGCATGCTTTCACACTTGCGCACTCATAACCACAAGCAAAGGCTCTGAACACACTGAAAGCTTCGCACACACCAAGGATACGGCTCATTACTCACAGCTGGCTGCAGCCTCTTGGTTATACAAAAGATGTAGGAGGGGGGTGTGGGGGTATTGCTGTATATTCATGTATTTGGCTGTCACCCAAATGTTAATTTGCTTTTAGCTGGCCGAGATTGGAGCTAATTCCTTTCCATGCATGCTATAAGTAAGTTTACATTTGAAGTGAACAACACTAAAAAAGAATGACTATTTTTTTGCCATTCCCCAGCTGTTCGTACTTCTCAGGATTTATTTATTTATTTATTTTTTTGCCTTTGTTTCTTCCTCTCTTGTGAAGCCTTCATGTCTTTTTTGTGGTCTCTAGCTACGTGGATTTCAATCAGAATGCTCACCTGACGCCGCAGAACTGTCAACTTTTTCTCCTTTCTTTCTTTCTCGTCTCTAAGAAATGGCTTTACGGGTGAGGCAGCCTTGGCGTGCCAGTTGAGGCTACTGACCTCTGACCCAGGATGCAGTCCCAAGCTGCTGCTGCAAATGCTGCTTTATGAAGATTGCCACCTGCCTAGAATACTCCTGGAAAATTCCTGTGAGTTTTTTTTTTTTTTCTATTTGTTTCATTTTGCATTGACTTTAAAGCGTTTGCAGTTTGAGCAGGCTGTTGTTTTCTGAGGCCTCGCCATTCGTCTTTTAGGAAAAAGGGAAAATACTTTTGTTTCTTTGATATTTCCTGTTTCATATCAGTGGTTACCACAAGGGGACATCTGTGGGAAGTGTTTATTGGAATCCTAATTATGGTGCTCTAAGATCTTAAGCTAGTTATATGGACTGTGGATGATCCCCATTCATTTTATGAAGTTATCATCAGCATCTCTGCCATCATCATCATTTTCACCTTGGTCATCATCATTACTAAATCAATAGAGCACAGTAATAAACAGTCAGCTGGCCCAGGCAGAGCACATACTCTGACCTTTAAAGATTTTTTTTTCTCCCCCCCTTCCCTCTTTTCTTCTCCACATGGCAACAGTCTAACCTTTAAAGACTGTTGTGCACTCGCACATTAATTCACATTATAGCGACCTCATTAATAACAACTCTCTCTGTCTTGTTCTCTTGCTTGGTCTGGGCCTGACTCAGAGGCTTCGAGATGCGTCTCCCCGCATGCTGCCGTAAATCAACACTAGAAGCGCTGACTCTCGCCTGTTATCTGGGGTGACGGGATAATTAACCAGGACACAGACAGACAGAGGGAACAGCTTGACTGAAATGTCTTCACGGCAATAAGACACTGCACTTCCCCATATGTTTGGGTCATTTCTCTGATGATAAAAAATAAAAAATCTGCTTTAATAATGAATTCAAAACTAACTTTTTCATACCGCGTACGCGTCTGTCTACTCCATATACGCTTCGTTGGACCTTTGAAATGAGCTGGTTTAAAATAGGATCGGATCTTTTCTGAGACTTTTGTTTCGTCGTTTTTCAACCAGCTTTTTCAAATGTTATTAATAACGTAATGTACTACCTTTTTTTTTTTTTTTCAAGCGGTAACAATCAGTGGTGGTTCTTTGGTACTGATATTGATATATACATAACTGATGCTTCAGAGTAATCCAAGTCCCATCAGGTCAGTAGGTGGGTTTTTTTTTGTGTCCCAGGCCACATTGGACACGAGTGCTCAAAGCCACCTCTGAAGGTAGTCTGAGAAAAAGCGTTTGAGGGAGTTCACACCTGTATGTGGGGTTGCCTGGACACAATGAGATCAGTTAAAACTGTTATTAGTGCCAGATGTGAAGCGGGTCTCTCATTGCTTTTGTAATTCAACAGCTTTCTCAAAACCGAAAGTCACACTACGTCAGGTAAACACAAACAGTCTTTTTACTGTCTGTTGTGTGCCTGCTTCCAATTACTGTGGTTTGCGGAAAGGACCCTTGTGACTGCATGACTGGTTGTCCGGAAGATAAACAGGTGTCTTTGTTGGCTACGTATCAAGGTTGAATAAGCACAGAGACGGAGAGCAGGCAAGGGGAGACACAGAAATCAGCTTTAAAAAAACCCCAAAAAAAACACACACACAGGAGTTATTGTATGCTGGAAGAGTTCTGGAAAATCCACAGAGATGTGCCAGCGCACTGACATCTGTTTTTCTGAAGTCATCTGCTGCTTCATAATGGGATCATTATTAAAAGGCACCTAGTTAACCTCCCGTGCTCTCCAGCACTCAGAGTGGAAATTAATGTTAGCCAGCCCCGTTTCTTTGGCCCAATGCAGTCACAGCACTGATATCCATAACACTCTCCCCTTAAGGACCAATTACCAGACAGGCAGCGAACAAGATGCCCGCCTGATCCACATAATGCTGCACAATGTGCAGAGTCTTGGTCCGTTTGTTTTACAACATCTTAGGATACATGTTAGCTGAATGGTTGCGAAGGAGCAGAAGCGTGAGTGTGCAAATCAGTTTTCTTGCAGTCCTCTGTGCTTCATTCCTGAATCTTATGCAAAGGGGCTGATCTGTCGCTGCAATGCTGCAGCTAATTCTGCCTTGTCATTTTAAAATAGCCCAGCATTAGTCAGTAGGAAGTCATGCTGCCCTCCATTACAGCACAGCGCGTCCTCATTGACTGCTGCCTTGCATACGCTCTCCTATACAAATAGTTGTCATTTCCTAGACTGCAGACTGACAGACCGCTAGATGTCTGCCACCTCCGGAGCAGCGGGCCTTTCCTCAGCAATCCCTGTCAACTTAACACACTCACACACACAAACACACGCACAGGAGCACACAAATCACATATATAGACATCCATATGGGTTTTACAGTCACACACACCTCCATCTTCAGCCAGCTCAGACAGCAACCCCCACAAGGACGCCCTGTCAAAACCTCTTCCTTTTCACTTCCTGTCTCCATGTTCTATGGATCCCACAGCCAGGGGCTTTGAAATCTCTTTCTTTTTCATTCTTATTTCTATCCAACACAGATGTGGGTTTTTCTTCCCCTTCCATTCCACGCTGTCTTTTGTTCACCCTTTCTGTTAACATGTGTCAGGCTAGGCAGCCTTGACATTTTCCAATGTGTGTGTGTGTGTGTGTGCGTGTGTGTGTGTGTGTGTGTGTGTGTTTTGTTCAAAGAAATCAAGATGTTTTATATTTATCTATCTGTCTTTCTATACATACCTTTATAGAGTTGATATTTTCTGAACGATAATTCAAACAACTCCCCTGAGTGTCTTCTAGCGTTTGGGTGGGTGAGCTTTTTCATCTTCTAGGATTGTGATCGTTTGTGTATGTAAAGTCCTCTAGAATATCAGGATTTCATCAATTCAATGTCGTTTTAAATATCCACACATGTAGTTGTTTTGTTGCTGAAGTATCTCACCAGGCTGACTTCAGTTGTTTTTTTTTTTTTTTTTTTTTTTTTGTTTCCAGATTTTTGCCAAGAGACTGACTCAGAAATGTCCACAGAGAATTGCAAGGCAGGAGATGACTTCATAGTTGCTTTGTTCAACTTGTTCTCCTGCTTGAATAATGTTCCCAAGGCTTTGACCCAGGCTCTTCAGCCATACCTGGAGAAAGCACACATATGGAAATATCTCTACAAACTGGCAGGTAATATATTGGTTGGAAAAGAGAGGTAATATATCAAACTTTCACACCTTTAGATACTCGAGTACGCCACTTGGACAAATATTGGATAGTTAAAAAAACAACAACAACAACAACAAAGTTTTAGGGTTAAGGTCTAGAAAAATCAATTACATTGATTCCTTTATATTCAATATTTTTTATGTTTATTTCTACGGCTGTTAATCACTCATACACAAAGATTCTGGTATTAAGATAAAGATTACTAACAGTAACAGTCACAGAATACATAATTAATTTAATGTCTGAAATCAAAATAACATTTTGATTTGATATTTGTTCCTTAAAATGATCTGACCGTCCCTATCTACCAGTGACAACTTCAATTAAACAAAAGTATTTGAGCATCTATAAGATTTATAAATATACATACATACAGAGATACTTGTATTAATGGTATAATATTATAGTGTTTGGTTCATATTTGTTAGAAGAAAACACTATTTTAGCCAAAAGTATGACCTCTTTCAGTTTTGAGTATAAGTAGTTATCAAAATGACATAGAAAACATCTGTCAAGGTCCTAAATTGAAGTAACTCCTGTTGCACATTAGATGATTGGTGTCGTTGTTCCACTGACAGACTCTCAAAGGTCATTGTTTCAGTCTTTACATATACTGAAAATTTCGATGCACAGAGTTTAAGGTCATCTCAGTGACTGACTGAAGAACTTGTCACTACTCCACCAGCAACACTTGACGAGGTTGGATGATGTGTGGTTTACATGTTTTCCTGCTGCGTATTATGTTCAAACATCTCAAATTTGCGTCCACTTTTAGATAAGCCAAACTTTCCAAACTTTTATTTTCTTAATTTTACTGAAACTACCTTACATCATAGCAGGAAGCAGCATTCGCCGTCTTCTTGTTTAATGTGTGGATTGTCAGCCTCTAACCATGTTCACTTCGGTGGCCTTATTTAATAAAAGTGACTGTCATATAGTCGAGGCTGATTCCTCGTGTGGTTTACTCTCTTTATAGCTGTGGATCCACTGTGGTATTAAAAATCCTGAAGCTGTGTATTGGTTATCTTTCATTGACTTTAATTAACTTGAAATTGAGCTGCCCTGAACTCAGGGTAAATCTGTTGAGAAGTCAGTCCTATAACTCTTGGTATGCTTTTCCTCTTTATATTTTCTTGACAAATAAATTCATTTGTCAAGTTCACTTTTCTTTCAAGACATGTTTTATATGTGTTGTAACTCCTCTAGCTTCATTCCACTGTCACAAAAATGACAGTGTTTTCACAGCTTCCACACAGAAGAGTGTTATTGATAGTGTGACCTGGTTTAGTTATGTATGATGGACTCAGTGATTGAAAAAAAAGCAAAAAAAAACAAAAACCCATCAGATTTGTCGTTGCCAACCGACCAATCACCAATCAGAGCCGGTCATGCAAGAAATCATCTTATTCCAAGCTCCAGTTGATTTCTTGGTGCAACCCTAATAAATCAGTTGCAGGAAAATGTTGCTTTTTCCTGATTGCTGGAAATGTGTATGAACGACTGAGAGAGGTCACCACCTTCTCACTCATCTACTAAATTTCAAGAAGAATCAGTAACAGTGATTTTAAAGTAAACCTGTCAACGGTATATTAGTTTTTTTATTCTCTAAAGGCCAGTGTTGACATTGAGTGCAAATGATCAAATGTATGACAATAACATGATGGGTTTTTTTTTTTACAACAGTTCTTTTTTCTTATCTCAGATGCAAGCTTTGCGGGAGCGCTTAATCAGAACTCCTGTAGTGAAGAGAGTTCATTTTAGGAGTGATTTTCACATCCTGGCTGAGTGGTAATTATTGCAGCATAAATTAGGGTGACTGGAGAAGAGTATTTGGATAGAGGCAAAGCACGGGAGGGGTCGAAAAAGCAAATGAACGAAAGTGAGATAGAGTGTGCCAGAAAGAAGTTCTCAATGTCATCCAATCATCACTTATCCTCAAAGGGTAATTAGTTTAATTATTGGACTGTTCCAAATCTTTATATTATAATTTTGGTTACAGGATACCCCCAGCGCCCCCATTTCTATTTAAACTGTTTGCTGAATTAACTTTCATAGATCACATTGAGAGTTATGACAGTTTCACCACTTACTCTGATGTTTTACCACACAGGAGTTCGAAGGTTGCTTCAAATCAATACAGGGATCGATAAAGTAAATGCAGTTTAAGGTCTGAAAATCAAGTTACTTTGAAGAACAGATCCAGACTGCACTTTTCAGAGACTTGCTTTTTTTTTTTTCCACTAGTCATATCATTTTCTATTTCACTCTCCGTTTTTGAGGGGGTTTTCTTCGTCTCGGGCGCTGAGTTCACCCAGCCTTTAGTCGTTCTTGCAGGTTCATGTGCCACCACCGTAATTTGTAGCTTGTAGTGTTACAGCCAGAGCTGTGGGAAGTTTATAGGTGCCATGCAACCTCGATCTATAGAAGCTCTGTTATCAATAATAACAGGATTTGAAAGAGGAGAGCGATGAAAGCCACACTGCACCTGGCGAAGATAGTAAAAAATGCTGCTATCGGGCCATCTGGGTTTAATACAGAACATCTGAGTAGAACATGACCTTACTGTTTTGTAATCCAATTTTTTTATTTCAAGAAAATAGGCGTTCTATTCGAATCAAGTTACAGGTGCCTCTGCATTTTCATTTTGTCTCCATTAACAAGTCATTTTGACATAGGGTGACCTGTAACATTGTGTTCTTTTGATTGAAACTCCACCAGTCTGGTAATGAAATATATGCATGTGGTTTTGTTTATTGAAGCTAATGTAGTATGTATTAGGAGTTTAGAAACAGCAACCGCTGGTTAGATTTATCTGTTCATTTTGGAGTTTTAATGATCAAATGTTTTTATTTTTATTTTTATGACATCTGTATGTGCAACAAAGAACTTGAATGATTTTAAAAGCAAGAATTTGGTGCACAAAATTAAATTGTCTGCACATTTTGGGTTTAAATTTCACTTGCTTCGTAAAATATTCAAGTAGCCCTGAAATATTCATACCTCTGCCTTACACGGGTTTAAAATCTATTCATTTTACTAATGTGTTTCTGCTGAAAGTAATATTTATGTTTTGGAGTGGCCCAATATGAGTCCTGGTTTGAATCTGACAGAGAACCAGTGGTGGGACCTGAAGAGTAAAGTGGTGGAAATGAGGCCTTCCAAAACTCAAAGCCTTGGTGATCATCCCCAAAAACAAAGGATCAAAATATCAGTGAAACATGCAAAAGAAACTAGTTATCTGTACACGTTTGATTGCTGCAATACTAATGAAAGTTTTTCCATTGTTTACAGGGAAAGATACATTTTTGACGTGCTATTTTTTATTAAAATGTGAACAGAAGCACATATATTATGTATTTATTTTTTTAAGTAATAATCCTTGTATATTTTCTTGTGTTTTGGGGAAAACAAACTTTTTGGTTGATTTAGAAAAACAATCTATATCTAAATCTGGCAGGGCTATGAGTAACTCTGGGCTTAATTGTATAATTGCACACTTCCATTCCGACTACTAGTTGGACTAATGCTCCTTTTTGTTTTATTAGCCATCCCGCAACACGATGCTGCCTCTATCATGTTTTACAGCTGGTGCAAAATTCTCACAATAACTAAAATTTTTCTTGCCCTTGTGGGAAAAACAACTCAGTCTTTGTTTCTGTTGACCATAAAGCTTTTCTATAGAAGTTATTTAGCTTGACCACACGGGCTGCTGCAAATTTCCCCTGTGCTTGAAAGCCATTCGTTTGGTTTCTTCTTTTATGTTTCGGTTCTCAGAATCAGTGAACTTATATCTGTTCTTAAATTTATGCTTTTATTTTTATTTTTTTAGAACCGCCTTTCAAACAAAAAATTTTATTCCTTTTAATGTCTTAAGGTTTTGTCTTATTTTACTTCAATCACTTTGTTTACTTGCTGCTTTTGTTCGGGATTTTCCTCAGGCCCTACACAGAAGGCACCGGTGGTCATCGATTGTGTCCGAGCGTTTGTGAAAAAGTCAGCCAACAGTATTTTGCTACACCTGGTCTCCATGGCAGTGGCTTGGCAGGGCACGGAGGATTGTAGTAAAGCACACCAGTTTAAACAAAAGGTGCCAGAGAGTGTCCTGGCTAAAATACCCAAGGACTGGAACTATACACTACCTGATGGAAGAAAGAAGGACACTGCCTCTGAAGGTAAGCATAAACCCATTTTTCTCATACTTGGGGAAAAAAAAAAATCCCTACGGAAGTTATTTTCTTATTTTTTACTTTTTATTTTTATGTGTTTCTCCTTTCAGCTGTCATATCCTTAGCAATCCAAGCATTGTCCTTCATTTTTACCAACCTGCCATTGGCTGTGTCGTCGTTGCCTCTCCCTATCCGCTTCCTCTTTCAAATGGCAGAAAAGCATCTCTCCCATCATGCCCGGCAGTTGCGCTCAATGGGGCTGTTGCTCTGGGCGCTGCTGGGGTGTCTGATCCAGGGTCTGGAAGACCCTGATGCACTTGAAGAAATCAGTGGTCTGGCTCTGGACTGCAGGGCAAAAGACTACTTATCTCTGCTCAGAGAGTGCCTGCAGGCTGCAATGAGCATCCAGCGCAAGGTAAATAATTTATTCGCCACGGATAAGTGTGAGTTTTATTACAACCGAACAGAGATCAGAATCAGAGAATTTGCTGATTCTGCAGGTCGGATCTAAAATTAACACAAGTCAGTTTGCTAAAGCTTGATTAGTGCATGATTTTCTGCACTTTTGATACAGAGCATGGCTACTGTCTTGTGTATATTGACTGCATGTAATCCGCTGTAGCTTTTCCAAGTGCAATTTATGTTAATGTTCTACGACAGGGAATTCCCAAACCTACAGTGCACAGAGTGCTGCAAGCTCTGGAGGAAGAAAGACCCAAGTGGATAAACATCCAGCTGCAGAAAGCACGAAAACTCTGTGCAGAAAGGTGAGAGGTCACCGGAAAAGATCTCTGAAGAGGTTGCGGTCAAATTGGTACCGATTGTAGGTTAATGATTACATATGTACTATTGATTATTTAAATTGCAGAAGGGTTTATGAATTTATTTGGATCATTTGAAAATGCCTCTTTATACATTACGTTGGAAGATCTAAGAGTTTTGATTGATTGTTGCCTAGATGAAGGTTGAGGGCTGACAGAAGGGGGGTCAAACTGATCCATCTGACTGATGGTGTTTTTAGGTACTTGACATTAAAGAAAGGAAAAAAAAAAGAAATACTCTTTTTTCTTTTAATTGAGCATTCAACGTTTGATAAATTGCATCATCAGGCTAATTTTTCACTGAAAAGCTCTGAGTCAAATCGATGAATCTCAGATGTGTTTGTTTTGGTAAATGATGCGGTGGACGTACCATTTGGCCTACGAGAAACTCCGGTGCAAGATGATGGGAATCCAGCTTCAGTTTTGGGTCAATCCGTGACCTTTGGCTTTCCGTTTTGCAGCTCGTTCCCAGAAACGGCGTGTCTGGCTGTTCGCATCATCATAACAAGGTCTGGGTGCATCTATCCTCATGAAAAGGCGATTTAGTGGCGTAACAACTTTAAGTAAATGAACAGACGAAAGCATTTAGTAAAGCTGCAACCGGTCCTAGTAAAAGGCTCGCCTGTTACAGTAAGATGAAGAGGGGGCGAGAGGTGGAGGGAAAAAAAACAGAGAACAGATGGGGCAGCACAGAGCGTCAGGGCGAGGGGGGGATGAGTGGAAAAGTGAAAGAAGAGTGATTATGTATCACCTGTCGGAGGCATTCAGTGGGATCATTACTATTCATTAAACTAACCTTCACAGGGAAGTGACGCCTGACTTGTAAACAATCAGAGAACACTGTCAGACAGAGAGAGAGCAGCGGTATTTAATAACTCCAAAAATCACAGCCACTCTTCTGCTGGCGTCATATTTGGAGTGAAACCCTTGTAAAAGGACGTTTGCCCCCTTCTCTTCTTTCATCTCACTTTCCTCCTTCCCTTTCCCTAACTGTAATGCCCCCCCGACCCCCCTTCCCACTTACTGCGCCACCCACCTTGTCTTTGCAAAGTAATTTGTAGAGGAGAAGATTATTGTTCTCCATCATGGTGACCCTGGCTGGGCTGACGGGATGCATACACAGATGAAGATGAATGCAGTTATTCCTTGGCGGAGGTCTGCCTCTTTCAGGGCACATTGGCCCTAATGACATGATTGATAGGCTGTCCCAAATCCGGAGGGGCCCTCATTAATCACCCCGCTGACTGAATCCAATCATCTGCTTCACCTGCACAGTGATGGACAGGAAAGGATACAGCGCAGGTGCTGACACGGATGCACAGCCGCCACCGCCGACAACACCACCAGCCGGGCCGCCAGGCAGAAGAATGAGGCGATGTATATGGACAAGACGGGACTCCTCTTCTTTTTGCCACCCTCAATGTCAAACAGCCAATGGCTGGCTGACAGGCGACACAGCTTCTGCCATATTATAATTACAAAGAGGAAGAGGAGAAAGAGGACGAGAGAGGGAACAATGACAGGAAGTGTGTGTGAAGGAGAGGACTTGATGGACGGCGGTGTGATAGCCATCCGTACAGAAAGGGCAAGAAATGATGTGGGCGTATGCCAGGGTTGGGAACTGTACACGCTTGAGGACCTTGACATACAATTACACGTCCTAAAAAAAAAAACACACACACACTCACACACACGCGCACGCACACGAATCACTTTACTGTAGCGGGATTCTCTGGTCAGAGTTTATTTGGTTCCTTTCTAATTAATTTCCTTTTTCACTTGTGTTCTGGGGCATTGCTAGAAATAAAGCTGCCCCGAGGCCCAAGATCTAAATATAGTTGAAAGCTTTTAGAGTTAGGTTAAAGTATTCACAGAATGTAATTCATAATACTTGACAAATGGCAAATGGAAGGGATGGCTTCAAAATATTTTGTGCTTAAAAATGTGAATTTATTGGAGTGCTTATTTCAGGCCCTGTTTTTCACAGTGGTTACAGTCACAGATCTTTTTGGAGTTCGTCTCTAACAGCTTTGCAACATCTAGATAATAAAACCTCAAAATGCCTCAAGCCCAGTCACATTGGATGGAGAGCTTAGTTGTCAAGTTTTGCAAAAGTGCTTCTTTAGTAGAAACTTCCTCGTGTGTGCTTTGCACTCAACATGGCTTGTGTCAAACGACAAGGTGTTCTGAGTTTCTTTCAACAGTTCAATAATCTTCTCAAAAGACAGATTTGTGCAGGACGTGACCGGTAGATGTCCTATCAACAGATTCATTCACCTGAGCTGTGCAGCTTAACAACTCCTCCAGTGTTACAAGAATTGGCTGCTTCTTCTTTTTTTTTTTAGTTGAATATTCTTCATATTGGCTTTATAATGCATTCACTAGCAGAATCTTTTTTTTTTTAAACAATACCTTGTTTAAAAAAAAACAAAAAACGATATGGAGCAGCTGTCTAAGTAAGATGAGTCTGATAATATATATTATTTATATTAATATTTATTAGTCTTGACTGAATAGTTTTAGATATCCAAGGTATTTTTTTTTCTTTGGTTAAAAAAATAAATAAATACATTTTAGTTTTTAACTCGGTGGTGGAAATGGTTTTTTTCTTGCCAGTCATAAAAAAAAAATAAAAAATCTCTGATGTCAGTGGTCAGAACGTTAGTTTCCAACCTGGATCCAAATTCTTCTCTTAACTGGAAACAACTTTTTAGAGACCCTCTTCCTGCTTGCCTTCACCTCTCTTTCTGTTGTCTTTTTCTCTCAGCGTCTTGAAGCAGGGAGCAGACAGAGGAGCTGCTGCGGCTGAACTGACTGAGCAGAAAATAGGCCTGATGCTGCTGGAGGTCTGCCACAAAGCAGGTGGCTGCGCCTACCTGAGGCAGATCTATCACATCATCCAAGGCAATGAGGTAGGGAAGCGCCCGTGCTCCCCAGCAATTAGGTGGCTGCTGGCCTGAGGCCGCAGGCTGTTTGGGAGGGGAAGGGAGGAAGAAGAGGGCTACTGCTTGTGTGCAGTCCGCTTGCTTTGATCTCGTCATGTGCAGGTGACCTCCAGGGTGCAAACCTTCTGTGAGTTCTCTGCCAAGAAAATATCCAGTCACAGTGAGCTGATTCAGGATAATGCTGTTCAATGTGGAGGAAATGCACCTTTTTTTTAAAATATGAAATAAAAAAAACAAATATATACGGTCAAAATTAACACCTGAATTTAACTGGATGGATAGATGAATGCTATTTTCAAAGAGATGTTTGTTATTTAATTATGAATTGGAAGAAGAAGAAAGAGACATGCTTATTTTGTTAATTAAAACATTCTTTTCAGTTTTCTTTTAGGTCAGTGTTAGATGATTATTTGATATGTAGATTTTATTTTTCATTGAACTGATCCAAACTGTAATTTGTAACAGTCCAGAATTTCTCACCTTCACTCTGGTTAGGAGAACATCCTGTGGAATAACACAAACAATAAGCAAGACTCCAATTATGACTGTAGTTTTTTTTTTATATTACTATTTAATTTAGAGCCCTAGTGGAATTTTGACAGTCTTAGAAAGCTTAGAGAACTATAAAATCTGGCTTTATAATTTCCTAAGCCTTTACAATAAGTATGTAGTGTGAACAAATCCAGACTTTTAATAAAACGCATGCATTTTACGAAGCCTGATGTTTTTGGACAGCGATTTTAAGAAAAGCTATTTTAGAAACCGCAAGTGCATGCAAGCACCTGTGGATGTTTCACAACGATACTCAGGTGATGGAACAAGATTTTACTCTGGGAGTTTTACACAGAAAAGCCATTAGGAGAACAGCTGAGAATTGTTGTTGCTGGCCGTCTTATGTATTTACTAATGGAAACGTAGAGAACATAGTGCATGGGTAAGCGTAATGCAACAGGACAAACCCTCCACAATGCTGTATTCTGCATTCCTTCAAAGACAAACAAAACTGTAAGTGGAATCAGTTTTAAGGAGCCATTCAATTAGAAAAAAATGTGAGTGGAAATTAATGTTACCTTTACTATGCTATTTAGTTGTTCATTCGTTTATCCTGCAAACTTTGACATTCATTAAAAATTGTTGAATATCCTTAACAGTCTTTCAAATATCTTGTTTGATGTTGATTCAACTGTATGCTAAAGTATCGTTTGTGCGTTTTGAGTTTGATGAAAATATGTAAGATAACTTTTAGCTTTGGAGGTCTGAGTTTACAACTTTTTTTTTTTAAGCTATTTTATGTTCTCATATGATAATATGTCCCTGTTTTGACTTACCTTCTGGGTACAGGAGCTCTTGATGTCTAAACTCAATGGAAGCACAGACGCCACAGATCTCTCGGTGAAATTTGATGTCAGCCCAGAGAGTGTCGATCGCACTGCATGCTTCAATCCTCTCCTGCAGTTTGACCACATTGGCAAGAAGAGGCTGAGTCAGGTTTGTTCAGGGTAGGGTGTTTCAGTGGGGAAATACTTTCTAATAGCTTCTTATCTACACTTGTGCGACTGAGTTAAATGTTCAAGTGAACTTGAACTTTTTCAGACTTTGCATTATTGCGTGGGTATACCTGTTACGCGTCATTTAACTTTAACCAAGGACAAGGGCTTGCTGTTGAAGGTGAGGATCTGCCAAGTGCTTTGTGAACTATAGCTCTCTCTGAACTTTTCTGCTCTTTCTTGTTTCCCAAAGGTTGCTGCCTTTTTCAGGCATGGCGCTTTTGTCTGATAGACAGAAAAGAAAGCTGAAAAAGAAGTAGGAAAATGAAAGATTTTTTTATTTCATGAAACTGGGTAAAGTTAAGGTGAATTACTATCTTAAAGTGCAGCTCGTTGGAGCTTTGAAATACATATTTTGTCGTTGCAAACCCAACCTCAGGAGTGCCACCATGATGTTCAGTTTCCTTGACTCAAAAAAATATTCACACCTTAAACCTTTTTCTACATCTTACCATGCTACCACCAAGAACTTCACTGTGTGTTGTTGACATTTTATGTGACATATAGTATGTACCTTTTTTATAAAGTATTTAGGAATTTCAGGACTGCCAAAAAAGAGGGCCTTATGATGATTGAAAATAATGTATCGTTCTACTAGTTTTACTTGTAAATGTGTGTGCATTGCATTTGTACCCAGTCCCTTTTACTCTAATACTCCTAAATCAGTTCAGTGCAGCCGGTTGCCTTCAGATGTGACCTAATAAGCAAATAAGCAGAGTCTACCTTTTGTAAAATCATCGGTATGAATACAGCTGTTCAGTGAACACCTCAGAGGTTTGCTAAACCCTCCCGTGGTCTGAGCACGATGCTCAGGAGGAGCGCAAAAAATGTCACGGCCGGACGGTGGGGAAGCAGGATGGTTGTCCGGCCAGGCCATCAATTTCCAAAACCACATACACCGCACACAGAGTGTGTGTGTGTGTGTGTGTGTGTGTGTGTGTGTGTGTGTGGTGTATATATATATATATTTAAAAAAACCCATGCCATCTAAATGACACCATCTCTTAAGACCGCATGACGGTTACAGATGGACGGATCTTAATACAGGGCAGTCCTAAAGGAAAACCTGCCTCTAACTGCAAGAGACTTCAGACTGTGCCAGAAGGTTTATATTCCTGTAGAAAACGACTTTAATCATAAAACTATAGTGGAATGATGTAAATCAAATCATATAATTGTGTTAGAATGGGCCCAGTAAGGTCTGAATGTAAATCCAATTTGTAATTTGTGGCAACCTTTACATAATTACCGTGTCGACTCACTCTCCATTCAGTTTGACTGCTTGAGCTGTTTCACAAAGAAGAATGGTCAAAGTGTCAGTCTGTAGATGAGCTGGAAGAAACAGAATCAACAAGACTCAGAATTTCAAAACAATGCGTTAAATTCATTGCAAATGCATTAATGTTTGTGGGGAGAAATTTTAAAAAGCCCTGGCATTGAATTTAAAATATCGTCCCTCATAAAAACTAGGTTAAACTTTCTTGTGAAATACTGTTGATCTCAAAGAAAACAGTCATTGAATTGTTCCTATTATATAT
>NW_006799944.1:1930597-1932138 GCF_000485575.1 Poecilia formosa | reverse complement strand
CCCTAATTAGTATAAGCCACAGTGTCTCCCTTAAATCACAATGGAAGTTTTTTTGCCTTTCAAAAAAAAACAACAATCTTTCATATATGTGTCCAACCCCCACCCCGCCGCTGCAGAGTTCTCTTCAAAAGAGAGGGTTTTCCACAGAAAACTCTCTTCTGTGTCTAAATTATTTATAGTTTCGTTGAAATTATACAATACAACGGAGCTTTATTATATAGGATGAAAGTTGCATTGTGAATTGGCAGAAGGATGTTGGAGCCATATAGTGTTTTGCTCTTTTTGCTGCTCTATGATGGTGAAAATTGCAGTGGTTCTGAGTGAGGCTCATGTTTTTGCCGGGGTTTCGATAGGAGGTGCACTATTTTAATTTCTTTTAGTTTAAATAAGGGATCATATTTGCATGTTCCTATGTACTTAATCTTTTCTGTTAAAAGTTCACAAGTTTAAGTCATAAAGAGAGCTCTATGTCCACTCTTCAGCACAATGTCTCTCTGTCATCCAGAATCATGTTTCTTTATGCTCTTTTGTCTTCAGCTCACCTTACAGGCATTGAGACTGTATATCCCCTGAATGACAATGTCATTTATTATTTAATATACATTGATGGCACAATAAAATACTAGAATGTCCTATTTAGAGTTTTGTGACATTTAATTTTATTGATAATTGTTGAAAATTATTTCTTCATTTAAAACATTTTATAATAAAAAAAAAATATTGAATGTGGAGTTTAATTAATGCCGTTGTTTTTTCTTCTAAATTGGGAGCTATGTCAATACATAGAGCAATAATTTTCTGTTAAAATTATTATTTTAAAAAATCCCAGTGGTGGCAAATGTGGATGCTTGTCCAGCCTAGTGGTCAGTGGATAAAAGAAATGGACCTCTCTTTTATGTCATATATATAACCCAAGGAAACAAAATATCACAAATTATTATTTAGCAGCATCTAAAAGCTGCAGTCCTCTAAACAAAGTGAAACACGTAAAGGCTGATGTTCTTGATGCAGCTTTAAGGGTCTGATTGGCGATCTGAGTCCCTTTCCTGCAAGTTTTTTTTTTTTCCCTCTCTGCCCTTCCTGTGAAGCTATTATTAAATAAAGTGAAATATTACAAAACCTTAAATGTCAAAGCATAAAAAGTGCTTGAATTATATTTATTTTCAAGCGAGCATTAGTGGTATCAGTTGTATCCCTAATGGATTTTCTCCCGCCCACTGAATAAATTTACAGATTAAAGATTTTTTTTTTTTTTTTCTGACGTGAGAGATTATATAACAGCAGCAAAAGATATATTTATTTTAGCTGTTTACACATCTGATCCAGGGATGCCTGTAAATGTCTCAGATGTTTTGTAAAACGCATTAAGTGCGTGTGTTGTACCTGATCCGAGCTTACTTGGAGACCTCAGGACTAATAAAATTGAGCTGATGATGGATAAAGACTGGCTGGCTCAGATCTCGGTGTCACCTGACTGAAGTTTTTTTTTTTTTTTTTTTAGACCACCTTTCCTGTCCCATCCTCCCATTCCTCTCTTCCCC
>NW_006799944.1:1928909-1930055 GCF_000485575.1 Poecilia formosa | reverse complement strand
ATGGATGGATGGATGGATGGATGGATGGATGGATGGATGGATGGATGGATGGATGGATGGATGGATGGATGGATGTGAGGGTTTTCTTCTTTTCTCAATATGACTCAAACCTGGAGTTAATAGTGGCCGTTCAGGGATCAAAGCCAGTTTTATTGTCTTAGTTCTTATGATGAAATTGACTAAATGTGGTTGTTGATGTTTACGCTGTTTTGTGCTCGTGTCCAAGAGAAAAATGGAGAGAGAGAGAGAGAGAGAGAGAGAGAGAGAAAATGGGGGATGGCAGGATGCCACTGAAGATGGAAAGTGAAAAAGCACAGCAAGAAGAGTAACGACTTACTCCAAAAATTGATTTATCTTTCTATAAATGATGGCTACATCCCCCCAAATGGCTTTATAAATTAATTGCTGTCTTATTGGAATAAAAACCTTCTTGTGCGGACATGATTGATATCCAATGTCGTGGCCTGCGCTGGAGTACCCCCCCCTCCCTCCTTCTTTGTTAGTGGGGTCCCAGCTGGAGCGGTAATGCACTGATGGTATTAACCCTGATTAATAACTAACAATACGCTTT
Source organism: Poecilia formosa (assembly GCF_000485575.1). Taxonomy (NCBI): domain Eukaryota; kingdom Metazoa; phylum Chordata; class Actinopteri; order Cyprinodontiformes; family Poeciliidae; genus Poecilia; species Poecilia formosa. The sequence goes on along the minus strand of NW_006799944.1, from coordinate 1,929,484 downwards.
CCTCATACATCAACAGAGCGAAGTGGTTGACTGGACGTGGGACTGGCCAAGGCTGCTGCCAGCCTATGAGGGCATGAGTCAGGTCACCTTCAGAAGTCTGCTAGCCAACAGGTAAGATTGTACTTAATAGTTATGTTTGGATTCAGTCCAGGACTGCAAACTAAAAAGACATACAATTTGTCAGTTCTTCAGATGACCATCTTGTTCATTTTTGTTTTAAAGTCGAGTTGTGGAAACAGCTAATTGGTAGATTAGATCTTCACAGAAAGATCTTGCTTCTTTCTGCGACAGGTGATCTGTTTTTTTTTTTTGTTTGTTTTTTTATAACAGGTGATTTTAATTGATAAGTTGAGGCAGTGGTGAAATCAGGTGCTGCACAGCTGCAGGATGAAGTTCGCACAATAAAGCTGAAAACTGGTCATCCAACCCATATCTGTTTTTGTTTGCACGCTGATTTTAATTTGCTTGTTTTGTTTATAATGGTACCTCTGCTCTGTGTTGTCTTCATTTGAACTAAATGAAACAGAGCACAGAGGCAGGTTTTGGCTCATTTTGTTGGTTTTTTTTTTTTTTTT
>NW_006799944.1:1886184-1927541 GCF_000485575.1 Poecilia formosa | reverse complement strand
TTGTACCTGATCCGAGCTTACTTGGAGACCTCAGGACTAATAAAATTGAGCTGATGATGGATAAAGACTGGCTGGCTCAGATCTCGGTGTCACCTCTGTGAAGTTTTTTTTTTTTTTGCCTGAGACCACCTTTCCTGTCCCATCCTCCCATTCCTCTCTTCCCCTCCTGCTCTGCAACAGGCATAAATATTTATGCAGGTATGTGACACATATTAGATTGCAGTACTTCAGGCTGTTCCCTGTTCTCCATTCACAGCTGTCACGCTGCCAGCTATCAGGGAGCTATGGGGCTACTGCACCTTGTCTCCACGCCTACGCCCAATCCATTCTAAATCACTGCCATTGTAACACACACACACCTTTCTAACAAAGGGCAAGCTCTGCATCTGCCAAGGACACGGGCCTAATAAGGGTGAAGTACGCAGCACTGTGCTATGCTGTGACGAGCGTTGTCGCCTTCATGCCTCTACCTCATCTTCCCACATACACATAACCCATTCTTCCCCTCCCTTATTTGCTGCTTTGTTGCATGGTAAAACAGGGACTGTCATAGCTTGACTGAGCCAAATTAGGGTTAGGGCGTTCATGAATAGAAACTGGATAAGGTGGATATTAAGTCAGATAGAGGAAGGCTGAGGAATGGAAAGATTGGAACTTGCAGTTTGAGATTGTGAGTGACACGTTAAGAGGCGACAGTCAATTTTCATAAGGAACTAAAAGAAAAATGAGAAATAATAGGAGTGGGAGGGGGTAAAAGTTATATAATTTACCCTAATCTCCCAATATCAAAGTATCTTAAATGCTGTCATTTCCATCATTAGCCGCTCTTTGTTAGGCCCGAGGAGTGGATTTCATGGAGGATTTGGAGAATGGCTTTGGTTCTGCCTGAGTCACTCACAGAAAGCAGGAAGCTGGTTCCATGACTGCTGACATGTAAGCTGTCAAACTTTCCCTTGGATTCATAAGTGCTCAGAAATATCTCTTGAGCTATAGGGGTTAATTCTCAGATAGGCATGTTTGATCCACTGAGCTGTTTTGTTGAGATGAGAATGAGGTACTTTGTATACCGTTGGGATATTTTCACACAGACAACAATTGGTTTTCTTCCACTTTAGTTGCTGGGAAAGTTGTAGCATGCGGGATATTAAATACGAGTTCATTCCAGTAGTTTAGAACAAACAAGTTAATTTATTTTATTTATACAGTTCCAAATGTGAAACTCAAATTTTCTCCATAGAAACTGAACTTGTGAAATACAGACTGTCATATTCAAAGTGTTTATTTCTATAACGTAAACTACTACTACTACTACTACTACTACTACTACATTTTTTTAAAATTATAACGCACTTTATGTGTACATCTCAAAGAGCTACAAAATGACAACAAAAAAACTCATTAATCAATGTAAAAACAACAGAACTCATTTAAAATATGGAATATAAGATCTTAAGAAGAAGATTTCCCAAAAAGCAGCTCATCAGAAAATTATGATTTTATGTAATAACAATTTTTGTTATTTTACATGCATGTAATACTTATGTAAGCCATTTAATCGCCAAGATTAACATAACAAAGTTGCTTTGCATAATTAATGTATATAAGTGTCATTGTTCGAACTAAGTTACTTAAAATGCATTGTTTTCAAAAATAAACGGAAATAGTGAGATTTCATGACAGTCTTAATTGTAGCAGTGATGCCCAACATGAGTGTTTGAGTTGTATAAAATAAGATGCATCATTCTTACTTTCCATGGTCCACATTTTTTTCTTTCCGTCTTAAAAGTTTTAGTCTCCTTGAATGACTTCTCTTTTCTGTACACTGATGATATTATTTCTTCCTCACCAGACTTTGTGAGTTAGCAGAGTGGCCCATTGGCCTCCAATATATTGTTATAGTGGCAGGACAGTTATTGTGCCCAGGTTTTATGTCACATTCTAATGGAGCAAGGCTATGAGTTAAAGGCGCTGGGCTTTTAAACCAGGGCTGTTAAATCACAGTTCAGATGACTTCATTAGCTGAGCCGGACACACACTGGAACATTCGAGCCTTTACACACAAACACACACACTCACACACACACACACATATATATATACATACACTTACACGCCGCTACCTTGACAATGTAACATCAGGGCCAGACAGGAGGCATAGTCAATTTATACAGGTGTGTGTGTCCTTCTTTGTCACCTGTCACTTCCGTTCCCTCAGCATGATGGCTCATCCATCATCTGCAGATTGAGCTTTTCAGCAGAAACTAGACTGATTAATACCACAGGACCCCCAGGGTTGACTAGCTGACTGCCTGACCTGACTTCCATCGCACACGGGCTTTTGATGTGTATGTATGTAAGTAGATGGATAGCTTCTGTGCAAGATAACTTTTTAGGCTACTTATCTGTCGACTACAAGGTGGTTCAGGTTGGGTGGGAATTTTGTAATTGGTGGAAAAGCTGTTTTATTTTGTTGGTGGATGGTGAGATACAAACATATTGACTGAAAACCAGAGAAGCTGACTATACTATTTATTTTGATAGCTTTGATGATGAATCGCAAATTACAATCTTCGAAAACAATTGCGAGAAGGAATCTATTTGGGGATCCCAAAATCTTGCCAGGTGGAAAAAATTGTGGTTCATCCGGCAAGTTCCATGGATGACCTCCAAAGGATGGCAGTCAAAAGGCATCGTGATGAGACGCCCAAACTTCATTTTATCCCTAAGAGAGATCACAACCACCTTAGAAGGGAAGTTTGTTTAAACCACTTACCTCTGAGACATAATCCTTGCAGACTTGATCCATATCTTACCATTGGTAAGGGTCAGGTTGTAGTTGGATTATTAAAATTGAGCTCTTTGCTTTTTTAGCTCAGCTCTTTCTTCACCATTGTTAGACAACAGGAACTCTGCGCATGAGGCAAAAACCCGTCTATTCGTAAACATCATAAAGAGGATCACTGCCTAGTTACAGCCCTGCTGAAGCCCGACCTGCTCGAGGAGCAAGCTTGCTGCCGTGCAAAAAAAAAAATGTGGACGCTGTTCATACTTTAGGTTTACAAGGACCAAGTAGGCCTTAAAAGCATCCTCCGCACTCTGTACTTCTGCCCCCTCAAAATGCCTCATTTTGCCTCATTCCTGTTTTGTCTATTTCTTTCTAACTCTTTCAGGAGCTGTCTTCATGTTTATGGGCTGACTTCTTGTTACCACCACTGAAATAAGATCCAAGGTGTGAATCATGGGTCGGGTCTTTCTGCATGTGTGTGCTCTCTTCTAGCACTGTGGCTTCCTTCAACAGTCTAAAGACATGAATGCTAGCTTAACTGTTTCATTAGGTATGAGTTTGTGCATCCAATAGTTGTTTTTCCTGATTGTCTCTGCTGGCCTGTAAATTTCTGGAGACCCCTCCTCTCACCTATTTATCCTGGGGAATTGACACAACCTCCCAACCCCCCCCCCTATATCTGTTAAGCAGATATAGAAAATGAATGATGTTGAATGATAAGACATATAATCCTCTTGAAGAAACTTGCACCCAAATGATCTGAATTGAGTCACTATTTTGTAATTGAAATGTGTTAATTCTCCCCAATTCTTAAACTTACGAGGCGCTCGTTCTTATAATTGCTGGAAGTCAAAGTATGAAGTGTTTCAGGTGAAGATGAAGAGTTTTCTCCTCAGTTAGATGTATACAAATGGATAACTCATCTGCCTTGTCCTTGGTGAGCCTTTAAAAGAAACCTTTTCCACAGTGAGCACTTGGAACCCCGTTCCTCCACACTTTTGTATAAAACAGTCAAGAGAAACTCAGCACCTGTATAGGCTGGGATTAATGGCAGCTTTACTGACCCTTCGCTTTATTCTTTCTTTTGATTGTGCTATGAGGCCTTTATGTGCCAAAGTCTTTCAAGTCATTTTTCTTTCCCATACAAAGAAAATAAAACAGAAGAAAGTATGGTGTATTGCCCCAGACAGAAGTCAGGTTTTAACTGTCATCTGCCAAGGTGACTTTGTAAAACTATATTCGTGTGCCTGTATGTCAGAGAAGGTCCTCTGACCTGGCTGATAAGGGGCAGCTAGCTATGAGGAATGAAGCTTCATGTGTCACAGGGCACTCTTCCACTCCATCACTTGGACCTAGTATCATCCAAGGACATTATCAGTGGTAAGACACCACTGATGCCCCTTCAAAAAAAGGGATGGGAAAATCTGAGGGCCTTACACTGGTCACCTTTCAATTAAGGTTCAACTCAGGACATTCGAATGTTATTGAAAGTCAATTTATTTCAGTAAGAATTCTAAAAGTGAAACTCATATAATATACAATCACGTTTATTTATTTATGTCTGCTGATTTAATAAACATAGTTTACAGCTAATGAAAACCCAAAATGTGGTTTCTCATAAATAAAAACTGCCAATAAAGGCTGTTTATTTTTTTTAAAGGCAGAAATGGAAGCATGCGGAAAAGTGTGTGACTGTTCTGTATACTATGTGCTTTCTGAACTTGGTTGAAGCTCATTTTGCATCAGCTTGACATGGCATGGAGTCACCCAGCCTGTGGCACTGCTGTAATTTTAGGGAAGCCTAACCATCTTAAATGGACTCTAATGCATTTACTGAGCCAGTCTGTGTTTTTTTTTTCTTCTAAATTCTAAATCCTTGTGCCGTGCACAGTGCTTTACGGTCATCTAAATGCTGTAGTACAATAGTTTTTCATTCACTTAACTTTTTGTGCCTTGCCGTCCTTGTGAATGGTGTCATGTAATGTTCACTGAGCAATTATCTTTTCAGCAGTTTTTCCTCATCGTTGTTTTAGTCGTAACATTCCTCTTCTTTTTTTTTTCCGTCAGTTTTACATAATATTCCAATTTTCAGAAAAAAAACAAACTATGCGTTTTATTAGATGTAAGCCATAGTAAATCAAAATTCAACAAAATAAACACTTGAAACGCATCTGTGTGTGTGTATGTGTGTGGGTGTGTGTGTGCGTGTGTGCGTGTGTGTGTGTGTGTGTGTGTGTTATCAATCTGGATGTGAGTTTTGGGTTTTTAAGGGAATTACTGAAAAGTTATACTGCTGCACATATATGCCTGAGATAAGTTTCAAAGCTTTTTTATTTTTTATTTTGTTGAGTAAACACTGTTTTTTTTTCTATATTTTATAAAATGATAAACAATAGCCATAACAGATTTTTAAATGGCCTATAGGTTAAGTAATTCAATATTGTAAGCGATAAAGTAACGTTCAAACAACAAAGTGTGTCCTCTGCATTTACTGATCGTTTCTGTTACCCCTTAGGTCCATAACAATAGCAGTTTGTGGAAAAATGCCAGTCTGTGGCATTCTCTTGCTTGAGCAGCTCCTTAAATTGCAGCAATAGACGCTTGTGCTTTCAGAAAGTGGGCAATCGCCATCTGTTCCCGGGCGCTGCCATATGGTGGGCTTTTTTCTTAGGGAATAAAATAAAAACAAATATGTCAGAATGTTCGTCTTCCTCCACGGACGCTGATCAACCTGGGGAAAAGCTGGATCGGAGTGTGTCTGGATTAATGGTCTTACTTTATGCTTCAGGGAGTGAGGAAATGTGTTTTCTTGCTTGTGTTTGCTGGGGCTCTGCGTAGGTGTGCGATGACTGTACACGTGCATTCTTTGTGAGGGCATGTACATGCTAATGTATGTGCCTGTTCCTGTACGTGTTTACCGAATCATTTATCTGACTTAACGGGGGGAAAATCTTATCTTTTAGTTTTCAAGCAGCTGGTTGCCCAAGTCTTGGTTGCATTAAAAACACACACAGGAGAAAAAGAGCTTCAAGGTTGGCCAGAGTGACATTTCATGGCTGCTACTGCCAGAAAAAACAAGGAGAGATGCTCTCGAACCATCATCAGGCTCTCTGTCTTGCAAGGCCATGAATTCAAAAGACTTGTCAGTTTTGAAAATCAGGGGAGTGTGATGTGTCATTGAGGAAGGGCTGCTTTCTTCTCTCATCGTTCCTCTTGTGTGTCCCTTCCACTGACTGACAGCTCGAGATGGGAGTCTCTTTTGGTCGAGACAGAATGTATCTTTTGTCTGCTTGGTTATACATGCTGTGTTTAGTCTTGGCTACCTTTGGACGGCACTGACACGTTGAAGTTTTCATTAGCCGTAAGCAGGTGGCGTTGGCGAAGGGAAGGCCTGCTGCATATGCTGATGTGCACGTGTTCCTGCACTAGGCCAAGTGGACGAAAGCAGGCACATCGTGGAGGGAGTGCCGCACGTGCGTCCGCCCGCACAAGTGTGTGTGAATGTTCGGCATTACACTTTGGTGTATGTTATACTCGGAGGTTTGCTCCAAAGGCGAATAAATCAGTGATGCCTGGGATAAGGCCATGGCCCCTCCTCAAACTGCACAGACAAGCTGAGAGGCTCATTAATCAAACGGCCAGTCACAGATGTGATGGCTTCCACACAAACCGCCAGCAGACTGTGAAAGTCACATCCAACAGAGACAACTGTCAGCCAGGCAGGCAGGCTGCACTTTCCTCCCCGCTTCGTTCTTTTTCCACCCCCTGTTGTATTTATCTCTCCCTCTCGCCTTACCTCCTCTCACCTCCAGCGTGATGCCTCGGTGTGATACATCTCAAATATTTGTCTTGTCCCTCTAAAAACGATCTCAAGGGTCGGGGAAAATCCATCTTCTCAGAGAGTGGTCATGGTCGGACCATTCTGGAGGCACGAGACATCAGTCATTACTACACATGACTCCGCTCGACGCGCTAACAGCAGAGCGAAAGAACACGTTTTGTTCTGTAACCTTTGCTGTGCATGCATCTATTGTAACCTGTTTGTTTGATATCTGTATTTCACTGTCCCAAAGAAGAGGGTCAGTACTGATATATATATATATATATAAACTAACAGACCAAACACGTAGAGTATTTATTTGAGATAGGAGCAGATAGGAACTTTGTAACCCGGGCAGAACTGCATACGTGACGTTTATGTAAAAGTGGCAAGGAGAACTCGACTTTACTCTCTGCTGTGGGTGGGAACTGATTTCCCCATTAATTGTGTCAGAGCATTTAAAGTGAACACTTATAAAACAGCCATTTAACCAAAATTTGATCTAATAGAGTGCCACATAATTCAGTTTAATTACTAATGTTATTTTTGTCTTGTTGGTTCCAGTTACTTTTAGTGATGCATTGTACTGGTACATGCTGCATTATTTCTTATCTGGATTGCAACTTACTGTCATCACATGTCCTGTGACATGGTTGTTTTATTACATTTTATCTGATAGGATAAGATCTCATCCTGTCTTATCACCTCAGATATTATGTTATCTTATCAGTTACGCAGTAAAATAACATCATAGAATGTTCAACACTTAGATTATTCTGTTTTCAAATCAACTCTTTGTATTTTTAATGAGTATAGGATGTTTGTTTTTATCATACTTTGCACTCTGTAGTACTCCTCAGGTAAAGATTTACGGAAACCCTTGTAAGTAATTAACCTTTTACTAGGTTTGCAAAATCTATCAGTGAAAAAAAAAATGTTACTGTTTATAAACAGGTAGCTATGGAGATTTCTGTACCTTTCAGAAACTCATCCAGCTCCACGAGTCTGTTACAAAATTTCTTTCAGTAGTCACCGTTTTAAATGTACAATTGAATGAAACCTGTTTATGTCAGATTTCATGCTGGCAGTGGTTCTAAATTTTTCAATTACTTTTCTGACAGTAAAAATGTACAAGCTCTAAGGTAAGCAGCCAAATTCATGACAACTGTTCTCTTATCTTGCCCATTTTGAGAAGTAGGTAAGGAATATTATCCTTTTTTCCTTGCCATATTCATACCTTTGGGGAAATAGAGTAGGTTGCTAATTAGTTTTTTGACACTGATCTTTTTTTTGTTTTTCTTTTTTTTAATGTATGTAATAAAATGTGCTTCACTTTCACTTTTCTAGGTGCTCTCAAGAGTGCCACTAATTGTGACGCTGGTGATTTTCAGAAAAAGCTTTTTTTTTTTCTTTCTTTCCCCGCATCCCATTTTTATGCCCGCCAAAAAAAAAAGAAAAAAAAAAAAGATCACCTTAAATGTTTTTCTTTGTCAGCCAGTTTGGAAGGACAATGTTAAGGGTAAGTGAAGTTAAAGTGGTGGGCTGTCTGACACTGTTTCTGTTGTTCTTACTGATTTACAGAGATGTCTTTATAGCTACTGCTGCAGGCTTTTGTCAAGAGTCACATTCACTCTAATGAATGAACACCTCTCAGACCCTCTCAGACTTTGAGTTTTAGCTTGCAGAATGGAAATGTTTTTATCATTTTACTGAATGATACTGCAAGTCAACTAATTCACATGAAATGCACTGGTCCTCATTTGGACTTTTTCCTTTTCACATAAAAATGAAACCAAGATTACTGAATTACATAATTATTAATTTTCCAAACATCTGCTCCTCCCCATCCCCATTTATTATAATTCACTCTAGAAAAGAGCAGGAGTTAAAAGCCTAAAACATTGTGTCTGAGTGTGTGTCCTCCTGTGAGAGATGGTGAGGGTGTGTTCTGTTCTGATGGCACATCACGAGGTCCCATCCCATCGCCAGGCTCATTAGCCCATCGGCGGTGCCCAACCAGCCCCAGCCAATCGTCGCTCTCGACTTGGCTTTGCCATTTGCATGTGGTCCAGAAAGAGATAATTAGAGGGATCTCTGCCTGTCACTGTTAATCTGGGACTTAGTGAAGGGCTGTGACGCCGACATGCTGATGGACTGACACACGTGCTACGCACACGCGCTATGGTGTCGTACTGGTGGAATCCAATGCGGACGCAGAGAGGCTCCAAGGAGAATTACAGTACCTGCATGCACGCACGTGCAAAGCCTATATGCACAGGCTATCACATGCAAACACTCCCTCTGCTATCCTCCCTTTCCAACTCTGAATGTCAGCCTTTGAGGCTCTTGACTCGTGACCAGTAGTGTTGTCTTTTTGTCATCTTTCTTATCTCTCATCCCACAGCACACTGCACTAAAGTATATCAGTCTCCTCTCCATTGGTATGTGAATGATCGCATGTTGATTCTGTGGCTGTTTACACCAGTTGTACTACGCTGTTGACAGAGGTTTTAGATCCCTGCTCAGATAGACTGTGTGCTTGTTGCTTCCCAAACAGGCAGAATGCTCAATAAGCCTTTTGAACAAGCCCAGCTGTCAGCCCTATATACAGTACTTTTGCACACATACACACATCCCAACAAACACACGGGCCTGTGCGCTGGCACGTCCCCAGACACGCACACACACACACAAACACAGAAAACGCACACATGGCCTGATTGGCAGGCCTCCTGTTTCGCTATAATTCCGACTGATTTATCCAATCAATCTCACTTGGAGAGCTGCTAAAGCGTTGACTAATATTAAGAGTACAACATGTGACAATTAAAACATCCTTCAGGTAATTACAGAGCTGGTTTAGCAGCAAACAACTCAGGCATTTTATAAATTCAGCCTGTTGCCCGTGTGCTTTATTTGTACCTGTTTGAAAGTTAATCGGGGGAAATGAGGTACATCTGTGAACGCTTCCACCGTTAATGTACTTGTCACGTATTATGTAAAATATCACATCATTAGCTAAATGTGTCTATGCAAATATTGACTCTCTTCATCTAATTGAATATCATAGACGGTTTTATATCCTGAACAAGAAAAGTCTTGCAGAAGGGCTGGATAGATGTTCCTGTCATTGGCCGGCCCATTTCTGTGCAATGACAGCCAGTCCCCTCTTTTTGCTCTCCCGGGGATCGCTAAATGGTGCATGTTGAGAGAGTGGGTGAGTACGATTGCTGACCTTATCTGTCCCGCTGTGTGACCCTGTGTCACCACTGATGGCACATAATGGTTGACACTTGACTTTCGGGGCTTTTTAAGTGCCAGGAGTGCCCAGTGTGCTGGATTCATATTCTAATGCAGGCATCTTTGCCCTCTGAGCCTCCAGCCTTTTTTGTCCAGGAGCCCTCACTACATTTGTTTCTGTTTCTTTTCTTTTTTTTGTCTTCCAGTCATCATCTTTCTATTTCGACATGTTTCTCTTGTGCCAAAAAAATATATCAAGCGTACAGCAATAAAAAAAAATGTTAGAACTCAAGAAGTCTTTCCTTCTGCCTGAATCGCTGGTGGATCTGAACGGGTCATGCATGACATGCACAGAGACTGACTTTCTTGTCACTTCTGCAAAGGCAGAGAAAAAAAATCAACTCCCTTTATATCTCTAATTAAAACGTTGTTCTGCCTGTATGCAACATTATTATCTTACCATTAGATACTGTAGCTTTGCTACTAAGATCCAAGAAATTTTGAGGAGGATAGACCATTATTCAGACCAAATCAAACGACAGTGAACACTAAATAACGTCAGAGTAAAAAAAAAAAAAAACAGTTTTGCATTAACTCACACATATCTAGTTAACCAATGAGAAAATGTATTTAAGGAGGAGTATTTACTGATGATTTATATTATGCCCAGCTTGTATTGAATCTGGCTGGAACTCTCTAATTCTATGAAATAGGAGAGACTATAAATCCTTATCACACCATACTAACTCTGAGCGAGTTCCTTCTTGTAGATGTTTTTTACTGGAGTCATATAACTTTATACACATGGTACCAAGGTTGTATAAAATGACAGTCGGTCTAACAGAAACTTCAAAAGTATGAACTAGTTTATGGAGGTGAAATGACCAGTATCCATTATGTCACACTGTATTTTGTCATTTTGACAATAATGTTGTCAGTTCTTAGTAAAATATAGAATATGCATGCGCTAGCACATCGGGTATAAATCCTCAAAAAAAAAAAAAAAAAAAAAACACATCAAACAACATGCCCACCATGCACAAATCACATGTGTGTTTGTGTGGCCAATGACAAATATGTGCTTGCACCCTCGCGCTTTGCTTCTCCACCTTTGTAGCTCTTTAGTCTATGTTTGTCTCAACTCTGTCTCCTTTTACCTGCTTTTGCTTCCCGTCTCTGCTATCTTCTCTGTGAAACCATCATGGGTCATGTTTTTTGAGTCTTTGATCACTGAGTAGTCTTTCAGCGTGTTGACTACAAGGCCTCTCACCTCCCCGGTGGTTGTTGCTAAAAAAGGGGGCACACTTATCTGCCTTCTGTGATGTTGATGGTTGAAAGCATTTGCTGATCTTGAAAGAGTATGTTTCTTTCCGAGTGTCTGCGTGCGTGCGCGTGCGTGCGTGTGTGTATGCGTGTGTGTGTACTTTTGAGTATATGTGTGTGTCCACTCAGACATGATAAAAGACTCACGGTACTGTGTTGTGATCCGTTGAAACTACATTACAGCCACGTTCCGAGCTGGTTGCTAAGAAAAGCATCCTTGCATGGTGATCCGCTGATGATAATCACATGAAGGCACCATCATTTTGGTAAACTTCTAGTATGATTTTTTAACAATTTTAGTAATGCAAAGTTACACTTTACGTTTCTCACTACCTTGAAGATTCTGTGTGGTTTTGCTTTTTCCCGTTACAAGATGGAAAACTTCCTTTACTGTGTCATAATGGGTCTGTCCTCAGGGCACAAAATCTGGTTGAAACAGGAAAAAAAATAAAAAATCTTTTTTTAGTCCTTGCATTTCATATGTGTATTCAGTCTCCAAGTCTCTTTCCTCTGACATCCAACTGCAGAATGCTCCCTTTTGTTAGATGCAGGGGATGGCCCTGATGTGACAGCTTGTGACGCTAGCCCAAGTTGTTTTTGACAGACGACAAAGACTAAGGAAAAGAGGTAAAGAATAAAAACAGCAACATGATGGCAAAGAGTTGGCTTTTTTTTTTCTTGGACAATGAATTAGGTTTGCAAAAATCAATGTTTTCCTCATCCATTTAAAAAAAAAAATCCCATCTATTTTTGCCTTGTCATGACTGTTAAGAGCAGTCTGTGTGATTGAATTTGCCACTGGAAATATTTAGTGATCCTGATTAATTGTTTGGACTCCAGGGCCTGGGCTTTCGGGAAACATATTTTAGATGTCCCCTCCTCTATGACATTATGTAAACAGGTCTACCCTTTGCAGCAGCAGACTGAGTGGTATTATTTGACATATTGTGCTGATGCATGCCAGTCCATAAGAATGCCAATGACAATCATGGTGGAGGATATTTAGATTACGGTTGAGGCTCCTTGTCCCGTCTCTTTCTATCTGGTCTCCTATCATTCTGTCTGTTTTGTAATCTGCTTTTTCTTCCTTTTGAGTTTCACTTGTAGGAATAAAGAGCTTGTCACAAAGGTACAGGAAGTTCTATATGAGTGTCTACAAATGTTTACGCGGGATGTTTTTTGTTGTTCCTTTGAACGGGTTCGATCATGGCAGAGTGAAACCAGGACTGTAATTCTCAATCAGGCAGCCTGTTTCCCTTTCCTGCCTCAGTGTGTCTTCTTTAAGACCTTAAAAATAAGTTCTTCTCTTCACTGTGTGGTAGACCTTGCCTCTACCCCATACTGTTCTCAAGGTCTCTGCTTCCATTTTGTTTGGTCTCTATCCTTCATATGCATCATCCTGCTCTTCATATATGTTTCAACCCTCTATTAGGTCACCTCTTTACATGAGTCCTGCCCAATTCTCCATACAAAACTTTTTTCTTTTTTTTTACCAACCATCTGTTTAGTGCTTAAGCAAATTTAAGGCACATTTATTTAATCTAAATGTTAATTAATGAGCATAATAATTGGTCATTGGTCATTTTGGTACTGCTATATAAAATGCAATCAGTGTTGGTGAAATACAGTAACAATTAACAAAACCACTTCTACCTGAAAACTCAATGAAAACCTTCAAACATTACTATTGCCTTGTAGATTATGTTCACTTCTGTGAAAGATGTAACTTGAGTTGTTTATTTTAATAATTTCTTCATTTGTAATTATTATACATTGATATATTTTATATTCATTGGGATTAATGATTAAAATTATGTTGACAGGTTGTCAACATACACACACAAAAAAACCCTATAAAAATAATAAAATCATTAGTTTTTTGGTTTTTTTTCACTTGCTGGTTAAAAGCCCTATTTTATGTTCAGTTATGCACTGTGTTAAATATTGATGGCTTATCGTTTATATGGTTACCGTCCATGCAGTGTAATATCAGTGTAGGCTGATATCCGTCTCTGCGCGTCTGTATCACTGAGAGCAGCTATAGTTGATATCCTTGTCATCTCAGCATCTTAGACCTGACAGCACCGATTATAATCAGCACTCCCTTCAGCCATCCCTTCAGCTATCTTCTTTTTTCCTTGTAACACATCCAGCTGATATATAGTTGTATTTGTCTTTCCGTGATTGTTTGCTCTGTCAACGTTCTCCTCTGGGTTGTCTATGTTTCTTGTTAAAATTTTGAACTTTCATTTGTGGACAGGCAGGTTTACGGCTATTCTGCATATTTCAAAGGTCCTTTTAATGCACCTAATGGTGTCCCTTGGAGCATTTTTTTTTTTTTTTTTTGGAAATTTTATTTTCCAGTCATATCATGCGTGATACAAATGATCTTCGCGTTTCGTTTTGCTCCATCGTCTTTGTCTTTCCCATGATTGAAAGTCGTCTTAAGCACCTTCATGGCTGTGGGAGAAAGTCAGAGTACCTGAGGAGAGCCCAGAATTGCACAAAGTGAACATGGAAACTTAATTTTGATAGGACCTGGTCAGGATTTGAAGTTCAAATCCGGAACAGAGCCAATCAACAATTTGAACTCACATTTTTAATGCAAAGCAACTGTGTTAACAACTGCATTCCCATCCAGTCCAAGCAAATTTCAAATTTTTGTAAAATGTTATTGATAAACCCTTGAAATTGTTGGTGGTTTAAAGCTGCAGTGTGGTGTGAGGCAGAGGATTCTTTGATAAAAATCAACTTCCTCCGCCTTCTCCCAGTGTAAACTAGAAACAGCCAATCAGAGCCAGAAGGAGGGTCTTCGTTCTGCTAATCACTCTCCGTGTTGCATTGCTCTTCCCCCTTTGCTCTTTGTTATGCTGCAGCTAGCAGAGACTGTTGTGAATGTGCAGATTAGTTAGGATGGCCATCAGCAGATAAACAGTTTTCCTGTAACTGTATGTTGTATCTCCGCCATTAGCACATTGAGGAGCGAGTACGCAAGGTTGACTGACAGCTCTAAGACCCTCCTCCTGGTTCTGATTAGTTGATTCTGGTTTCATGCATTTCTTCAGATAGCAAGAGAGCAAGAGTAACATAGATTGTAGAGGAGGAGATTGATATTTTCACAGATTATCTGCTGGTAACAGTTTTAACAAGTATGTAAAAAATCTTTTTTTTTTTTTATAAAAGTTACCTACTGCCGCTATATTTCAGATTGTACAGCAGTTAATAATTCACTCTTCTTGACAAGGTTTCATAAGATAGTATTTGTTCATCTGAAAATGTAAATATAAAAATATGTATATATTTTACAATGCGGTTTTCCCTGGAGGTGTTGGTGATGTTGGCTCAATGATTGAATTGCTGTAGATGAAGTTAGCCAGTTTTTAAACATTACCAGACTTTGCTCAGTTCTGCAATTATATACATTTACTTGGGCTAAAGGAGGGCTGCACATATCTGTTCAGTGGCACTGGTTATCAGCGACAGGGAGGATCAAAGTGCGACACCACAAATGAAGCTGTCAAAGTGGCCCCGACAGCTGGGTCCCAAGGCGAACATCCTTCGTTCGTGCATTTTATTAAGATCGCGGTGATACCTCACAGCGAGTAAGAAAACAAGAAGCGGGGAAAGGAAAACCATCATCTTCTCAGCAAGAGAGGAAGAAAAAAGAGCGGGAGAGAGGGGGAAATAAACCAAGCGGCACAGTATCATTGCCGTCCATGATGAAATGAATTATGAATGTGTGAGGGGGTTTGGGGTACAATGGTTGAAGTCACACGGATCCTCGCCTAGTTTCCTCGCACTCATCCTGGCAGCTAATTAGCACTTTCAGCACTTGTGTATCATCTCATTAATGTGATTTCTGCTTATGTAACGTGCATGCAGATGCACTCGCTTACATACACACATTACAGTGTAATTATATAAAGCAAATGCAACATGTAAATTCTATTGTTCATTGTTAAGCTAATACGGTTAGCTGTAACACTGGAAGTTTGTCGACAGGATTTCCCCTTTTGTCTTGCAATTATCTGAGCAATTCGATGCTTTGTGCCAAGGGCCATCAATCGTATCAGTTGTTAGCGGTGCAGAGAAAAAGTTATCGGTAAGTACTGTAACACCTCCATAGCTGAAAGAGACACTTAAAGATCATTGAACAAGCATGCCGTTTAAGGGCATATACAGTATATTTTTCAGTTCACTCAAACTGTTTGTATAGTAGATACAGTCCACGTCAGCTAATTAGGATAACACGCTGAGATACGGGGGAGAGGAGCGAGGGGGAAGCGGCAGCAGGAGGGTAAGGGTAGATAATTAGACAGAATTAAGCCATCTCTTTTAATCTAGCTCCTGAAAGACATAGCGAGAGAGAGGAAGAAAGAGAGCGATGGGGGTGAGGTGGTGGAGGCTCTGGGGGTGAGGCCTACATTCACCCCTCTGCTCTCTCTTTCCCTCCCTCTTTGCCTGTGTGACGCAGGGTGTGAATGTGTGGGAAAAGAGGGGCCTGAAGCCTTAGCTCAGCAGAAGGGATCAGCTTGTGTTTCTGGGACTCTAAAAGTGTCCTATTGTCATGATGTCACTGCAACTCAAGAGGGCTGACCCCTGACCCTGATGGATTCATGGCGGCCCAACGCGACACCCCCCAAAACAACGCCAAAAAAGGGCCAGTTTGCCACTGGGCGCCCACTAGGGGGTACCCAAAGCCTTTTGCTGTGGGGTTTAAGTTGCTCGCAACCAATGGTGTATACGCCGATGAATTCGTCCCTCTTCATCCCCCCGATTAGGGCTCCTTTCTCTTACTCTTCCCCACTTGTTTTGCCTCCTTTCCCCTCAGTCACTCTGCCATCTCAGGCAGCCCTTTTCCCCTCTGTAGCTTTCTCCATCTCTCTCTCTCTCTCTCTCTCTCTCTCTCTCTCTCTCTCTCTCCTGCATCCATTGCATCTCAGTACCCATGAATATAGCGAGTGCCGCCAGATGTCGCAAATACATCATCTGAGGGATATGGCGGTGATGGAAAAAAGTCAAGGCACGTACGAGTGGGGGATGTGAGCTGACTTGAGCTCTCCAAGCGCTTGTGTGTGAGTGTGTCACTGTATGCCAGCATTCATTTGTGTGTGTGCCTATGTGTTAAGTGTGTCTATGTGCAAACGGATGAGTGTGTCTTTTTTTTTTTGTGCGGAGGTCAGAGCAGGTCAGCATATTGTCCCTCTGATGTTTGATATTTTATGTATAAGATGGGGACTAGCACCAGAGGATAAGCACGATTCTGACAGAGGCATCTCTCCACCACAATCTGCCACCTCAGCAATGTAGAACCCAGAGTCAGATCGACGATGGTGAGGCGCTGCCTAACATCTAGAGAGGGCTGGTGGGTCCGACGGGGGACCTGCAACAGGGCTGCTGCTGCTGCTGTTGGGACTGAAGACTATAGTTCAGCCTAGACACAATGAAATCATGACTGTTTTGCTTACTTATGCTGATTAGGCGTTATGACTGTGGAATTGAAGGATTAGGGTTCGGTTTAGTTATGGTATCTCATCATCAATTGGGGACGATTCTGAGTTTTCCAGTGTGTTGCATTTAGGGACAACCAAACATCTCTACCCGGGGTTGGTGGGGATAAATTGAATGTCTTCTGCTAATTGCCTGCTGTTCTGTTGGGTGTAAAGTGACAATCGCCAACTTGTTGTGCTTGTGGCAATAATCCAAGCCTCTCCATCTGGGAATCTGAAGTTCTAGCCAGGAGAAATCGAACAGGTTCACGCTGGGATGGAATGAATGCAAGATCTTTAGCCCTGATCAGAGGTCTAGGTGGTCAGGAGTAAAACATCTTCAGCCTGGTTCAAGTGGGGAATGAATGAGCATCTCCAGCCTGGATTGGTGGTTCTTGTGGGGATGTAGGAAAGATCTTCAGCCTGGATCAGTGGTTCTACCGGGGATGAATCGAGCATCCCTGATCTCTTTTTCAGAGCTATGTGTGGGGATGATACGAGCATCTTAAGGCCAAGTTTGCACTTCTGGGGTTCATGAAACCAAAGACCCCATCCTAAGCCTCGGGTCTTTGTTTTCAGTAGAAATGCACAGGTTGAGTCAGTAGTTCTGCTGGGAATGAACTGAGCATCTCCAGGCTTACTTTGTGAAAATAAGGCAGGTAGTCATAATGATATGACTGAACCATGTATGTAACATGTTCGGCAAATGCATATCTTAAACATGCAGCAGCCACACATGAAAGCCTTCTTACGTATTGATTTTATATGGCTGAAAGAAAACCAGCTGAGAAAATATGAGATGATGGCTACCTTGTGGTGACAGGTATGTGTTTGTCATTTTCTGTTTAGAGGACTTTCAGGGCCCAGAGTGTGACATTACAAGTAGTGTCCCCTCAGATCAGCCACATTTTGGGGGGACAGGAATCCCCCCGCCCCCCAGAGTGAAGTTATCCCAAACAGTTCTTCCTTTTCTCCTTCAGGGGGTAAAAAAAAAGTTTACTGCCAGCTTGCTTTTGTAGTCGGCCTCAAAAGATTTGCGGCAGTCAGCATTAAAAGGCACAGATCTAAGACGACTCCTCCAACTGAAATACCTACAGATGAATGAGAAGAGGAGGAGAATTAGAAAGGGACAAACCGGTGCAAACATTAAAGACAGATGTTAAGCATTCCTCTTATTTTGGCTTTGTACACCAAAAACGGAGGAAATAACAACAAAAGTACCTACACCATCCAGTAATTCTTTGATTCACCCTTTTTTTCAACCATGTTCACACTCTTTCATTGAAAAGGTTAGTCTCTTTTTCCCCCCCCCTTGTGCTCACAAACACGCTCCTACAGACCGGTTACCAGGGCAATGGCAGATGACATCATGCCCTGACTGTATTGTTTAGTGAGACTTCATGGGACGTGGCATAGCTCCTTCCTCTGCCAGCGGCTCACAGCGTTGGACTGTCCAGTGCTCCTTGTGTTCCCTAGGAAAAGGATTAATTATTCTGTGCACCGCCTCGGCTACATTTGAATTTGGCAGCTGAAGTAACCTTTTAGCGTGGCACAGTTCTTGTTAAGGCAGATGCTTTGGCCATGTTTACATTCAGAGCTTATCAGATTCTTTCAGCTGTTTTCCACCAACATTGGTGCTTGTGATGTCGGAGTGGGCTGGCCTTGCCTTGGCTGGAATGAAGCTGGACATGTTTCCTCATAGAGCAACGGGTGAAAAAAAAAAGAGAAATAATCATCTATATATTTGAGTTTCTGGAGAAAGGTACTGTACCATCACAGTACCTTCCTCAGTTAGACCAGATAGGTTACATCTGTAGATATCAATTTTCAAGTCTTATCATCAAAAACCTGTAATATTTGCACACAGATTTTTTATTTTTTTATCTAGATGTATACTTTGACTTGGCCAATTTTGTATCACTCTCTGTGAATCCTTGTCCTGCTAGTCTTTTTCAGTCTTTTTTCCTGGCCCTGATAAAGAAAAATATTTTCTGCCACTCATACCATTTTCATGTAATTTTGGTCTCATCTGACCAGAACACCTTCTTCTGTGAGTTTGTCATAGATGACATGAAAAATTACTACAAACATGATTTTCTAAGGATTTATTTTAACGATAGTTGTCTTCTTTCTATTCTTCCATGAAAGTCGGGTTTCTGGAGTGCACAACAAGTAGTTGTATCAACAGAGTCACCTAAAGGATCTGTGGATCACTACAGCTCCTCCTGAGTTACCATGAGCCTCTTGGTTGCTTTTATTTCAAAGCTGTGCTTGCTAGGCCTGTGAGTTGAGGCATACAGCCATGTATTTGTATGTTTGCCATTCGCTTTCCATTTTCAGATGATGGATTAAATACTTCTTTGAAAGATTTCCAAAGTGCCAAACTTTCCAGTATACTGGATAAACTAAAACTTAAGATTCTCCATTATTTGTTGAGACCATTTTTTTTTTGTTGCAAATAGAACAAAAAAGAAGAACAAAAAGACGACTAATACTAACAGCCGGCGCAAAACAGAAATGGACTAACCGTAATCCATTTTACAACACAGTATCTTCTGCTGATACGCAATTGATAATTGCTGATTAATTATTTCATGACTTGAGACGTCATATGCTGCCATAAAATGGCACACAACAATATCAATGCGTGCTTTTACGCCCGCACACAGTGGCAAAACGGAACACGACATAACGAGAAACGAAAAGAAAAAGCCTTGACGGCCCCTTTCAATGATCCCCATCCCCCAGTTCCTGTCTCCCCATTTTTTTTGCTCTTCCTCCACCAGAGGAGGTGGTGCCTTTGTCGAGCAGGAGCACAGAGACCTCACAAAGCGAGGGAAGATGTCACAACAAACAAAAACAGCATAGTAACTCCCTGAAATCTAATCAGGAGCCATTGATTCATGCTCTGAATGGAGACTGAGTACCTTGAGAGTTTCTCATCCAATAAGGCCATAGACGGCATGACAGGGTCCTTCACAATTCAGCTGTATGGTTCCCAGTCTTTCTGTTCTCACCTTTAGACTCGACTCTATCAGCTCAAAGATGATACAATAATCACTCCACTGCAAGATTTTATGTCGTCTTTTTCAAGGTCTGCTAATTTATATATCCTCTGTATACCCAAATCAATCACTTATCCCCCCTCCCCTCCTCCCTCCCTTTCGACTTGATGTGCAGAGCATTCTTTGAACTGTAATAGGAAGTGGAGACACAGGAGCCTTTGCTGCCTTATTTACACTGATTGAGCACATAAACGGATGCTTTGGTTGAGTAATTAAGAATAATGCAAACTATGTTTACTTAATGCTTCTTAAATAAATCCAGAGTAAAGAAAAATCTAGTATTTAATGCAATAAGTTAAATATATCCAATGGTAAGAATGTATAAGATATGTTTTTTTTTTTCTTTCTTTCTTTTTACCTTTTGCATTATCATTATCTCTATACTGCCTTTGGCTTTCTTTGTCATAAAGCCAAAAGAAAAAAAAAAAACATTAACAGTGTAACTCCATTAACACTTATAGTAGCAATCTGTGACATTTCAAATGAAATTATTTAATCTATATTACGTGCATGCCCTTCACAGAGTTTTTAAATGCTCAATCTAATGCAACAACTTTGCTCTTATTATTTGTAATGATACTTTGGCATTATAGGGTAGAAATATTGATTTTGGAACCCAGAGCATTTATTGTGAAGGTAAATGTTATTATTTTAATATTGGAGCCATGCTAATTTAATAGAGTGTAACATACGCACCACGGTGTAAGCCGCAGGGTTCTCCCCCGCCTCATCTCGCTCCCTCTGATTCGGTCGGCCAATGAGCTTTACTCAATACGTGTTGATATCAGGCAATGCGAGAGACAAGTCATGGCAGCTCTGCAAGTTCTCGTGTGGCAGACTCTACTTCAGCAATCAATAGCGCTTATTTGTGATGTGGTGATGTTTCATATGTAGTGCCAGCCTTATTTATATAGATTGTTCGTCATTCATAGAAGCATATCAATTATCACTCTGGCTTTGGTGAGGTTCTCAAGAGTAATGTAAAGTGTAAAGAGAAATAAATACGTTTAACTACTTGCCAGTACACAGTGGCTCAACAGTACTAAGGCTTTGACTTTTAATCAAACGTCGGTCATTGTTGAAATCTTTTTACAGCTTTTGATTATTTACGAAAGGTGAGAGTTTTAATAGATGATTTTCAAGAATTAATTGTAGTTTAGTGATATGTTCTGACAAGGTAGGAGTAGGTCTGATTGGTAAATTGTTTTTTTTTATCAATTAATGAAATTAGTTGGTTATAAAGATTCAAGTCGTCCTCTAAAGAAAACCGATTAAGGGCAGTAAACAGCAAAAATCTGGTGTATCTTAAAAAAGTACCTTAAAATCGGGGCTAAAAATGCACAGGCAGCTAATGCAAATTCTGACTCAGCAGTCATAGCAGCAAAATAGGTCTCATCAAACAGCCAGCATTTGCAATAACGTTTTCGTCGAACAGTAATGTTTCTGCTTAGGATGAAGTTTTTCCCACATTAACAGCTTTAACAACCTTAGTCGTCTCACTCTGAGAAGCCAGTGACAATAAGTAAAACACTGCTCTGCGTACTGTATAAACTAGTGTATTTTCCGTGCTTGACGGTGATGTTTTTCCTAACTTCTCATGAATAGACTAGAGGACCTTGGCCTCGTGGGTGTTACCATGGCAACTGACCCATTTGCCTGTTGTTTGTAAATGTGAGAACAAACGCGAGAGAGGGTCAGGGAGTCTGAACTTCAGATAGGTGGAGTTGTAAACACTATGGTGAAGTCATTCTGTTAAGTTCTTCATAGCATCGTAGTTCCTGTCATCCTGCCTCGGTTGCTGTGTGAAGCGTCCGGCCAGCGGCCAGCTGTATCGACATGGAGACATTTGCTGCGTAGGGTTAAAACCTACTGTCTGCTTATTAATTTTGTTGCTTCAACTGTGTGTGTGAGAATGCGTGCACTTGTGGGAATGTTTGTTTTTGAGTAAGTGTGTAAAAACTTATTGAAGACATATGGGTGTGTATGCTTGGATAAAGAGGTGGAGCCTTTTTTTTTAACACTATCTAAGGCTGTGCTACTGGAGAGGAGGGGTTTGTGGGATGCCCCCCCAGCCCCCACCCCAGTGAACAGATATGAAGCTGTCAAGAGAAGAATAGCTGCATTCATTGAATGACACTTATTTTCTCCCACTTTACACAAGTGCAGCGAACAAAACAGGCCGTGGAGAGCCTAGGAAGACATTTTTCTCTTCTTCGAAGGCAATGACAGACATGCAGCAATTACTGAGAGTCTAAGCAGACAACAAGAAAACAGCCAGTAGCTCTGCAGCTTTGTTACTGAGTTCTTTTGAATAGAATCAGGATTTTTTTTTAAATTTTTTTATTCGGCCTCTATTTGTGTGCGCATATGTCAGGTGTGTGTAAGGAGTTAATTACTCAGGACGCACCGGCCTTGAACAGACCCTTTTCCCTTTCAGAGATGAACATATGGCAATATCTCTATTCATAGCTGTCACGGAAAACCATACAGCAAACGAACATGAATTTATATATATATATATATATATATATATATATAGTAATGTAAAGAAACTGACAAATAAAATTAAAATTTTAATGAGGTCATTTACTTCAAGTGTATGCTAACTTGAGAGTTTCTCTGTGATGTTTTCTTATGTATTGCCTTACTGAATTAATTACATCTGTTGAACTTTTCATATTTGGTTTTGGTACAAATGATGAAATTTATATATTCCTCTTGATTCCTTACTTTTTAAAACTACTTTTTGCTACAGTTACTAAGTCTTTTTTTTTTGTATCTCCCTTGAAGTGTTGGACATCAGGAGACTGGAGTTTTGAATGGATGCCAGATTTTAAGTTTGTCACAAACTATAGACTAGGCCTGTGTGTAATTTATGCTTTCCAAAGATACTCTAAACCAAAACTTTTCATTGTGGTCTTGGTTGTATGCTTAGGGTCACTGTTCAAATTTCTTTCTGACATCTTCAAGGATGATGCTGCCACCAAAGTGTCTTAAGCTGTAAAGGTTTAGATGAAGTGTGGGTTTTCTGCTACACATCAAGCAATCCAAAATGTTCAGTTCGGATCTCATTTAACAAAACATTTGACCACATATTTGGTTTGTCTCATGCATGGTTTATGGCAACATGCAAACAGATTTCTTATCACTTTCAAATTAAGACAGATCTGTAGAGAGCACCAGTATGTCTTTGAAGCCAAAGTGCTGCAGCTGTTATTTCACTGATGAAACCTCTTTTATTTATGGGTGTCAAATTAGAGTGGGCTGAATACACCTGCATGCCTGACTTTTAAGATTTTTATTTCTAACAAATGTTGGAAACAGAAAATCTTTCTAAATCACAATCATCCACCACATTCTGTTGGTCAATCATGCAAAATGTTACTAAAACTCATTGAAGGCTGTGGTTTAGTTTAATTTTGAAAAAAGTGAAACTTTTCAAATGGTATGAATACTTTAGGAAGGTGCTGTGTAACAACAGTATGTGTTTGTTGTAGATGTTTGTCCTGTAGGTTTATAAGAGACCAGCTAAAAATGGACTGTATGTTCAGCCAGCATCTCTATTTATGTGTTGTCACATTGCCCACTCTTGGTTATCTAATAGCCTGGCAGCAATGATTTACTCCACCTATGCCATGTGGCATTGGGGATCTAATCTGACCATGACTAAATTAAAAGTCCTTTGGTGCGGAAGTGGATAGCAGTGTCTGCCTGTGGCTCACCTTACGTCCCTTCTGCCTCCTCCTGCCTCGTTTTCTTTGCCTAGCCTTTTGCCCACATGGCCACAAGCCAGATTTCCCACTCAGACCAGTATCCCATTGCACTGATAAACAATGTATCACAACCAGAATCACAAATATGTGCAAGTGAGACATGCGCAAATAAAAAAAAAATAAAAAAATAAAAAACACACACTGACACATTGATAGTAGACAGACAGCAATCCTTTCATGCAAGGTAAAATTAAGCACAGACTCACACACACACACACACTTGAACGGATGCCCCACTGTCACCCTGCCGTATGTCCGGGAGTGACTCTTGGATGACACCAGCAGCAGGATTATAAGCGCTTATTTATTAGCCTTGGGAACCACAGGAGTTCAAGCACAAGTATGCTGGCAGAGAGAGAGCCAGAAACAGAAGCTAAATGACAATTAAAACCTATCAATTATGCAGTGGCTCAATGCATATTTAGCAACATTGCCAAGTGTATAGTTTATTTGTATTTGATTGTCAGAAAGATTAGAAATTTGGATATTAAATTCATCTTTCCGACGTCCTCGCATCATCTTCGAACAAACCCAAACATTTCCAGTATGGCAGGTAATTGCTTTCCTCAATGATACATATAAACATGCTCTTTTCTTCTCAAGATAATGAACAGTGTTATCCCAGCTGTATTTTACATCACTTCACTCAGGCCTTTCTAGAAATGTTTGAAAATGTGAGGCAACAAATAAGAAAACAAAAAAAAGACTAAGCGATCAAAGAGGTGAACTACATTTTAATTTCAAATGATGTATTCTTTACTTTTTAGTTTCTGTTGGATTTTTGCTTTTCTGTTTGTATGTTAATACCACTTTCTTTCTCAAGATATCAAATACAGTGGGCTTACTCAGAATCCTTCTTTCTGACACACACACACACACACACACACACATGCACACACAACCCCCTGATGGCGATATCCTCTGTTGCCTTTCAAAAGAGCAAACTGGTTGTCAGCATCAGTCCATCAAACAACCTGCAAATAAATGAATAGTAATGCAGAAAGGTCTTTTGTTATTAAAAATAACAACTAACATTGCCTCCAAACCATGACACAGTAAACACAAAGCACTTCATCACCAACAGAAAGGTGGTGACCAATGGTTTAAATAAAAAAATACTGTCTTAAAAGTAATTTTATGTCCCTTATCTGTAATGCTTTGTGCTTGGCGACAACATTGCCCTGGATGAACCTTGACACTGTGAAGCATTAAGAGGTTTTTCACACTGGAATTCAGAGCAGATAAGGATAAAAGGGACTTTGCTATTTGAAGGCGAGAACTGTTAAAGCTAGTAAATGCAAATACTCGTCTCATTGCTGCCATTTCTCTTACTCTGTGTCCTTATTATCCTGTTTTGATGCTTAAGGGAGGCAAATGAACTTCAGGTGCCTTGGAATCTCTTAATGAACTCTCTCTTACCCCTCTTTGTATCCTGCATGTATTAAACCAGAACAGCAGCAGTTTTTGTATTCAATGTGAGTGGCTACATAGATTCAGAAAGGCTCATGACTTAAAACATGAAAATACTCATACCTGCTTGCTGCGCAGCCACCAGGAAACCACACGTGCATACAACCGTATTCCTCCTGGCAACCAACACAGTTTGCAGACTGATGCAGTAAACATGGCAATGTTTACTGCCCTCCCTAACAGCAGCCATCTTTGCTTGGTCCTGTTTGGCAGTAGAGTCGTAAGTCCTAATTCAAACCTTTCTTTCCGGCCTACTGTCCACTCAACCGCAAAGTCTGATGTGAACTTCATCAACTTGTACGCTAAGCCTCCCCAGATGTCTACATTCTGCCCAGATTTTTCTGATTGCACTGACTACGCACAACGGTATTAAAATGATGGTGGAAAACATACGCTAGAATAAAACTACAACAATGTTTGTTTTTAAGAAATAGAATTTTAGCAGGTATGCTGTTTTCCCCATTTGGATAATGTTTCAGTAAATGAAAAGGACACAAACTGCGTGCCAAACTGGAGACAGGACTGGAGTTGTGGAGGACGACGGAGAGCGCAAGACGGGAATACATCCAGCTTCGGTGGTAGTGGTTCGCCAGTCATTACTGCCAGGGCAGCTAGACGTTCCCACTCCGCCTCCTCCATCAGCTCCACCAAAACCCAGGGAAGGGAGACGGGGGAGACCAGTCCTTCAGGACAAAGACACATCTTGTAGCTATGCCGAGACGTCTGCAAGCAGAGTAGGGTTTGGCAGTAGCGTCTACTGTATGTAGTCCTTGATAGTTGATTTTAATTCTTCAAGCGCTTTCTCAAAAACATATCTGCTGGGTCTATATTATTGATGATCTACCGCATCCTCACCATTACTTGTAGGTCCGATCCTTCTGTCACGATCTGCGGGTTGAGGTGGTGAGGATAAATGCGGAGGATCCCGGTTGAGAAGGAAAAAGATCAGTTTAATGAAAATGTCAGCTACAGAAATCCAGGCAGCACAGGTGGGCAGCGGCAGAGGCCCTAACTCTGGTAGCAACTGGTAAACTTGTACCTGAACAGACAGTAGTGACAACAAACTAATGACTACAAACTATTGACATAAACAAAAGCCAAATCCTCACAATAAATGCATAAAACATTACTGAAGTAACATTTAACTTCTTAAGTGTCGTTTTAACAAAGCATTGTTAAGCTTTTCCATCCGTGGGAATCCATCCCACGACTGCATCGGGGACTACAGCCTTTGCACATGATGTTTGACTTTAGTGTTAGCACTGTCACTAAACTAAATGAAACCAAATAAATATAAAAAAATATTTGTTCCAACAAAGAATCAATTTCCCCTAGCCAGCAGTATTCAGGTTTTGTCTTCGGCAGCATCCATGTATAGGTAATACTAATGAAGCTGTCACTAGTTATGCATAGCGGAGAAATCTAGTCATTCAAATTAATCTTTAAAACTGGTAAAGAGCCTGTTAAGATCTGACAAATCATAAAAAAAGAAAAGCTATAGAAAAATAATAGCGCTTGAGAGAGGCCACATCATTTGGACAAATTCAGACACGATAAAGAGCGACTTGAGAGAGCCACTGAGAGCAGGGAAGAGGAACAGGCAAATGAAGAGTGACACAGAGTGGAATAGAACATATGTTGAGCTCAGGCAGCATGGCTAGCTCTCTAGCTTCCTTAAGCTCTTTTCACAGTTATGGATGTACATGCAATTGGCTGGCAGACTAGCTGGCTGGCTGGCACTTGTGGCTGCTCAGTGGTCCTGAACCAGCCTATTTGAAAAGCCTGATGTGTTTTATTTGGGCCTGCTTCACACTGTCAACTATGTTAGGAGATAGACTGTAATTGAGAGTCAACTCTAATCTGCATAGTGTGAAGCTGAGGAGAGTCGGTGAGCTAAGAAAAGGAGAAGCAGTGAGGATATATTTGAATTTTGTGCCAAAGGTTTTTAACAGAATAATATTAACAATATTGACAAAACATTTTCTACTTGTTTTTGAAGCAGGATTTTGATACTGGTTGGTAACCAGTATCAAACATATATCAAGATTTCTTTTTTTTAAATCCACTGGACATATCTGAAACAATAATTGATAGGAAGCATCAGAGTGACCAGCAGCTTCTCCAGTTGTGTATGGTAGCACTTGCCCTCCCTTACCTGCTGCTACACACTGCCTGTCAGCTGGTTGACGCAACTACATTTTTTCTTATCCTAAATGAACAGACCAATTTAGCTGTTTGGATGTATTTCTGTCATGGTGTAGACACTTAATACGTCCCCTTCTTTACAGAGTAGCTTCTCCAAACATAAAGTTGGCAAGTCACTTTGACTTGCTAACTTGGCTATCCCAGGCGCAGAGCTATAAGGGGGCCTGGGGGGGCTGCTGACCCCCAAACCGGGCCGGATGGGGGCCCGGGCCTGGAGGTGCCAGGGAGGGAGGAATGGTTTCAAGTCATTGAAATATATGATCATAGACAGAGAAAGTGCGCCCTCGCCTGTTGAGAAGGGTGTATTTAATGTTAACCCCCCTCCCCCTCAACTGTTTCAGTTTCACTCCACGTAAGGGGCCCGGTGATTCCTTAGGGGCCCGGTAATTGGCCCCGCCCCCCGGCCCCACGCTGACTTGTTACGCTACTGGGCTATCCAACTGATTTACGTGAAAGCAATTTGATTATGTTTTCATTATTGTAATTAAATCCTTGTATTTTTATATTAACACATTGAAATTATATTTTTTACTGAAGGGTATGATACCTTGAGAATCTTTAATATCTATTGAATTTATATCTTCCCATCCAGTCTTTTCTAGTAAGAGCCACAGATCATTAGTGTATGAAATAATAAGAACTTGAGGTCGCTATTTCCAATAAACCTTTTCAACTCAGTCTTCATCTGCGTTTCTGCTTTCTTTTCTCCGCCTTCCTTTTTTTTTTACTCACTTGCCCCTCATTGCTGCCCTTGGGTTAAAACAGTGCAGCTACGTTTTTAACCACACATAGTCATTAATGAGATCTATAAGAGTGCGCTCATATGCCTTTCTTTATTTTTCTCTGAAAAACGCCATAGGAAACCATGAGGAGCCCAACGTTCGAAAGGCCAGAGCCTTGCATCGACTGAATGCTGTCTTTGTGTGTAACAGTGAATCCATGTTTTGGTTTGCATGTCTCCGATTTCTGTTTTGTAGACACTGTGCAAGTGTACCAACACTGGTTTTACAGGTAGCAGAGTATGACAACCAGCCCGTAAGTGTGAGGAGATGCAGTATGGTTCTGGGGTTAGGTAGTGAGCTGTACAGTATGTGGTAGTGGGTGAGGGGGTGCAGGGAGCGGCTCAGAAAGGCAAGGCCCTTCTGTCTCCCTGTCATCTTGTAGTGCCACTGGGGGTTGAAAGTGCCAGCGTATGTGTGTGTGTGTGTGAGCGGTGCAGTGATGCGGGTGGGCGCACAGCCGAACGTGCACTTGACTGGCGCTGCGGCACTTAGCTAGCAAGTGGCTGCTGGCTTGGCGGCGCTCCAGGTTAACTCGGCGTGCTGTGAGGTTTTTTGTATCCATGTGCGTTGGGGTTGATGTGGCACCAGATGCCACTCCATGTGCCCAAATTCTGTTGACATTTGGAGAATGGGCAAATGGGCACATTGGAAAGAAACAAACAACAACAAAAAAAAAAGCAGGAAAGGAGGAAAATCTAATAACATGAAACAGCAGCCCCAGCCATTGTTATGATGTTGCGCTCGGAACTGCCGAAAGATGCAGATGCATGCAAAGTCACCCAGAGTCACAAATTCAGTAAAAGGAGATAGTCATGTGGTTTTAGCAAGTTTCAGCAAATGTGGCTGTATACATTTTTTTTTATACACTCTGCAGGAGGCCAGTACATTAAAAGAGAACAGGAAACAAGATCCGAGGAAGATATAGGAGGCGGGAAGAAAGAAGCATAGGGGGAATTTTACTGAAAAATTGGCTTTGTGTGTGCATGTGTGAGGGGGATAATTTGATTAAGCAGTCTGGCAGGTGGAGGAAGTGGCAATGGTAGTGTGACAGGTTGAGGTCGTCTTCTCCTGGCATGGACTGCACCCAAACTGGGAGGAGATGGAGTTAAAGGAGCAAGGAAGAAGGTCATAGGAAAGCTGAATTAAAAGCAGTCACGTAGTGCGGGTGTGGTGTATAGACAGGAGCATTCAACAGCAAATGCTTCAAAGAGTATGATGTGTTTTTAAAACATGGAGATATGAGGTAATTCTAAAACAGAGAAATATATATTGTTTAAAACCAATATCCACATTTCAATATTTTTTTTTGTTTGCTTCATCCATTTTTCCATTGCTCCCTTTTACGGTTGGTTAAGTCGTTTTTAAGCATGGGCTTGTTACCATTATTAAGGTAATCACACTAAATATTGTCTACATAAATGTCATAATATTTTTAAGTTGTGGTGTTTTTACTCTAGTTTCTCATGATCTGAGAATCTCATACCAGCCAATATCTGGTCATTAAAAACTGTGTTGCAGTTTTATCCTCAAAGACATTTAAATGTCTTTGTAAGCTCAAGCACTAGAATGAACTAACCATCATCATCTCTGCTTCCTTCCTTGTTTTTTCTTTCTTTTTTACCAGAAAGCACATATTCATTGTGTCTGTAAAGATTCCAGTCTCGTAACAGTGGACAGAGAATATCTGAAAATCTCTGCTGAGATTCTCATCTTGAAACCCAGAAACCCATACCAGCATGAATGTAACCTGACAGATTCCATAAAAACATTTTGATATTCCACCTATATTCAGTAGTTTGACAGCAAACGCCACAACTCTTTTGCTATTGTTTATTCTTTACTGATAAAACTTTTCTATTGTAAGTGTTTTAGGACCATAAAAATATATAGAAAAAAAAATTGTATATGGAAAGCATAAAACATAAACCTGGTCTGAGTTCCAGAATCTTGGAGGACCAGATTATTCTGTGCTCAACATGTATTTCAGTAGCTAAGCAGTAAAATCCATCCAAACCCGCACATGCACATAGACTTATTGCCTCATTTATATGGGGAAGCTTATGGCTGGCATCTAGCATCAGGTCTCATAATAATTATTTTAAATTGCAAAGAGGAACTCAAGTCCTGGTGGGATACATTACTCGAAGTCTAGCCAGAGATGAATTTCTGCCTGCACATATGTATACCACAACCCTCTTGCTTTTTATATATGTATATAAAATATATATGTGCAGGTGCATGCATGTGTTTGTGACCTATACTGCACAAATACATGTGTGTGTGTATCTCTGTTTCAAATACACACATATTCCAGTAACGGCTAATTTGTTTTGGCTAGGGTAACGTATATGGTTCAGGGGAATATTAATGTGGAAACAAGGTCATAAGACTAAGTCTATTTGTTTATATATTTACAGTATGGATTTACATGTGGGAATGTTGTTTTATTAGAAGGCTGTGACTGCTATTTAAGTTATTTACTTAGAGTCTTGTCGAGTATAGATTAGTCCCATTGAAACCGTTCTGTATAAATGTATCCTACCTTTACGGATTTCTTCTATTTTACTTTCGGCGCGCTTAAAACAAACAATAAATTTTATCTACCACTGTAGAGAGTTGTGCACCATGAACGGCCTGTTTAAGGTCATGTCACTGGATCTCGATTGGATTCAAGTCCCAACATAACAGCTAGTGTGTTTAGGACAAGCACTCTGGTTTGTAATCCAAATGTGCTTCAGCTTAAGGTCATTAGCTGATGGTTGAAGATTTTCCTTCAGAATCTCTGGGTAAAGAGCAGAACCTGTGGTTCCATTAGCAGCCCCAGGTCACCACCATGGCTAACTGTTGCTAAATGCTGTTTTTGTCTGAAACACTGCGTCAGTTCCAACATTGTACAAGATGTAAGGTCAACCAAGTTAGCAGTTGTTTTAAATGCAGAGACTCAAAGAAAGCATAATATTTGGACTGAACTGAATGCGTTTTTCAGAATTTGTATAAAGAAACAGATGAAACGTGATGGATTACGTAGGACAAAAAAATAAGGATTTCAAAGACTGATTTCTAATTTATTGAATATGACTAGAAAGACATGTAGCTTTATTGCACTAATTCAACTTTGTCTTCCTTTTGTGAAAACATGGTATAATATACATGTTTAATAGAAGAAAAATAAATATATATTATTTTATTTTTGCTTCTCATATATTTTAAGTCTTCATTGGGAGAACAGCAGAACCAAAGTAAAGTTACTTGTTTTTAAGAACAAACTTGGCAAATGAAGCTGATTCTGATTCCATGTGTTGTATAGACATTTTATAAAAACACACTTTGACACACCAAAAGATGGCATGTGCCCATTAAACTTATATGACTGTAACTAAAACTGAAGATTCTCATTTAACATGCAAGTGACACCAAAACTCCTCATAATGAAGGCGCCATCCTGTCAGGTACGAGTCGTCCGGGTGGAATGGAGGTAATGGTGTGAGGTATATACAGATTTAACAGCCATAGACCACATGTGGCGGGATGTAGCGCGCCATAAACCTAACTCAACAGAAAGAAAGGTGGAATTACAGAACTAAAACGTGAGATGGACTCCTTCCCCGTACTGGCACTCCTTCACTCTTCCCTCCATTCTCCTTCTCCCTTCTTTAACCCACACCTGAACCTGTCAGCTCTGCGTTGCGGAGAATTTTCCGGCAACTCTTCGACATCTCACTCGCGCCCTGCCTGTCAAAGACCGCTGAGGGCAGAGAGAGAGAGCAGAGGATGTACTGATGAATCCCCTCACAGAGCAGAGAGTTCACCTCGCAGGTAATCCTATAAAAAGCCAAGGTGAGGTGCTCTTCTGCCTCCTGCTCATTATCGCATCTTTACCCTGCACTGTAGCCGCTGCTCTGCTGTTATTGGTATAGTGGGACGGTGGAGAAGGAGGCGATGGGGGCGAGTTGGGACGCTGGGGGCAAAGAGACAGGGGAGACCTTCTCACTATGCACACAGCGCTTGCACGTTACACTGCATGCACCACATCTGTTAGAGTTTTTGTATATCTCTCTCCCTTTCTCCCTCTTTTTCTTTCTAAGCCCCTCCCTCCCCTCCGCTCCTCTCTCAGTTCCTTTTTTAATCTTTTATTCATAGCTTAGCAGGTGATGAAAAATTTATGCCCTGGGTCTGGCATTGAAATAAATGCAAAACGAAAACAGAAGCAGTTTATACTGACAGTCTGAATATCTCTATCTGGAACAAGGCTGCTCGCTGCAAATCGGGAAACCTGGTGCTCTCCTGTTAGCGCCGCCGTGTAAATGATGCTTTGTGGCTTCCCGTGAAGCCAAAAGATTAGTGTGTTTTGTTTCTGCCTTCACTCTCCTCCTTTTTATCTTACCCAGAGGGGAGGGAAGTGGGCAGTTTTTTTCTGGGCATCATTTCTCAAATCTCTCCACCTACATCCACTCCCCCTCCTCCACTTAGCCCAGCCCTCTTATACCACAGCCGCACCCTCCGCCCCCCCCCAACAACACCACAAACGACTTGTTTTCCGGTAGCCGATCAAAGTGGGCAAAGTGTTAGATTTGCTGTTCTACTTGTTGGTTGAGTGTATTCTCAGGTGTATTGTCAAAGCGAGAGTGAATTATTTCCGTGTGAGTGAATGTAAACCCCACTTTAGCAGAAGCTTTAAAATCCCTAGCCTGCCTTTAAAACATGTCCACACATACAAATACACACACACACACACACACAAACTCTTAAGGCTTACAAGAAGGTCTATTCCTCTCTCTGGAAGTGTCATAGAGAGGCTAACGCTTCCCGTCAGCACTGGCATATTGCTGCTGTTAGTTTTGAAAGTGCCCCCTCCCCACCCACCTCCCTCAACTCTGTACCCTTCATTTTAAAACTTAGGTATAAGCAACAAAACCAAACCATCTGTTAAAAAAATTACTTGCGCATTTTAAAAACACAGTATCTCTAAATGCACCGTAAAGTGCTGGGCAAAGTGATAAGTAACAAATATGTGGAAACCTTATGCTTTGTGCTGGTAAGCAAGAGAGAGAGAGAGAGAGATCATTGAAATAAGCATGGCTGCATGTTGCACCGTTGCATGTGTGTGCATATTCGGTGCATCGTGAAGTCCTGCTGTCAGCTGTAATGATGTGTTGTGGTAGAGTGCTGAGAGCGAAGAGGCCAGCTTGGCCTCAGCCATGGATCTAACTACCGATCTGATACTCTCTGACAGCCCGGGAGCAGAAGAGACAGAGATTTAAAGATGGAGGAGGAGGAGGGAAAGGAGCAAGGCCAGATTTAGGACAGCAAGGAAGAAATGGCATGAAGTTTTAAGACCAGGAGGAAAGAGTCACTTAAGAGAGATATGAAGATCAAGATGAGGCTATAAGAATGGGCTATAACTAGTTCTTGGCACACAAGTTCGAGTTATTATGTTGTAAGCTGTGGACTCAGTGGAAAAAATGCATTTACCTGTATGTGTGTTACCTTTCTGATGTTTGGCATCAAAGAACCAAAACGTAAATACCTTGCGTGTTTCATTAAACAGTTACAAAAGAATGTTTATCAATCAAAACACCAGCCTTCTACTGACATTTCTTGTTGTTTTAATTATTTCAAATCTAATCTGACATACAAATAGGAGATCCAAAAAATGGCGGCGCTTTTGGTCTACTACGACTTGGCACTACTCGAACACAACATTATCACCAATGGTGGGTAGAGTGACACTGGTGATGTCTTTACGCACCTGTTGGTGTGTGGACTTTATTAGGCAACAGCCAAACATTGTGTCCTCAAAATAAACGTGTTGGAAGCATCAAAAGGAGCAAACGTAAGAGCGTTTGACAAAGCCAATAACGGCATAACTGGTAGACTGGGCCAGATATTTCCCAAAACTGCAGCTCTTTTGGGTTCCCAGTCAGCAGTGCTCCGTATCTCTAGATCATGATCCAACAGTGGTGAACCCACAACAAAGCTCATGGGTGAACAACGCCAAAACTGGTCTGTTTGGTCCAGTCAAAAATACACTTGTTCAAATTGCTGAAGGAGTTAATTCCAGTTCTGACACAAAGATGTCACAACGCACACGACATCACAGTTTGTTTGGTGTTTTCTAACTTAAGCCGTGAACCTGCATTTACCTTCTGTGTGGTGCAAACGTGTATGTTCATTTTGCTTAACATTGTTAAAATGGTATTGCCTCCTTTTATACAATCTAAAATAATTTGGCCAGAGCAAGTTTAGTTTCTTTGGGATTTATCAGTGAAATGCAGAAAGTATATTTGCTTATATGCATGAATGTGCAAGTGTGTGTCCCTGGCCCCTGCCCCAATGCCACAGTGCCAGTCTTTGGCAGAGCGTGGCAGTGTGCAACAAGGACGAGTACCCCAGCAATTAAATAAAGATCTCTAATTGGCTACTTCATATTAGGGTCAGCAGCTGGAAAAAGAAGAGAGTTTCACTGCGACGTGGACTTTGACACACTCCGAAGAAAACCCTGAGCGTGTGTGCGCACTCATCTGCTCGCGTACACAAACAGGCGCGGCTCCTGAACAAAATTCAATTATGAATGGACTGATTGCTCGAGTGGAGCTTCACTGGGAATCTGAACCTGCCACACTGAATAAAATAAAACCACTGCTTTACATTTTCATTATACCAAACCGTGTTTTAAATTGCAAATGCATCTCAGAAATCCACCGTTGCCCCTCCTTCCTTACCCCCCCCCCCCCACCACTCCCAACCCCTCCTCTCCACCCTCCTTTCTCCTTGCTGTCTCACTACAGCAACCCACTCTCTCCTCTTTCCATCCTCCTCCTTGTCCATGTCCTCACCAGATACATGTATCCGTGCACGCACTCAAATACACGCACGCACATGCATATTTTACTGCGTGTATGCGTGTGTGTGTGTGTGTGTGTGTGTGTGTGTGTGTGTGGGTGTGTGTAGAGGCACCATTAAGCAGTCTTATTAAAGGAAAAAGCTGTCTGTGTTTGTGGGAGAGAGGAGAAGTGTGCATGAGGAAGTGCTGCTGGGCCACAGCGGAGCTCCTTCGCTTATTTGCAATCAGGTCAGACAGACAGCACAGCCACATACACCACTGTCACCTCCCTCTAGACTTCCCTCTTTCTCTCTTCGACTCTCCCCATCCCTCTTCTGTCTCCTCTCCCTCCTCCCTCTACTGTGTTTTTCTTCGGCACCACTGAAATAGCACACTTTGTCAGGAGTTGGATATCTCAATTATCTCTTTCATAATGCTGAGTACATTTCTTTTTATTTCATTAACCAACCCTCTCTTCTGTTTTTTTGATGCCCATTGTACACAGATCAGCTTTGCGGTCTTGCCTCTTAAATGTCCATTCTAAATTACCTCCAGGTATTTCATCCAAACCTCGGCTGACTTTATGTTATCATTGGTGAACAAAAACAAATATTTCTTTTTGCTTCTTTCCAGTTTTTAAATCTCAATTTATATCGTCCTGGTTTTTAAATACCTATTTCTTTGTACTGCCTTTTTTTATTACTTGTTTTAAGCTTAGCAAACACATAAGAAACGCAACAATTAATATATTTCAGCTGCCAACAAGCTAGTTTAAGATTCATCCTGGAACAGATGATGTACTTTTTCACAGGGCTTCATTGTCCTGACTCAAGGGTAGTTTTTTTTTTTTTTTTTTTTTTTTTTTTTAATAACAGTCTATTTGAAAGAAGGCTAAAAACTGCAAGTCACTTTATTTGGCACAATTTCAAAGTTGGACCCCCTTGCACCTTCAGAACTACCTTAATCCTTCGTAGCATAAATTCAGCAAGGTGTCATAAACATTCGTCAGAGATGTTGGACCATATTGACATGACATGATCCAGTTGCCGCAAATTAGTTGGTGGCACATCTATAATTTAAATCTCTATTTCAACCAAGTCCCCAAAGGGCTCTACTGGATTGAGATCTGGTGACTGTGGAGGACTGTGAATTCATTGTCATGTTCAAGAAACCACTTGGGCATGATTGGAGTTCTATGACATGGTGCATTATCCTGCTGGAAGTAACCACCAGAAGATGAGTAGACTGTAGCCATTAAAAGCTGGATATAGTCAGTAACTATACTCAGAAAGGCTGTGGTGTTTTAAAGAACGCCCATTTGGTCACAAGAGGGCTAGTATTCCAAGAAAACACGCTCCTCCACACCATTTTGCCTGAATCATTGATTAAAGGCAGGATGGAGCTTTAATTTTATGTTGTATACAAACAACATTTTCCCAATCTGTCATTGTCCAATTTTGATAAATCTGTTTTCTGTTCTTGGCATGAGTGATTTCGGATTATTGATGGCTGAGGTTTAGCAATGTTTTGGCCAAAAATTTGGTAATTGATTTTTTTTTAATGAAAGATGTTTATACTAATATTTTTTCTGATGGAAAGCTACATTAGATACATGAAAATTATCATGTTGTAAAAAAAAAAAATAATCTAAGTACCTATAAGATGTCCTTTTCCTTAACTGACTGATCACCAGATAAAACACCTTAAATGCCATTTAAGAATTACGAGAGGAGACTCTACAGCAGTCTAACTGTTCATCATCAGTCGAACCAATCAAACTTAGTGTTTTTGGTTAACACCTTCAGGAAATGATCGAGCATTAACTACAATATGAGGGTCTTATGATCGTACAGCCAGCTATTACTACCGTCCTTCAAATTCAAGCCATTGATTTCCTCCTAATGTTTATTCTAATCAAACTGCTGGTGCAGGTGCTGTTGCTGCAGAAAATTTAAATTGCTTCTTTTTCTGTGCAACAGAAGGACTTCTCTCATAAAAGACAAACCTGACACCAGCTGTTTACAACAGTTAGATCAAAAGAAGTGTGGGTAAAATGAAGAGTTACTCTTTTGCTAATATATCTGTCTGGATTTGGAGGACATGAGATGTAAATGTACATGATGTTTCACAGAGCTGTAAAAATATATTTTTCCCCATTACAGAGCGTCTTCATGGTTTCTGTCACTCTAAAATGTTTAATTTCTTTCAGAACACATTTTAATATCAAACAAAATAATCTGTGTAAATGAAAAAAACAATAGTTCTTAAATCGTGATTTCCTTAAAAAAAAAAAATAAATTTTAAAATCCACCTGGTTGTATGTGAAAAAAAACAACATAATCCTAAACCTGCCAACATGATGTCAACCTCAGCATCTCATTTGGAGTTAAGTCAAGGTGAAGTTGACCAGACCAAGAACTGAAGTCATCGTTAAGCCAGCAAAGCAGCCCAAAGCTAACAAACAGCCGACTTGTTCTCTGAAATACTGTTAAGCTGAATTTATTAGTAAGCACCAGTCCGAAGCGCTTACAGACTTGAGACTAGTCCACACACAGTGGGATATCCGGGGACATGAATACATTATTATGTAATTTAGTTTGTCATCCACACAAAATTCTAATATCACTAAAAATGACTATTTGTGAAAACATCGCCCAACTAGACATCTGAGAAAATCCTGTATTTTTTTGTGCAATCAAATACAGGATTGCGTCACGATCTGTGACAAATAATGTGACGCTGACGTCACTTGTGCAACCACTATTGACTTGGCCAGTGTTGGTTCTGACGCTTTATTTGTTTGGTTTTAACACACCCAATTGCTGCAATACGTTGAGGAGCAATGGAGAAAGATCGTTTGGAGGTCAGCTGTTTTACACCAACTCTCCCTCCCAATACCGAAGCACAGTACTGTTCAACATTCAAGGATTTTGACATAGGCCTTAGCTTTGCGGTGGAGCATTCAGTTTTGTGTTCGGGATGTTTAAAAGTGGCGTATTTGTACAGGTTTTTGTGAATGAAAACCTTTTTGTAAACAATCTCGTGTACTGTATTATTTTTTTAAAACAACACAAGGTGAGATATTTGTTTTCATAAAGACCCTGCTATGTATGTATGAGGCTTTCGTATGATAAAAAAATTTGATTGATGATCAAAGATGTTTAAGTGTGACAAAAAGGAAAAGAAAGAAAATCTTTTTGCTTCTGTTGTATACTGTGAATACTTTCACAGTGTTACCTCATAGACCTTTTTTTTTTATCTCCAAAATGTTTTTTTGTACATCTGATGCTTAAGTGTATGCTTACCTGCAGGGATACATGGAGCATCCCTATATGTCTGAATGTGTTTGGCAGTAAACATGTGTGTGCTGCCTTTTGTACACATTCCTGTTGTTTTTACTTCTCTGTCCTTCTCTTTCTTATTTTACCCTATCTCCATGTGTGTGCGCATGTGTGTGTGTGTGTGTGTGTGTGTGTGTGTGTGTAAGAGAGAGAGAGAGACTGAGTGTGAAAGTGGTTATAGTGGGGACAGAGAGGCTCATGGGAGCTGTGCTAAGGGCCATAGTATCACACTCCACTGTCTCTCAGGGCACATTGTTTATGCATGGGGCCACATATGCAGCAGACACAGACACACACTGCATACTTCAAGAGGCACAGGGAGGTTGTGTGTGAGGGATCTTGTATGCATATAGAAAAAGAGTACGGCGTGTGCGGGTGTGTGTGTGCGTGTGTGTGTGTGTGTGTGTAAGAAGCTGCATACATGCCAGTTTATGCTTTGAAGCATAAACTGGCATAAGCTTTATTTTGTCCTGCACATACATGCAAAAGAAACCTCCCATCACAATTACAGCACAGAGACACAAGGCGTTTCCATCCTCTTGTCTCCACCTCTAATGTGTCAGCACCCTGCCGGCTTCAAACTGTTTTCCTTTGCTCTGTAGAAACCAGCTCCCGTACAGAAAGCAGCACACATGACCTCATAGTGTTCAGCATATGGGCATTTGTTAGAGTTTGATGTTGTGTGTGAGAACATGCCAGTCAAACAAGTTCAAGGTCAAACACTTTTTCCTGCTATCTGCTCTCCCCTTTTGGCTCCTCCCAGAGAGAAATAAGCTTGAGCCAGATGTCTTGTTAAAAATGACCCTTCAGTCCTTCCTTCCTTCCTTCTCTCCTCATTAAGTGAAACCCTTTACCTAGTATATCTCACCATGGACTGAGCTGCATTTCAGTTACCACAGTCCTAAATATGAGTTTGATGCCGACCCCTTCCCAACCACACATTTGTGCAGTTAAATTTCAAAAATACTTTAGTTTTGAATGAATTAAATTAAATTGAAATTAAATGCTGCCCTGAGGTGCTGTGGTGGCACAGAGGTAAAGCACAACCCAAGTGCAGAGGCCTCAACACAGCCGTCACAGGTTCAAGTCCCGGCTTGATTACCTTTGCCGCATTTTTTTTTTTTTTTTCACAGACCAACGCACAGCAGCACAAATATTGAAAACAAACAATATGGGAAATAATTATTGCTCTTTAAAAATTCTCACCAATAAAAATCTGAAAAAATACCATTCAGCCCTCCAGAGTTTATACTATGTGGAACCATCTTTTACTGCAATTACGGTGGCAAGACTTTTGATGTATGTCCCACACATACTCACCCTACATGGGATGTGTTCTGTAAAGTACAGGGTGTACGGAGTGCAGTGCTAGTAGTTGTCCAGTCAATACACTCTCCCATCTCAGCTGTGGTTCTCTGCATCTTGATCATCTGATACTCTGTCCAGGATATGTTATCTTGAACAGATCCTAATGAACTGTCCTAAGCTTAGGTTATCACAGTATAACCTAAGCGTGCTTTAAACCCTGAATGTGTTCCTTGGTCCGCATGCTTGTTCACTAATATTGTTTAATTGACCTGTAAAACGTCCACAGAACAGAGACTGAGACTGAATTACTCACAGAAGGACCGCCGCTAATTAGGAGACTTCTGAAGGAAATTGGTTGCTCTAGATTTTATTATGGGGGTTGAAATAGTAAAACTGGCTAAATAAATATACACTCCTCACTTTTCAGATTTCAAAATTGTATGCTACTTTGTGTTGTCCTATTAAAAAAAAATAGCAATAAAACACAAGACAAGCTTGTCGTTGTTGCACAGTAAAATGTACAAAAAATACATTCTTTGTGTATTATAGGATCGTAATTTCTCTGGATATTGTCACTTTCCTCAGATGTTTAGCAGTTTTGGCTGAATATATCTGATGATGGGAATGGACTGTCAATATAATGTTTTCAAATGAAAATAGTGTTGATTTTCGAGGACAACACAGTGTATTTGGCACAAACTCAAATATTTTTTTTTAATCAAAGTTACTAAAATCATAGTGTAGGGTCGATCTATGAAAGTCCTTTTTTAATGCTATCTTGAGTCTAAACCTTAGATAATATGTGGTGAAAGTGTAGAAATGTAAGCTTCTGTTTGTCATGTTATGACGTAATGATACAGCTGAGCCACTTATGCCACGGTGCCCACATCCTGCCATTTCTCTTTAATAATAACAACAGCAATAGCTAATCTCGGTAGCGTTTTCATTGTTGGAATCAACTGAGCAACTGTTTCGAATGTGAGCATCTGTCAGAAGTGGGTTTGAAAAAAAAGGAGACAAGAAAAACATGTCATTGCATCTTTGACAACAAGGTGGCACTCTGCACCAAGGCAAATCCCCTGAGGCTTTTTTTTTTTAACCCCCAAGAGGACACCTTTACCCTGTGTTCTTCAGTGTGTTTATACTGTGTCTGACTGTGGAGTGTATGGCTGTCAAACTGACTTCTTGACTTGTGAGGTCTTCTCCTCGACTCTGTACCATGTTGCGCAAGTCAGCGCTTACAGATTGGTTGGCATCCATGTCCACATAAAAGTCTGATACAGTGCCATATTTGTAATAGCACTGAGTCTATTTATGCTTAGGGAAATGTAAGGATTGATTGGTATTTGACAGTGGAAATGAGTCTCGCATGTTTAATGAAATACCATTTTGTCTGAACTTTTTTTTTTTAGTACAAAATGTCAGAATAATTTTGTTTGGTTGCGGACAATGATGACAATTAAATCTGGCATTTTGGCAGCAACTACTTTTCTTTTTTAAATATTGCAGCTTTTAGGAAAATTATTCTCTTCAAAAGTTTAAGAGCAATTTTTATAAAATGCCATAAGAGCTAAATAATTTAGTTTGAGTGCCGTTTTCCTCCTCTCCTTTTGTGACTGT
The DNA here is from genome assembly GCF_000485575.1 of Poecilia formosa. Classification (NCBI taxonomy): domain Eukaryota; kingdom Metazoa; phylum Chordata; class Actinopteri; order Cyprinodontiformes; family Poeciliidae; genus Poecilia; species Poecilia formosa. The sequence goes on along the minus strand of NW_006799944.1, from coordinate 1,886,497 downwards.
GCCCTGTAGCAAACGGTGTGTTGCCTCTGTTTCAAAGGTTGAGCACAAAACCCTCAACTGACTTTTAACTGGCACTAAACAAAAACATGATTCAGTGATTCTTTTAAACTGGATTTGTACACAAATTCATAACAGATGGTGATGAGACACTTCAGTTTTGATTCCAACTTAGCTGTTTAACATTTTATTTTAGACCAAATTCATTCTGATTTGGAAATTCTGACATTGTAAATGTTTTACATTTTCTGTCATTACAAACAATGGAAAATAACCTACAAATATTTTTCGTCTTTTCACTTAAATACTACATTAG
>NW_006799944.1:1824097-1885816 GCF_000485575.1 Poecilia formosa | reverse complement strand
TTAATAATTATTAGTCATTTATGCCATCTCTTAATATAAGTAAAGGGGGATTTTAGAAAGCTGTCTTAGCATGAGAACCACTTTAGATTAAAACACACAAGAAAAGGCTCAATATATTGATTGGTCATAGCTCGACTGAATTTTTCTCCACTGATTCCAGATGCTTTAAAAGCAGCTTGTTTGTAAAACCATTACTTTCTGTTATTTTTTTTTTTTTTATCACATAAAGAGATTGTTGAGATTTATGCGTGTATGATGTGTTATTTATATTTGATATAATGTTTATAATAAGTCAGAAATGGCTCGATTAGGGAAGTAGGCATGTGGTTGGTTTTGTGTTTGTTGGAAAGCTGCTTTCGTCAACTTTGTGTTGTCTTAGTGGCTTTCTGTTTAATTTATCTTAAACTGGGCCACTTAAATCATGATCTGATTAATTGACTCGTCTAATTAACTGAACCACCTTATCTGTGAACGAATGTGTATAGAATGCGTTTTCCTGTACTCTAAGCACAACCTAGGTATCGGCGTGTGTAAAGGTTGCTGCTCTTTACAGGAAGGAGCTGGGTGACAAGTGTGCTCAGTGCCATCTGCACCAGACCTCAGACTGTAACATCTGTGATTCTCACACATACACACACTCTCCATCCCATGAGAAGTATGCACTTCTGTGTTGTCACACTGCTGTTATGTAGCTGTCATTTACTGAGCATATGGCACTAACCCTTCCTCCCCCCTCAGAAACCTTAAGGCCCAACGTCAGATGTGACAAGCTATGTAGAATTAGTCTCAATTCTGCTTCGCCGTAAAGGGTATTTACTCACATGATGTTGAGGTCGCTCTCGCAGCAGCTATCAAATTACAACACATTTTCATTTGATTGCCGACCTACTAGCGGGGAGATGCGGTGATGAGTAATTTTAACGTGCTCTTCAATAAAGACCGATTTGGAACACTTACGTTGTTTAGTTGACGGCTAAGGTCAACCAAAACTTGTTTTTTTGGGGGGTTTTTTTCCCCCCATTCTCGCTGTTATTATTATGGTTCATCTGTAGCTGATCTGTGCAAACACAGCATGCTCTAATTGATTCTGTTAAGACCAGTGACTGACAGTATTATACCCTGCATACCCTACAAACCATATAAAACCTATTCTGTGTCTTTATAGCAGGAGCTTTTTCCCAGATGGCAAAAAGCTATTCAGGCTTTTCTTCCTTTTAACTTGACATGTAGGAGAATCTGATTCCAAGCTAAATTCACTATGTAGATTATACACATCCTCTTGTGTTCTCTTTGAAAATGTTTAATACGTTTGGACCATTTGGTTCCGTTGCTGTGGTTGAATGTTAGGGGTTGTTGCCCCAGGATTTTTTTTCCAGGATTTGGCCCCATCCATCTCCCCATTAGGTATGACCACTGTGCTAACCCCCTGCTGAAAAGAAATGTCCCTGAATCATAGTGCTGCCCATGCTGTGTTTTACAGTGTGGTGTTATCCTAAAGCAGTGTTTCTCAACCCTGGTCCTCACCGCCCCCCTGCCTGGATGTTTTAGGTTTTTCCCTTCTGCCACACACCTGAATTGTATCTCTGGGTGATTAACAGGCTTCTGCAGTACTTGATGGTCATGCAATCATTTGAATCAGCTGTTCTGGAATAGAGGCACATCTAAAACATGCAGAGCAGGGGGGCGGTGAGGACCAGGGTTGAGAAACACTGTCCTAAAGCAAACAAATAAACAAAAAAAACAACAACTCACATTTGGTCTCTTTAAGACAAAATTATACTCTCATGAATGAATTAATTTTCTAAGGCTGGGTGTGCTGTATTTTATTTAGGGGTATCAAAATTAAGGAGCTGAATACAAGTGTTCAACAAAGTTTTTAAAATGCTATTTATAGAAAAATAAAAATAAAAGGCATGCCTCACTTGCATTCATTTAGGAGTTATAATTAATTTGACTGACTGTGGAACAGTTGAAAAAGTAGGAATACTTTTGTGAGGTGTAGTAAAAAGCAACATTTATTTATTTATTTTATTTTTTTTTTTGCAGAAACCCCTCGTGAATTATGTCCTGTAAAATGTCAGAATCTCTCTCTGCGATCCCCTTCACATCACATGTATTAGACGTGATTGCCATTGTGTGTTTGTGTGTGAGAGAGAGAGAAGAAGAGAGAGAGATAGAGAGGGTGAGATGGCCCAGGGCATACATACTGTCAGACTGAGACTAATCACCTTGCTGTTGTGATGATTGAAGGTTAATTTCTCTGTTAAGGGTTGATTTGTCTGTTACAGAGATCCATTGTTACACTTTCCCACCACTTATTGGCGATCATCATTCTTAGGACTTCAGCTGATAATGAATGATAAAGGCTTTTGATTGTGCTGTGGTCTTCGAGTGCTGCATTAGCAAGAAAAAAATAATTGTTGCCATCATCACTTAAATGGCTTCATACATACGATGCGATTTAATTGGGCAGCTATTTCCCCCCTTTTTTGTTTAGATTATTTAGCCTTGTTTGCTGTGCTAATGAAGGACTTCATGGAAATGATTCATTTAGAATAAGCACAGGGATCAGCATGTGAAGTATGCAGCTTCCATCACAGCCTTAATGCAACATTGCCTTTAAAGACTTCTTTATATATCATGTTTTATGTATAGCTGCAAAGAATTTTAGTCCAGAAGGAAGAGGAATTTTCTTTTCATCATTTACAACATGAAACAAAGACTATCCCTTCAAATGTAAATGGCTATAATGAGCATCTTGGCTACACAGTAAATACTGTATGTTGAAGATGTTTTTGTTTTTTGTGTTTTTCTGTTTTTGTTTTTGTTCGTTTTGTTTTTTTTTGTCAAATGAGACTAATTAAATTTGACTATGCAAAATACCATGTCTGGTGGAAAACTAACCCCGAAAATATTCCTATGCTTAAACATAGTGGTGGTAGAGTGATTATGTGGGAATAGCAATTTTTTTTATAAGGACAGGGAAGCTGATCAGAGTTGATGCTGGATGGAGCTAAATATAGATGTTTCAAAATGGCTGACAAGTAAATGTCTTAGCAACTTCTGTCATTACTTCCAGCAAAAACAGATTTGATAACAATGAAAACATCCATTTTACATAAAAATGGACAGATCATAAGGTCTGAAATGCTTCCCAGGTCCAGTCAAAGTAAGAGGAAAGGCATATTGTACATCATTTCTGAGTACAGAAATGACGTACAATGCTGTAGTTTTAGTGTTCACATCTCTCTCAGCTAGAATCTCATTAAGTCAATTTTGCAGGTATATGTGCAAACGATAAATGAATCAACACAAAAATAAATCTGCATAAGTGGAAAGAGTAAAGTCTGCAGATTGTTCTACCAGTAGAGCTGGTCAGGATGCTGTTTTGTTTAAGCAGCATCCTTTTTTTCAATCCACAAAGACCTTTTTTTTTTCTTCAGAAATTGCACTTTTGCAATAAAGTTTCGAAAGAATTACTACCAAAGATTGAAGAACAAGAAGACTGTTGTTATTCTTGCTTAGACTAAGAAAGTCCCCTGTCCAACTTTTCCATATTGCCTCATTCCCACTTGTTTGATGTTAAGAGTCCAATCTTGACTCTGTGTTTACGTCCTCGCTGACCTCGGCCTCCAGCTCCTCAACACCCTCCTCCTCTTCTCCCTTTTCCTCAATCCCAGCTCCAGTCCCTGCAAAAAGCGAAATTGCTGATTGCTTTAAAAGGCCGTACAGACACGTTGGCAGCCATTATCTGTGGTTAGAGAAGGACCAAGGAGAGAGCCAGGCCTTTTATCCCAATGGTTCTGCTCCCCCCTGTCCTCCTCCCCCTCCTGCTGGTTTGTGTATGTCAGAGCTGCGTAATTTGGCCCAACGTATGGCCCAGCGTGCCACAGTTAATGAGGGGCTGTTTGAGAGTTAAATGCACATGAATAATCATCAGGGAGCTGGAGCTACAGAGGAAAAGCAGAGAGTGAGAAAGATTTAAATAACAACACATGCAGTGGGACTTAAGAGACTGAATGATCAGAGAGAGATGAGTAATGGTTACTACATGACAGGTCAAATATCAACATTTTTTTTTCCTGTGTAACCAATAAGCATTTTTTATTTTTTTTTTTATTTTTTATTTTTTTACCTAATGTGGCCAACGGGGATTTCGCAAAATTAAAAGTCTGAATGATAAAATTACAATTAGCCAACATAAAACAATCAGTTTTAAGATTAAGCCGCAAAACAAATTAGAAATATATTCTTTTTGTCTCATCTCTTGTCTCATCAAGATCTATGCCTTAAATTAACTTTAACAATAAACTGAGTAATTTAAGCCTGATGTTCAGCTGTGTTGCTCAAGGACACATGAATCCTTAGATGCTGCAATTAGCTCCACTGAATAGGTAGCATGATGACTTTGGTGAGTGTTGTTGACATGTTTTCAGACCTCCGCAGAGTTACCGTCGTCTTCTTGATTCCTTCTCTGATTAATGCTGACCTCGCCCAGCTTCTCAGTTTAGATAGATAGATAATTTACAGTTGTGCCATACATTTCTGTTTTGGGTAAATGATTGAAGACTGTTTCATTATGTGTTCAAAGCTTGGGATTTTTTTTTTTTTTTTGGAACTAAATCTTCTCTAAGCACAACTTCCTGGGTCTACATGATGCCATTTTTCCACTAGGTTCTCTGATAAACCTCTAAGGCCTTCACAGAACATCTGCATAAACTGAGATTAAATTACTCACAGGCGGACTGTGTTTAATAACTTGGTGACATCCATCCTCATTCAACTGGTTAGTCTAAATTTCATTTATGGGCAACGTTGTAAAAGGCTTGATCACATGACAGACATTTTTGAAAACCGTGTTTGATTTTCCTTCGTCCTCCCAATTATGCGCTACTCTTTTGTTGGTCAGTTAAATCCTAATTAAAAAAACACTGAAGTTTGTTATTTGTAATGTGACAAAATGTCAAGGTGTTCATGGGATATAAATACCTCTGCAAGGCATTGTATGTATCACAATATGGCTGTTTCTACCAATGAATGGTAATCTTAGTCGCTTCAGAAGTGCAATAGACCAAATTAGTTACAACTGCAGAATTGAGACCTGTCTACTTAATCCACAAATTATCCAAGTGCTGATTTAACACAGTAATTAGACCACGGCGCAAGGGTGTTTAAACATGCAGGGAGCCCCGTGCTCCAACAAAGACCTACTCTACCCAGCACCAGCTATCAGGGAGAAGGAGTGTAATGGTAGAAGTCAAAACAGGGCCATTCATTTGCTCTTGTTGAGCTAAGTGCATTCTTGGCTCACAGTCGGGGGGCATCGCACCAGACTGCGCGGCTAAAGCCAGAGAGCCCATTTACGGAGGCAAATGTCACCATGTCACACCGCCCCGCATCTCTGCATCTTTCTCTCCATGGCTGGTACCCTGCCGTGCCCTTCAGCGCTGTTCAGCTGTAACTCGCTCTCTGTTTACATCTGTTTCTGCTTTCTCTCTCCCGCTCTCAACCCCGTCATCATGTCTATATCTCTTGTGTCTTTTGAATCACTTGCTACTCAAACAGAAGCCGTCTCTCTCTTTCTCTCTGTCTCTCTCTCTCTTTTTTTTCCCACATTGTATCTGCCTCAACACCCCTCTGAATGTTACCCCTGTGGCTTAGGTTGTTCTATGTCTGTGCCCACATCTTTCCATTTGTCTCTATCGGCTCAACCTTTTCTCTTGCCAGTCATCCTTCATCCTCAGTTGATCTCTACAGTGTTGCTTATCTTATCAGTGCAGTTTTGCATTTCATCATCTGTCTTGATTTCTTTCTTTTTTTTTTTGCTCACATGGCCATGGTCATTTCTTTTTTTTTTCTTCAGTGTTTATAGCACATAATTCCAGGCTTTACATAGGTGATCAATGCAAACACGGAGAGCGATCTCGTTTATCCTTTACATCCCTAATTCAATCTGTCCCTTCCTCCCTCCCTTCTTCTGTCTATAGCAACATGGAGACAGTTTCATCTCCTCTCTGTCTGTTTGCATTGCAACCAGAGCGTGCCCCGTGGTTTCCATGTAGCCGCTCTATCTTAAAACCAAACAGCGTGCATGTGCTCCAGGCCCGGCGAAACGTTATAGAAGGCTGCAGCGGCGTGTGTGGAGCTGCCAAGATAATGAATAGGCGACGCAGCTCATGCATGCTAATGTTATGTTGTAAGCAGTTTTGTTGACAAGTGCTAATACTTCTTTCATACTATCATCAAAAGCAGCTAATACAACAGCCATTACTCCACAGCACTCCATGCAAGACATGATGGATTGTGACCTTAATATAGGTTAGCTGAGTTTTGAAAGTTAAACAACCTGCAATAAATCACAGAATTATTACAATGCACTTTAATTGGTTAAGGACTGTTTATTTCCTAAAGAGGTGGGAAAAATTGGGTTTCTGCACTTTTTAATTTGCAAAGTGCATTTTCATTACAAATGGCAGTTTAATATTACCCTCCTTTGTCATGTAAAATACGCAACACACTGGCAATATATTAATTGGACAAAAAAGAAAAAATGCGGTGCCAGCGTAAATCCTCCCTCTGTCTCTCTCGCTCCCTTTCCCTCCACCTCTCCAGTGGTAAGAGGTGGTTCCATCGATCAGAACCAGGGACCAAGAAGGCAGAGTTAAACACTTGCTCTCACACCATGCCAGTCCTTATCTGCTGATGAAACGGCAGGAGCAAAATAGAATAAAAATAAACTCAACACAAAGCTGACAGGCTATTGTCTGTACCATGTCAGCAGCTGATTAGGAGACAGTAAATATTGGGGACATGCTGATAATTACGTCTGCCCCCCCTGTTGGTTTTTGGATTCCACTGAATAACAAACTATGATTTGTACAGTGACAAAATGAATCAACTTTAGCTCATATGTCTCTCTCTCTCTCTCTCTCTCTCTCTCTCTCTCTCTCTCTCTCTATATATATATATATATATATATGTGTGTGTTTTTATTTTATTTTTTTCAAACATTTGTAACTTTATTTAACAAAAAAAATAAAAGAATAGCTATTTTATGCAACTTTGATGAACTGCTTACATCTCTTGGCCTTTCATTTTCTGACTGCAGAAAAGGTTAAGCTGGTATTGAGAATGGATGGGTGGAAGAAAGTTTTCTTAAAGAACAAACTGCTTACTTAATTTAAAAAAAAAAAAATCAGCCCACAGGAAACTTGTTTCGTTATCGGTTTCTTTTTAATTTTGGTTTTCAGAAGAGCGGTAACAATTTTCAAACTAAAAACTTCTTTTTTTAATTTTTTTTTTTAAACATTTTTAAGTGCTACTGATGCTTAGAAAGGTCACCGCTCTATTACAGAATTTAAGACAGAAACTAATTTCTATAAAGCTTGCTGAAAGAAGCACAATTCTTCTAATGTCTCCCCCTCCAATATAAATCTGAATGTCATGTCTGATATATTTATTTCGATGTGTCTCATTGTGTTTATGTATTTGAAATGGTTCCACCTGATCAATGAGGATATGATATCTTTTAGAACTGTTTAAAGAACTGCTGTCATAGAACCTCCGGAATTCGTCATATATTACTAACTAAGCAATTCCAGTCCAGCTAATTAGTTGGGTAGTGGACCTTCACAGTGATTTACACGATTTATCCACAACACTGGAGAAGTAAAGTAAGAAACTCAACACTAACCCTTCTGTTTTCAGTGATGACCATAGTTTAAGCTTCTGGTTCTTCAGTGCATCCTGGCTGCATTTACATGCAGAGTTAACTAATTGTAATGAGATTGCTCAGAAGTTTTTTTTTTGTTTTTTGTTTTTTTTGATACGGGGTGTAAACTGGGAATTTATTTACCGTTTTCCCCAAACTTTTGGGGAAAAACATTTTTAATTTTTTTATTTTTTTTGCATTTTATAATTTGGCATTGTTGCGGCTATCACCAAAAGAGTCAAATTTTAGTTTTTATAATATTTTCAGTCACATAGCTACTTAGAGAAAATTTTAAATGTGAAACTCAGCAACAACAAAATCAACGAAAATGCATGCAAGACACACACATTATGCCTTCATGTCAAACTCATCCAAACGACTATTACTTCATACAATCTCACATTTGCATTAAACAAAGAATGTTGAGTAAATGTGAACGTTTAACAGAAACTTTCGTTCTGTTTACAACGTGTGCTTTGTTTGTCTTTGGCGAGTGCATGTGTGTTTCGCAGTTTGACACGTGTTCCACATATTACCTTTGGTTGAACAAATCACTTTCTAAAGTGTGAGTGCTGGATTTAAAGGCGCGTCATTCTTCCCTCTCTTTATTTGCACTGGGATCACATATGGGTTAAAAACAATGTGAATCGTGAAGCCAGGGATTCTTGTGCCGCATGACTCCCCGATGGCAGCATTACGACATGTTGCCAGCTGGTTTTGACAGGGTGCCACCCAGACATCACAGTTCTGTCCTGTGTCTCTAACCCCAAGATACGCACACACACATTCGACACAATGCACACATATCCCCCTGAGGCCATCACTCACCCATCATTCTCTGATGCCTCGTAGACCAATCAGGCTCTGTCTCACGAGACACAGTGTCACACATTTAAGGATGCATGACAAAGTGCTCCTTGATTTCCCAGTGGCCACTGTCTGCAGCCTGCTCGTGCTTCTAACCGCTTATGAACATGCGCACAGATGCATGCTCGCACCCTCAATGTGCCTAATGCGTGAGAGAAGATACGTGTCAGGGGACATCACGTCAGTAGCAGGTGAGACGATGGGGGGCGTCTGACCTGAAGGCACCTTCCTGTGTCCATTTTGAACATGTGAAGAAGGCAAGCAGAATCATGAGGGTTTTTTAATTAGATGGACTAACATACAAAGTGGAGGCAGGACAAAAAAAAAAAAAGTAATATATTTTTTGCAAAAGTAAACTTTTCAACACTAAAGCGGCCTTCCTAAGACTGGTGCTAAGTGCAAAGTGGCAACAAGTTCTGTTAAGTGTGCTGTTTTAACTCATGTAAACATAAACAGTCATCAGGCTTTTTTTCTTCTTTTTTTTTTTTTAACTAACCTTGATTTTGTTTAGGACCTCGGTACATTCAACAGCAGTGGGAAATCCACCACCCACCAGCAAGCCCCCTTACAGAAAGAAGCTTCTCTTTGATTTTAACATTTCCAAACAGAAAAAAAGCTCTGTGGTTGACCTCTGTTCTCTCTCGTCCCTCCACTGTGTTTTTCTTCTTTTGTCTCGTTCTCTTACTTTTACTGTGCTTGTATATTGCTGTGAGCTAGGCAAAATTATGGGGCCTGTGTAGAATGCTGCAGAATGGTTTCACCATTAGAATAGAGATGGGGGGAAAAAAAAGAGAAAACACTGGAGACATAGAGGATTAGAAATAGCAATACTTCGTATGAGTTGTATGTGTCCCAAAGTTACCTCTACATGACCCACAAAAACAGTGATTTCTGCTCGGGGAAGGAGAAAAAAAAAAGCATTTTGGAGCCATTACTCAAGCCATTGCTGCTGTGCACTCATATAAAACAAGGCATACAGGGGTGGAGGTAAAGGCGAGAAAAGGTATAGCGCCAAAGCTCAATTGCAAACATAGCTTTTATGCTGGATGAAAGCCAAACTTCAATTGAGGAGAGCTTTCAGGGTCTTGTGTAGGGGTTGGCATTGAAGAAAGGCATACAGTAATGTTAGAAAGCCATTTGTGCCACACTTTTGCACAATTACAGCCTTTTCTCTAAAAGTGTGTTGTTTGTAATAGGTGACTGAGGCAACAATTGCACCGGAGTAGCTTTGAAGCCTAGTGCTCGGCAGTAGAGACGGGGTCCAATGCACTAAGCATGCGGCATTGAAAGAGGGTATAATCCTCATAAACCAACAGCATGAATTAACATTAAACTGGCATTGTGTGTTGCTTTCTGTATTCATGAAAATATTGCATGTGAGAGTGTCTCTTGTTTTCAGATCTCGAGATGTCTGAAAACGTACTTGTGTTTGCAGCTCAGCAAGGTTTGCGTTTTTCAAAATAAGACTCAAGCCCCCCCATCCCAACTAAGCTCTCTATCAATCACAACCAATTAGCATTTTCCACAGTGATACAGGCCACAATGGTTTGATGTACTGACACCAGCTGCTGTGACTTTACCATCATTCCTTAGGCAGCTCTATGAAACAGTAATTGTTTGTGACTCAAAGCCCGTATTTTGCGAAAAGCCGGCACTGCCTCAGGTTTGTTCGAGATAAATCAGCCATAAATCAATTTACCAATCCGTGTATTCCAAGCTTGGCTTTTAGGTTTGTTTTGGTAATGGAGTAATCCTTTTTAATAGAAAATTCACACACCCACACTCGTCTTTTTAAAAGGAGAGTTTGATGGATTAGCTTTTCCGCTGAATTCCATGGATGACATCCTGGAGTGGAAATCCAGGTGTGGTGATCCTTTTATTTATTTCTTTGCCCCCACCGTTTCTTTTTTTGTTGTTGTTGCTGGAGCTAGAAATTGGCAGCGGGGTGCATAACATACAAAAAATAAAAATAAAAAAATCATCCGTGCATGAGAGACACAGACTCTCCGCACATATAGACGCAGGAAGCTTTTACTACTTCAGATGTCTGCACGTCACATTTTAGCTGTTTGTTTTTCACTCGTCTCCTTCCTTCTCTGTCGGTTGTCCTTCATCTTAACATTTCATCTTCAGTCTGTAACCACAGATAGGGGTCTGCCATACATTCAGGTGTGCTTTAGACAAAGCAGACTGCAAGCGAAGTTACTGTGACCACGTCTGTTTACCCAACCTTCTACGGCTAAAACGCCGACTATGGACGTTTGCTTCATTGCAAAGCGTGAAAGTGAAAAGTACCAGCAGCCATGTTCTGCCTGGTCTGAGGCGTGACGGGCTTGTCGAGGAGTGACATGAAGCACCTGGGTGGGAAGACGGGCCAGCCAAAACTAAAATGGTTCACAGGTTTTACGGCTGTTTGAATCAAACTATTCATGGTTTTGTCTTTTTTTTATTATTATTTCACATTGGATTAGAGCCAACAAAGAGAATAGAGATGGCTGAACTCATCCACTATGTTATCACCCTTCATGTGAAGATCCATCAGTAAGAAATAGTAGGCCACTTTTTTCTAATTGTTTTTTTTTTTTTTTTAAAACGTTGAGTTGCCGTTTCTACAGCATTCAAATTAGAACAAATAAAAACAAAAAGGCTGCCTTTAGCTTTCTGGTGTTATCTTGAATTTTAAATGAACTCCAAACATTGTCCAAACATGTCATGGTAAACAGATTAGAACATTGGAAGACTAAACCAGTGTTTCGGCTATCGGTGAAGAACTCATCAAGCTTAAATTGTGCAATTTCTGTCGACAGACAAAGTCTTCGAGCGTCTGTTGCATCTGTCCTGTTTTCCCAAAGCTGACTTTAGAGTCTTAATTCAGGGTGCTTAGTTGCATCACTTGCTTGCATGATAACAGCGCATACAGTTTAAAAGACATATACATGCATTCACATGCACCATAAATGTATGGGAGTCTCTGCAGACTTAACCGCCCGAGACACACAGCACTCAAAGGGCTGACACGGACCGCCCACAGAGACACCTTTGCACACACCTTACTCCTGGGGAACATCTCCATTCTGAGGATTTATAGATCCTAATAGACATTCCTTGCAGTGCCCTGAATGAGGTGTCAGAATTGATGGCATGCAGACTTTTATTACCTAGTATGGTGTGTGTAATTAGGTTAAATAGATGGGGTTGGACACGCATGGTATAAGCTACATTTCTCACCCCGACTAAATTTATTGGCCACACTCCGCTCTCTGAGGTCTCTTCTAATGCACTCATTTGCATGGGGGCACATGTAACTGATGGGTGTGCTACTGTTACATCAAGCACTAAGCACAATGACGAGGGCTAACTCATGAATAGCCCGGTTCGGTGGTTGGCAGCGGCCTAGCTCACCAACTGCCTATTAGCTATGATATGAAAGCTTCTTGGCAAGTGTTAGATTGATACTTGACACTTCAGACAAAGCTCATTGTCATTATAATTACTATACGTTGGGTCTTAATTTCATGGTCGTCCATATTGCCAGCATGGTAGGGCTGTCTGTTGCTTACATCTTCAGTAACAGCTGCCCATTCAGACAGGGTATCTAGCCGCCTTCCAGATTTTTAACAGTCTCAGGAATAACGACTTCATAATGACTATAATCATTGCAGATATAATTATTTTGCATCATCATTAGTACAATTAAATACTATTTGGTAAGATAACATAACAGTTTTTGTTTCTTTCTCCAGATGTCTAATCGAGTATGTCTTCCATATAAAATACTAGCAGAGCACTATATGTGCTATGACCTGTTCACTGAGCAGTCTTTTAAAAGAATCACTTCACACCAGTTGCTCTGTCATTTACTAGAGGGTCCGTCCCATCTGTCTGTTAAGGACGGCCTGATTATGAAGTGTATTTGATGAGGTTAGTTGATAATGAGCGGAAGCCGGCCAGCAATAATGACAGTGTCGAAGCTGAAACAGTAGCCTGCATTGGGGGATGTTACCGTTCGTACTTTTTTTTTTGGACCTTCACAGATTCCAGTTTTCCACCCCGAGCCCATTATTCGATTGAATCATTGGGAAGGCGTGTCCGCTCGTGTGTTCTCGCAAGTATGATCTCATCCACCAAGGTCTCTTCCCTCTACTTTAAGGGGAAACAAAAAAAATAATCTCGCAAAGAGGGCTGTTCACATCGATGTGCACTCAAGCGCACATCCCGCCTCCGAGTCCAAGGCCAAGTGATTGGCTTGAAGCAGTTGAACCGTTTCAGTCCATGCATACGGGAAATACGCAGGCTTAGGGTAACATCCCCTTAACCCGGCTGCTCACTTGTGCAACAAGACAAACCCTCCACTGGAATGTTGGATACACACAAAAGCATTTTGGCTATTTTCTCCATGCATTTGGTTGTCTTTTTCTGTCACTCCTCTTTTTTTCCCACTTCCTCTTCACCCACATACAACACTTCCTCTATTCATACGCTTTCACTCTTTTCTTTTTTTTTTTTATATTCCAATCTTTCTTCATACTTACCAGTACATGCTCACCATTTTCTTCCTACTCCACCCTACCCCCATACCCTCGAGGGTCGGAGACAGCATAGAGAGGGGTTTGCTCAAGACAGGGCCCATTGACAGGCTAGATTGGCAGTAACTTATTGTCTATTGATGGAGTGTGACAAATCATGTGGGAGCGCAGGGGTGCGTGGCAGTGAGAGCCAGGGTGTTGAGTACGTGAGCGTGCCTGCATGTGCACTTGCAACTTAGATGCATGTGTGTGTTTGTGTGCCTGCATGTGTCAATGCCTGAACGTGTGTTTGTGCATAAAGTCTTAGTGTGGGGCAGGCGGCATAGCCAGGACCCTTCACAGCTCATTTAGCCCAAATGGGGCCACCTGGGTGGTGAGGGGGGCTCAGCAGGACCGCTCTGGCATTCTGGAGCCCCGCTGACAGCCCCCTAATATAGGGGCTTTGTCGGCCTATTAATCAACACAGCCACTCTGACAAATCACCACAAGTATGACCTAATGAGCAGGGAAAGGAGGATGAGGTAAAGTGCAGAAGTAAGAGACATGATGGAGAAGGTAAAACAGTGGCTATATGGATAAAGCTGGACAGAGTGGGAAACTAATGGAAAGGAATTGAAAGGAAGCAGGTTGACATCACAACTGGCAGCTCGGGCTGTTGGGGTCAACCTGAGGTAATAAGAGGCGAATGCTAACCCAGTTGTCATCTGTAGCTAACTCTTTGAGTCCAAAACAAGCGAGCTGATATGTCGAATTGGAAGACGAAACCATATCATTCAAACAGTGCTCTCGTAAGTTTGAGAGTAACAAACCAGCCCACCAATTTTCTGTTGCCACCAAACAAATTAAACTATAAATTCCTTCAAGACAGTTCTTTTTTTTTCTTTTTCTTTTTTTTTCTTTTTTTTGCAGAGACTTCAGAGAAAATTAGAACTGCGTAGACATTTGATTTTGAACACAAACAACATTGATGTATGTCTTCTTCTCCGGTTCCCACCCTGAGGTGAGCCGACATCTAATCTCTCCACTACCAATCTCGAGTCCAAATCACATTAGGTGGGATCAGAGGTGAAACTGGAGCTTTTCAACAGCAGCCTGTTCTCACTAATGAACCCCCATGGCCATCCATTGCATATTACAGCCACGCTGAGTGAGGGCGAGAAAGTTTTTTGCAATAATCATTATGTAATTGCACAATGGTTTCCATAGCCCTGACATTTTGAAAACTCGATAGCAATATCTTTATGCTTCTCCATGGGGAGTGGGCTTGGAAGGGCTGCACTATATATGATGGATGGTTTTCTAAGGCTAAACAATATACTTATTGTAATTATCTATGGAGGTGTCCATCTGAAGTTTGTACTGTAAACTAAATTAGTTTATCTGCTGTGAATTATTTCGCTCTAAACCCCCACTGACTGTGTCCCATTGGTTGTTGGAGTAAATGTGACCTACCCGCGAAGTCGCTCTAACTTACTTTTGCCAACACTTTCATTAGCATAACTATTTCTTCCCCACACCTAATTTCTTCTGGAAATTCCTTATAAAGCCTCAATGAAAGTTTTGACTAAACTTATCTGTGCTCATTCATATTCAGCCCACCACTGAACACTTGAGTGAATATTCAGAAGCAGCATCCCTCTATTGACTTGTATCTGTCTGCTGTGCACCTCAGTGATATACTAAGCCTTAGCCTGTCTGGTCCATTGACTGGCCCAGGATGGAAGGGCAGCAGAGAGGATTCACAACTGCATGCTCCTCCCATCAATTACCTGGTTAGCTACCACTTATGTGAAAACACTGGCTGTGTGACACAGTTAGCCTTGTGCACAGTTTGTTAGGTAGGCAAGGTAATTCCTTTCCATTTTATGTTTATTGATATTCCTTGTTAGAGATTGATAGGGCTTCGCTAAATTTATGTGGACTTACATCTGGAGCATGAGCAAGTTCAGCTTTTATTGTAAACAAAATGCCAGAACCTCTGACATTAACTGGCTTTAAATTCAGGATACAGCATCCTGACCTAAGTTAGTATACCATCCTTTTGTGTGTGTGACTTTACCCAGTAAAATCCTACATAAGAATCTTTTTTTTTTTCTAATCAGTACCAGCCTAAGTCTGTTTTTGCTTTCTTTATCATTTGTTTATGAATTTACTAATGTTTCTCGCTCCATTTACACGCTTCAACAATAGTTTTGCTTGCTGTACTTTGTTGAATAATCTTTCCAAATTCACTGATTAAAGAATCACATCTGGCTTATGATCCAGTCTGTGCAGGGCAATTGCTATACCACTCCCTTCAGCAGCTGCAGCTATACAACACATAATGCCCTGTGAATACAAAGCAATAAGAGCTGCAAATGAGTAGCTGGCGTGTGCTTCCTTTACATTTTGCATTGATAACTCAATCTTTACAGTCGATTTTTGTCTTTGCAATGTGCACCATATTGCAAAAACATCCATACCATTAAATTGTTTTACAGATTTTCATGGTACAGCCACAAAGCCCAATGTACTATGAAAGTTCTTCCTGTGAAAGGCCAACACAAAAGGAAATATTACAAAGGTACATCTCAGAAGTGTGGTCTGCTTCTCATCCTCCCAGAATCCTAAATAAAGTAATTGTTGTGTGCACATACTTTATTATTAAATAAAAAGACGTCTAATGAAAGCCTGTGGTAACTCTAGAGGAGCTGCAGAGATCCACAGCTCAGGTGGTAGATTCTGTTCACATGACTAAGATTGTTCCCGCACCTTAAAAATTTGGCCGTATGAAATACTGGAAAGAAAAAATGTCCTTGTTGAAAGAAAGAAAAATCTGCCAAATGCCATTTAAAGAGAAACAGCTAATAAACGAGAGAAGCTCTTGTTGTGGGGATTTTCTTTTTTCCATCAAGGACATAAAAGCTAGTCAAGAATGAATGAATTTGAATGGAGTTAAATGCAGGCAGCTTAAGGGAAAGAACTATTAGAGACAAAATACTTGAGGCAAGAATGGGGGCACACCTTCCAGCAGGGTAAAAGCTAGAAACAGTCAGAAGTACATGAGTACAGTTCAGGTCAAATGTGTTCATAGGGCCTAGAGACATGCAAGCCAAGTTGAAACATACTCCAAGCAACTGTCAGCTATAGATGAAATACAACAACAAATTGACTCAGCGATGCTGAATACAAACGCATCCTGCAGATTGGTTTGTTAAATTGTTTTCAAACCATCTATCATTCCTCTTCCGAAATTTGATTGTTCGATTATCTAATTTTGTCGATACAAGCTTTAAAGAACTGAGAGGAAATACCTGTGTAGTACGAATGCTAAACAGCAGAAGCTTCATGACAATCATGCGGATGAAGGCAAAGCAAAATCTAATCGGGATGTCATGCTTGCATTTGTTTTCCTGATAGGTAAGCCTACAAGCGGATTGTGAATCATGATGTTGCGCTGTTCCTTTCATAGAGTTTGTCACTGTTTGTATTTTGTTTTGTAAGAAATGCAAAACTGCCAGAGGGCTGTGTGTAAGAGAGCAGACACACTGTGCTCTCCTGAGCTGACAATAGACCTTTACATCAAATCCCTACGAGGTGAGGCATAACTTAAAAAAAAAAAAGAAACATCTTTTCATCGCCCTTCTTATCTCTTTCACACTGCTGTTGGCAGTAAAAAGCAGAAAGAGAAACTGAAAGAGGGCGCATTATGATTTTATTATAAGGACATAGAAGGTAAAATAGGGCAGACACGATAAGGATCGGGAGATTAGGATGGAGCTGAACAATAAATTATGCAAAGTGTTTGAAAACACATACAGCTATAATTAAGTGGCATTTGATTTTAAATGAGTTGACAGCACGAATTTATTTATCTCCTTAACCCCCTAAAAATGCCATTAGCATGGTAGAAATTGAACTGTTTGAAATGGTAAAAGAACAAGGCCCTCATCTGATAGACAATAACAGAGCACCCCCAGCCATATACAACACACATGCATGTGCGCGCCCATACACACACACACACACCTACACACACACACACACACACACACACACACACACGGAAAGGTAAGATCATTTCCACATGGACTAATCAGCTCATTGCAGGCACAGGCAACTGTAAAACCACAGGAGCCATAGCTAATAATGTCATTATGAATGGAGCCTTTACACTTACATTTACAGTGTGGCCAACTGGTGCCTGTAAGTGATGCAAATTTTTCTGCAGTTTCAATCAAATGTGTTTTGTTTTCTAATATAAAAATGGTTGCTTAGGAATTGCTTGGCAATCTAAAACAGTTTCTTTCTTTAAAGAAGAAAGAAACAGTATAATGTATTGTAGTGAAGGCAAAGAAGTAAATGCGCTGCCCCAGACAGAATCATTGCAGGACTTACTTTAGCCAAAGTAAGTCCTGCAATGAAACAGGCAGGCAGTACAGTATTTCTCTAAATGTGCAGGGCAAAAAATAAAATTTTCCAACCAGTATTGTCCAATTCTCATGAATTGGACAATACTGGTTGGAATACCAATACCAATTCATCAATTCTGATGAATTGGACAATACTGTCCAATTGGAGATGAATTGGAGATGGTATTTCACACACTTTTGGTCCTTTTTCTAACCATTTTCTGTTGAACCTGAGAGATAGTTTAGTGTAAAAATACAAGAAGATCAGCGTTTTCTGAAATA
The DNA here is from genome assembly GCF_000485575.1 of Poecilia formosa. Taxonomy (NCBI): domain Eukaryota; kingdom Metazoa; phylum Chordata; class Actinopteri; order Cyprinodontiformes; family Poeciliidae; genus Poecilia; species Poecilia formosa. The sequence goes on along the minus strand of NW_006799944.1, from coordinate 1,868,039 downwards.
TTCAGATTAGCCCCTCTCTTTTCTTACCGGTTCCTAGGAAACTATTTTTGACAGTAAACCTCTGAAAATGTTTACATAAAGCATAGAAATGTGTTTTACACCTACATCTCCTTTAGTCAGTTTATGCTATTAGTTAAACTGTTACAATATCAAAGTTAAATCAACCACACCAGGAATGTACCCAGCAAAGCCAAGGCACAAATTTTCATGAAAAAAAAAAAAAAAGATGCTGAAATAGGAAGTTTATTTGTAGCGGCTTGAAAATTATAGACAGGTAGGCTGAAAAACTAAAGTTTTGTCACTTTTGCAGCTTCTCAAGCCTCACCACTCTTTAGCAGAGTTTCCACTTGATATATGCACAAATGACAAAGAGAAAGTCTTGAATAAGTCATAGATTATTTCCTGCTAGCACACTGAGGTGAAGTAACAACAAATAACTTTTTTCCTCCTCTGTAGGCTGTTCAGTGGGGAGCTTGGATGAGGGAATTCTTGTTCTCTGTGTTTGCGCTACTGTGTGTGTGAGGAGGGCAAAATCTAAAGACTATCTGCATCGTCTTTGTTCATTAATTCATAGGTTATATTTTATGCATTTGGTGACAAGGTTTAAAGGAGGAGACCCAAATACAGACAGAAGGCACGGAGGCAGGTTGTGTGTTCTGGCAGGCTTTCATATTTGTTCTTTAAAGGAACCTGTGGATGTACAGATCACCTGGTGGCAACAGAGGGTGGAATGAACAGTTGTGGTTGATGATTTGAGGAAAGGTGTTCCTCCTGCAGGCAGCATTTTAGCTGTGTGGATGCAAAACACCTACCATGGATCTATAATGTTTGCGTTACAATGCCAGGTTTATGTGGAAGTGTTATGTGCATTTTTAATTTTACATGTCTTCTGCGGTTCAATCTAAAAACAAATAAATCTAATAATTGGGGGAAAAGAACATAATAAAACAAGTTGGTACTTCAAATCTGCCAGATTTTGAGGACGCTAGTGCTTTCTCTTATTCGGGTAAGCCCACAGATGTTCGGAAGATTTCATTCTGGACTTCGGCCAAACCATTTAAAGACTATAGGTCTGGTGAGATCATTCTTTGGATTAAAGTTTGGACTTACTTTGATGCTGCAAACTTTGAACCCTTTTATATTCAGCTGTCTGAGACATCTGACATTGTTGGATCAAAATTAACTGGAGCTGTTTTTAATTTGACAAAATTCCCAGTTCATTTTTCTTTTTAAGTATAGTATAAGGTGTGTGTCTCATTTAAAACGGGGAAAGGGACACGTTACACTTTTTTTTTTTTTAAGTCATTGTTCTATTGCTGACATCATCCAATTCTGCTTTAGAAACATCTACAAAATTTGGAGCATTACAGGAATGTTGGTTTGGTAGCACCTACTTGCCGATGTTGAATACCTGACCTACTTACTACACAACCAATCAGGTCAACACATTTTTTAAAAAAGGATTTACATTTAAGATTTATGCCACGAAGTGCCTGATTTGTAATAATGACCAAAGACATTTGTTGTTAAAAATCAACTTTTTCAAGTTGTTTATGTTCAACCTTATGAATAGATTTATATAGGAGGGCAGTTTTTGTTCCCTGATGGAAATATTTGTTTTGCCTCATGTGAAGGGAACTTGGGAAGTGGTGTCAGACAGGGAGACATAGGACACAGCAGAGACTGTTGGCTTTCCTAACGAAGGGGCTCACTGTAATAATTTACTGTAGCTCAAGAAAGAAAGGTCTCCCTTTCTCTCCCTTTCACACAGACACGCACACACGTACACACACACACACACACACACACACACCATCGAAGTGCCTGCACATGCCCACTGTTCTCAGTGTCACAACTTCTTCTGGGGGTGCTGTTTCAGTGAAAGATGCCAACCTGTTAAGCCAAGCTCCTAACAAGAGCCAAACAGTTGGGAGACTCGGAGGCAAGCAAAGAGAGAGGCAAGGTGGAGGGAGAGGTGGGTCAGGATTCGAGATAAAAGGAACAAAGAACTGTCAACCCTCTGGGACACAGAAACCTCAGTGCCTGTACTACTGCACTGACCAGGAGACAGTGTGTGGACTTGGCAGGTGTTTGGATACTTGCTGTTGTCCTCATTTTTCCTGCATATAAAAATGCGTCCAAAAACAGCACCTGTTCTAAATTGGACCCCACCTTGTCAAACACGAGCAGTGCCCCCCTCACTCTTTTCTCCCCGAGCAAGATCTTAGCCACAGAGCAACAGTGAGCATATCTGAGGAATGTATCAAGCTGTGTCTTATAGACAAGTACTCACAGTCACACTGCGGTGGACAAGCAGCATAATGATGTCTGAAATAACAGAACAACCGCTATGACGTGCCATGGTAATTGCTACCCTCCTGTCCACAGTACAAATAAATGTTGAATCAGAAGGCAAACATATTAATATGGAAATGTCTACATTAATTTGGAGCATGGCCTAAATTATTCAGTAATTAAGCCACTGCAAATTTACACAAACTTTCCCCTGGATGACTAGAGAGAATAATTAGGAGTGAGAAACAGCCAAGCAAAGGGATTTGATATATTTGGTCACATGACATACAGTCTGACGTCTTTGAAAGAAAAATATATTTAAAAAAACAAAAGGTGTCTGCCTGAGACGAGGGGGTTTTGGCCCAGAAAACACACACTGTAATCCATCCACAGCCACAGCATACAGTGCCTCTGTAAAGTATTCAAACCCTTTCAATATTTTGTTGTCTCGTTACAGTTGCAAACTTAAAAGTTCAAATGTTTATATGTGGGGATAAATTACACAAATTAAAAGGAGAACTACAAACTAAACTTAATTGTTTATCTAAGCAGGATTTTTTGAAGGACTATTTTAGCATATTTTATACTGTGTGGAATGGCTGAGCTATTAAAGGACACATGCTTATTGCATGACAGGTTTGAATATGCAGATCATACTGGGGGGGAAAGCAGAAGAAAGAGCTACCCAAATGGATAACTTCTACTTCTGAAAACAACCACAATTCAGCATCATAAATGTTGATTAGTGTAATTTTTAATTAGTTTAACTGCAAAGTGAATTTGTCTGTCTTGGTAAATTACTCTCCGTATGGGTTGGTTATTAACTCACTTCTGCAGCCCATTTCATTGCAAAATCTTTGAATATTGTTAAACAGTACTGTCCATAGAGCTGCACAACTTAGCAAAGCCTCAATATTCATTACAATATCAATATCAATGGTAAAACAACACAATTAGGATGAAATATTAGCTAGGTCATTGCATATGGTTCCGTGTTCTGCATATGTTATATTTAGCTAGCTAGATGAACTTTTACTGCTCCTGATTCCCACCCGTTATGTAGCATTTGGTGGCTGAGAAGATGCTCAACCTTAACTGGGAAAATGAATTGTAACTGATATTATAATAATGTTCCTCAATGTTGTCATAATTGTATGATTTCCCAAAATGTTGCCTGATGTTTTATATTCTCTTAGCCATTTCATCCTTTTTCCTGTTCCATGCCTACTTTTACTTTGTAGATTAGGTATCCCTTCTTTAACTGATTTGGATTTATGACAGGCTAACGTCTTCCTTACTAGGTTCTAATCTGGACAGTCAATAACAACTTCCACAGTTAATAATTACAAGCCACTGAAATGTAAGTATTTGCCGATTCCATCCAACAGGCAGGAAAACTTCACGTACCCTACTGCTGCAACAGCACACACTGTGCTGCCTCTCTTGTACATCTTAAATTATGTCTTGAATTATGGGTATTTTCCACTGTCTTATGAATCTGTGATATGTTTTACACCATCCAGTCAGATTTTTTTAGATTACTTCGGTTAAAATATTGCGATGTTAAAATGATTCCCCCCATTTCTACTTCTTTTACTTTACATCTGTCTGTTCTTGGACATTTCATTTGATGATTTAAGAAAAAGCCAGCCTGTGCCTTCTGATTAGCTTATTATTGCTTGAACTTGGAGCCTGAGACCATGCTGCGTTTGAAGTCTTGTGTTTGTGTGAGTCCCTCTGTACATGCGCATGTGAACACGCGTGCCTCAGAGGCTAGATGCGAGTTTGTGCTCGAGCAAGAAAAAGCGTGTCAGCTTGTGTAACTGTGGATGTCCTTTCAAAGGGCCTTCACAGATCTGTCCGAGGCCCTTTGATCAGGCCATCTATGACTTGACTGCTCTTGACGGCCCTCGAGATGGGAGGATGTCTGCTTGGTGGGAGACAAGACCGGTTTGATATGGTTGAGAAAGCGTCTTTGACATGCACGCTCACACATACACAAACATAAACATCAATGCACATGGTTAACAGTTGTGCAGATTCGTTCGTGTGAAGCTTGAAGACCTTGGAGACAGGTTTACCAGTAGTTTAGCATGTGGTGAGAGTTCAGAAATAGATTCTGGTGGTGGTTACTAAAATTGCACACCATGAGTTGCAGACTCTGTGACTCATTGTCTGCTCCTAATTTTCTGAAAAAACATATATAACATTTCCTCTTGGCAATCCCAACACATTTATATTTATTCTTTCACCTTTTTTTCTTCTGTCAGTGACATAACACCCACCCATCCAATCAATTGTCTATTCAATCAACAACATAGGCAATACGGTTTTGGCATACTATAGAAGATACAACATTTCCAGAAAATGACTTCATGTTAAAGGGGCAATATTATGTAAAATATACTTTAATTAGTTATGATGTTGCACTGTTACTCCCTTGTCAACATACCTCTCCTATGGCAACCATTCAGATGTGCAAAACTCCTGGGTGGACTCGGCGCCGCCTTCAAGATGCAGCTCCTCCTCGGAGCTGCAATTTACAAGCTTCCCCAGCTCTCACTTCACAGAGCACCCTTTCCCCTACGACTCCCCTACTCAGCTCCTTGACTAGCCAGCCGTAATTAGCAAAGACCTGGTGGAACTTGACACCTGCTGAGCTCGTTACATGAGCTACTTCTCAGTGCAACACTGGTAAAAATGTTGTTACAGGGTTTATAGAGGAGTGATGGCTCTAAAACGGGAGCGGGAATCGCAAATGCTCCACGCATTTTGTTTAGATAGACATTGAGATAGCTATGCCTTGAAACAATTCTATTTCATTGATTTGTAAGCCATCAAAAAGGTTAATTCATGATACTTTAGTTCACTGGAAGAGTCCACGTGATGTATTTTGTGAAGCATCTCAAACACACCGTTCTGTTGTATGACATAATGGAAAAAATCATTAACATCTACCAAGATATGAGGAGAGTTTAATGAGGTTTATTCTTTGTGTCAATTTCCAGATACCTGAATGTTTTTATTAACATTCATCTGTACAATCAAATGTATTAAAGTATAAGCAGGTTGGAAATGTACAGAGATCAATACATTCAGGATGGACATAGGTTTGTGTCCTGGGGATAAATATGTTTCGGTGCAAAATGTGCGCATCCATCCTGGAAAAGCAATATATAACAAATGCAGACATCTCCAAATTTGCCATAACTGATTCTGTGAAATGCTGAATGTCATAAATAACTAAGTCCATAAAAGTTGTTGTTTGTTTATCTAAAATGCATTCACAAAAGCAGACCTATTCAAATATTTACCAAAAAAAAAAAAAAAGCCGTTTTTGAATCAGATTAGTTTCAAGCTGTACAGGCTCAGCTATTGTCATTCTTTCTTGTTTTGTAATGCAAACTCTGTTGGTCAGTCTATTTTGTGTGTATTGAATTATTTTTTTTTCCATTATTTGACGTAGATTTGGTTTGATACTGCGTATTTCTGTCCTGGCTGTGTTACCAAGTGTCCTGCAGCTTTTGAGCGGACATCACTTTGTATTGAGATTATATTGAGATGGATCCCAGGTAGGGTCTAATACTGAGTGGCAACACCACGTCACCCGGACATACTGTAGATCTGATGCTGAGTTGATCTGACAATACAATGGATCAGTGTTGCAGCTAGTAAGTCAGAAGGTAGAGCATAATCCCTTCTGTCAAGTCTCTGTCTCGTCAATATTCAAATCCAGCCAGCTGTCCAATGGCTGTCAGTTACAATCTCCCTCTGGCTTATAGCCCCGCACAGGCACATACCCAAATTGAATTGGATGTTTGCGTCTCATTGGAAACCGAGTCAAAAGAAATGACCTCCTGTCCTATATTGTGAACTCATCAGTTGTCTTGGATGAACTAAATTCTGATCCACATCATCCATTATTATCTAATTGCTCTTTTTTGTGGTTTTATTTTTTCCCCCTAACTTTTAATTCATATTTTTTAACTTCCTTTGACATAATTTGTTGTGTAATCTTTAGAAGTATATAACTAAATGCTAACTGTATTGCAATGAATTAAGATAAGATTTTACTTAGTCTTATTCTGTTTAAACACACACTGACAATCTGTGCCCACATGTTGTACTTCTACATTTATCCGCTCTCACCTTTTGACTCATAACCAGACGCTCTGCGCCCTGGTCTCACCACAGAGCTGCTGCTTGAGTTTGGAAGACCAGTTCTGGTCAGGTTGCCGTAGCTGAAGAGGTTCATTTGTCTTTAGAGAGCACCACTGCTTGCTTGCTGCTGTCAGAAAGCCGGATATTTTTATAGCTTTAAGCTGAGGCTTGACGTATTGTTTGTAATGTTTCTGGAGACGATGGAGTCAATCTGAGTGTTCTTTCTGAGACGCCTTTACCTGTTGTAGCCGTTTAGTCTGTGATGTAAATGGCTGAGGAATTATTTAAATCTGAGAAAGTACTTTCAAATTCAACGGCAACACTAATTCAAAGTTTGACAATCCAAAGGATGTCTGTAACATGGCGGCAAATGTGTACAATTCAAACATTTAAATGCCAGTGCTCACATTTATTGGCACCTATATTACAGATATGTAAAAAGCCTCAAGATGCGTCAGGAAAATGCATCAGAAACATGAACACGTGAAGTAAAAACTTTGAAAAATTAGAATGGAATTGAATAGAATAGAATGATCTGGCCGCAAGCTGAGCATTAAGTAGTGGAAACACATAAAAGTAGAACTAAGAAGACACTAACGTCAGTTTACCAGTTTGGTCGATAATCACCTTAGATTTTTAGTAAAATTCTGATTGCCTTTGGCAGAAATGCGAGAGAAAATTCACAGAAATTGTTCACCAGACATAACTTTGACCTTGCTCAATGCCCAAAATCTCAGCTCCCATACCTGAATCTTAAAAAAAAAAAAAACTGGTGGGTGAGCTAAACAGGAAAGTGCAGAAGGGGCAACCCAGAATTCTCCATAATCTATCCAATGAATGTAGCCGGCTCTGTATTTCTCCATGTGTCCCCGTTGATATGTGCTTCTCTTCCCACTTCACTGACACATGTTGCCCTGGCATCCACGGAAAGGCCTGACCTTTGGAAAGTTTAGCGCTTTAAATATTTAGGCCTGGGTTATGATGGATTCTCCAGGCCCTGTGGCAATGTGCAAAGCCTCTGATTAGAGCTTGCTGTCAGAGTCATTTAGCAGAGCGTCTGGCTGTCGGTGGCGCTCTCTGTTTGACAGGCGCGCCTTTTTAAACAAACAGAGGTCCCGGTGGCAGAGCAGGCACTGCAGCCAGAGCGGTACAAACACCCCGACACTGAGAGAAACCACAGACAGCTGCTAAAGAAACCGCTGGCCACAGACTCGTGATCTAAGCCCTCTGTCTTTTTGCTCACTTGCACCGAGTTCAGTGCAAGCAGTACTTCTTTTACTCGTCGTCTCTCGTTCTTTGTTACTCAGAGAAACAGCTTTGTGGAGGTTTTATCTGCACTGTGTTTTATTGCTTGATCTCTGGCAAGATCTCGAATACATTTTCAAGCTAAAAGAAGCAGGAAGGATGCTGCCCGTCTCATGTCTGCAGCCTTCCCGTGATGAGCACAGCTCTCACACTGAAACCGATGCGAACCAGCCCTTCTCATCTCACTCTGAGACAATCTCTCGTGGCATCAATCCTGTAAATATATGAGTCTTAATATGTGTGTCCTATTCTGTATTCAGAGGAAGAGCTAAGTCAGCAGCTCCAGTATTAATGCATGAGAAATGAGCAGAGCCCATAAGAATTAAAGGGTAAGACTCGCCTTATTAAGATGTAAATTCCGGGGAAAAAGTTGCCGAAATGAGGATACAGTGAAGTTACTGTCAACTTTAGCCTACTTATGCATTTCTAAGAGGCGTTGTTGTGTCATGATTGTTGAAATTAGATGCACATAACAAAGCACCTTGTGTGTTTGGTTCAGCCACGAGATCAACCGGTCCCGGCAAATCAGCAACCTTTTACCTTACGCACCAATTTACAGTTTTGCCAACATTATCTAGTGACAGTTTACATCAACTATTGTGGTAATTCTATTTGTATGTACGCAGATTTGTGTGTGTGTGTGTTCTCTTTATTTTTCCCCCCCTCTCTCCCCACCTCTGTCTCACTCTCATTTCAAATTTGCACTTAACACCTTCCTAGGGAAAGACTTCTCATTCATCAACAGTGTTTGTCCCGGTGACAAGCAGGGTGCCTCCTGCATATCAATATCAGCTAAGACAATGCTGAGCATGTAACCTTCAGCTAAATGTCATTCTGCTTAATCCTATTTGAAAATTAAACATTGAAAAACCTTTACCGTACCTTCCTGTCTTCCTTCCGCTCTCCCCTCTCTCTCTTTTCCTCTTTCCCTCTTTTATTGGGTGCCATTCTTCTGGCTCTCTGTTCTCCCTCGTACAATTGCTACGCTCGTTCTGCATGCCGTGTGACATTTGTATTGTTCTGAATGTGGGAGTTTTTGAATCTCATAATGGTTATTCGGTAGAACTGATTTTATTCTTTGTCACTCACAAAAACATCAGGTGTAACTTCTTTTCAAGTTGTGTGATTTCCCCTTTTGTTCTTCAATCTTCTCATTCTATGGATCGATGAGTTAGTCTCACCACTGGAACATTTATGCATCTTGTCATGTTACAGCCACCAACTCTTGGATTTTGGCATCAGACATGCACAAAGTGGCACATAATTGTGACAAATGAAAATTTGAAAAGTGCTGTCTGAGCTTGTTTTCAGTCCACTTCTCTTTGATATCTGTAAATAAAGTCCATTACCTTCAGATGACACCTTATAAGTAAACAAAGGGATGTAGGCTTAATATAAAAAGTGACCATTAGGGAACTAATAGCATCATAAACAAGAAACACAATGGACAGGGGTAAAGTTGTGGAGAATCTGCTTTTACATCTAGTCTTTCTTATTGTCACGATCCGTGTGTCTGTGTGTTATTTTTGAGTTTATTTTGTGTGTAGTCCTGTTCCCTGTGAGTCTCTGTCCTGACCTTCCCGTTGATTGTTCCCAGGTGTGTCTCGTTCCCTTGATTACCCCTGTGTGTATTTAATCCCACCTGTTGTCTATGTTCTTCGTCGGGTCCTTGTCTGTGTCTGTGTCTTAGTCCCTGTCTAAGTGCGCTTATCCAGTAGAACTGCGTAGTCCTGGATAGTGTAAGCTCCCATTTCCAGTCCTGTTTATCATTTGCTACCGGTGTTTAGCTGTTTGCTAATCTCTCCGCCGTGCTGCCTGTATTAGACTGTTACGAGCATCATTATTATTAAATTCATCATCATCTTCACCATAACCTGGGTCTCTGCGTCTCTCCTCACCACTACCAACCACCAATTCTGACACTTATGCCCATGACATACATAGTGAGGTACTCACAGCCCTGCATCGGCTGATCTGTTTAGAAGTAAGTTCGTGTTTCAAGTTGAGGGAGTGACATGGTGATGGTTTGTTGGACAGCTAAGCTGCAGGGTATAAAAGCATAAACAGAAAGGTGTATAATTGTAATTTGGCTCATTTGTTCAGACAAAAAGGATCCCAACATGAGGTCTTCCACTGATATTGCTTTGAAAAGAATGGTATGGGAAGAATTCATGCTCACTGCTGATGCCAAAGCTGCATCACAACTTCTTTTGTCCAGCACTGTCAACTTCCTTTCTGAAAGGTGACTGCTGTGTGCTGCTTGTAGGTATATGACATAAATATTTTGTGAGAGGTTCTATAAAAAGCAGGCTTTGAACTTTTCAGTGCACCATTCACTCCATTTGCCAAATATGGAAAGAGTACAGCATAACTTGCAACCTACCAAAACATGACCGTCGAGTGTACTTCACAGGGTGAAGGACGGCAGGAATCGGAGAAGCAGCCAAGAGGCCCAGGATAACTTTGGAGGAGCAGTAGAGACCAATAGCTCAGGTGGAATAGTCAGTCAGTGGAATATCAGCCATGCACTCCACAACTAAGTCCCTTTGGAGCATGTTACGAGCCATCCAAGGGACACAGCACACTAGGGTCAGAAGAAGTTCTGGCTTGTGAAAACCAGAATTGGGCTTTTGACTCAGATTTTTGTGGCCAAAAACTGCACAAAAGACTGGACATCTTGCTGAAGACACAATCCCATGAAACAATTTGGTGGTATCCTCCTGTCATGGCAATGCTCCATTTCAGCAACCACATTGAAGCTGGCAAGATGTAAATACAGAGCAATCCAGAGAGAAAGTCTGTTAGGTGTCGCAGAAGACTTCAGACTGGGTTGGAGGATCATTTGCAGGATAAAAACACCAAACTCACTGCCTGAGCAACAATCAAACAATTTAGCTCAAAGCATGTTCATGTATTAAAATGATCTGGTCTAACTGAAAATATCTGGGAAGACTGGAAAATAATGTTCATTGACACTCTTTGTTCAGTCTGATGGAACTTATGGAAGAAAAACAGGCAAACATGTCGGTCTCTTGATGTGCAAATCTGGCATGTAAAAACTCAGGAAGACTTGCAGCTGTAATTGTAATTGAGAGAATAAACAATGCATGTCATATTTTTACGATTTTATTTGAAAATAACGGAGAATTGTCTTTTCACTTCAAAAACGATCGGATACTTTGAAAGATGTGAAAACTTTGGAAAGGCGTAGTAAGAAAAGTAACTTACACACAAATGACCCAAAACACAGATTTATGACCTGAGCATGCAGAGAAGAATGCACACTCCTTAAACAGACCCACTTCTTGGAGGGCAATTACTATGCTTAAATTACATTCAAACGAGCCAAGATGATGTCCAATTGGTCTAGACACAATCTGTCGCAAAGACTAGAACTCCCTCAAAGGCTCTGAATGTTAGTTTGCATTGAACACATATGATGTTCTTCATCTCCTGCCTCCTTTCCCCCCTTATATACACTGTACACTTCACACACATCTACAAAGCACAAATATATAGCACATGTTTCACAGAGGCTGTAGAGGGAAATAGGAATGGAGGCAGGGCAGGATAAAAGGGGACGGAAAGATTGCAATGAAAATGCAATCATTTGCAGTTGAACAGATATAATTCTTTTGTGGAGGCAGTGTAATGCGGCGGCTCAAAGATGGCCCTCAGCCCATCCTCGTGGATTTGATTGACCACAGTCGCTCGTCAAGGGATTCAATCGAAATACTGTGAGTGAATTACAACGAGACTAACCTTGATGTCCTCACATTGAAGCCCTCCACCCAACTCTGCAGCTTGAAGAATTAGAAAATGTATAAGGAAGACATACTGTGGACGCGATTAAACGGGATGAAGCCGCATCAATTCATTCCGTAAAATTTTGTTACCCAAACTGGGATTGCTCTGAAGATGCTGAATGATAACTTGTCCATGGTAGAAATCAGAGAGACTTGTAGAAAACATTGACCTACGGTGCCTTGAAAAAATAACTTTTAAACATTGATTTTTCTACATTTCGTCGCGCCTTCAGTAAGACTATCGGGATTTACTGTGAAAGACCAATATAAAGTAATGAATAATTTGAATGCAAAGATGTGGTCATATGTTGTTTTCAAAGATTTTGACAAATAAAACCACACCGTCGTCCCCCACCCAACCTATATCAACACTTTGATAAAGGTTGGGTGAAGTTTTTTGGGACATCAACTAGAAATTTGCCTATTTTGTAAAACAGCTCAGATTCGGTTAGAGTGGATGGAGATCTTCTGTGAATATCAATTTGCAAATCTTTTTAAAGATTGTCTCAAATTATTGACCTTGACTAGGCCATATCAATAGATTGTTAGGCTATGATCAAAGCTAAACGTTTTTATTGTACACCCAGCTTACTGTTTAGATCCATTATATTGTTGGAAGGTAAGCCTCCACCCTACTTTCCATTCTTTTGTAACAAATTGAACTTCTTAGAGTTTTGTTTTACCAATAACTTTCTCTTTTCTATTCTTCAATAAATACTATATTGGTGGAGTTCACAACAAGGAGCTGACCTACTACTCTATCCTTTTTTGGATAGTGAACTGAACAGTTCTCCATGAAACATCCCGGGGCTTGTCTCATAATCTAATCCTGATCAAAACATCTTCACAATTCCCTGCTGTGTTCACTAAGAAAGTCCAAGGGCTTTGAGCACTGTCAAGTTAAAACAGCAAATGCACCTTTGCAACTCACTGTAGAAAGAGAGGCAGTAGCAAATATTTTCTTTTAACTTTTCGACTGTTGGAAAATATGCAAGTTAATGTTCTGAATTAGTTTTGTGCACATGTGTAAGATTGCAGAATTTGGCACAGCTAAAACTGCAAACACAAAGGGAAAAAAAAAGGAGTCCTAGTTGAGAACAAGGTGTGGTTCGTGTTATTAGTCAGCAACAATGTTTCCTCAGAGAAAAGACAAAAAAAACAAAAAAAAGACTCTAAAAAAACATTAAAATGCAAGAGCAGTCAATTTCTCTGTGTACCGATGCGTGTGGTAATACAGAGTTTACAATCTTTGAGATTTTACATATGTTGAACAGATATTCTGGGTATACAAACATAAGTCGGCGACAAAATCTGGCACCAAAATGAGTTTTGGATAAACGTTTAGTTTGAGTCTAAATCAGGCACGTGGTGCCTCATGGTTGTGAGATATATTTAGAGGCGCGATATAGAAAGATAACACCAATTTGGTTGGGAGCTTACTGAATATGTTGGCAAAGTCCTAATGCGTCAAAACACGACATATAGGAGTCAAACTCAGATGATTTTGCTGAATGTGGCTTTTCATTTAACCCTCAGAACTGTTTGCTGAAAAATAACAGCTGTTGTTGTTGTTGTGTCTCTTTGCTCTCCAGGTGGGATATGCAGGAGGATGCGGAGCTAGAAGATGGAGAGAGAGCAATGGTGGAAGAACTTCAGAAAGCCTTTTTTGTTTGCTGCTGCAGCGCGGGACCACAAGATGCCTCTGGAACTGATGAGACACCAACAAATCAGACCCAGGGGGAAGCAGAGCCCTGCGATAAAAGTACTGCCCAATAACAGTGCACAGCGTCGGAGTTTTTATTATGTAGTAATTTTTTTTATATTCTCTTGGCGCTCTCAAGGTGGTTGTTTGTGGACATGTACGTGCACCCCGGTTCACACATTTGTGGGAATATGTTGGCCTGTGCATGTACTGGAAATTTGCATGTATGTGCAGAAAAACATGGAAAAAAAAAAAAAAAAAAAAACTCCACTAGAAAAAAACAAACAAAAGAAAAGAGCACGAGCTGGTGCCTTCCTCTGTCTGCACACACCTGAGACAAATCCTCTCTGCCGTTCAATGCTGCATCAGGTGCTTTTTCATCTTTTTGGAGCACATCTGCAGAAACCAGTTCCGGGAAATAAAGAGTTGCGATTTGTTTGTCTGGGACAAGATAGGACTGTGTGATCACCGTAGGTAGCTGATGTGTTTTAAGACTGTGTGGGTGGAGAGAGTACTGTCAGCATGCTTTCTTTTGCTTTCTTTTAAGAAAACGTCAAACAATATAGTTTGGAAGCAAAATATTACCTGTTTTTGATTTTTTGATGTGTTCCAGAAATCTGCCACACCGTAAATTATCAGTCAGCATTTAGTGGAAACTCGAAAAATATTCACGTGTACGATGACTGCTAATTATATTTTTCTAAATGTGTCTATATTTTTTTATTTATGTGAAGCACTGTAGGTAAAATGTTACACGTTAAAATACAGCCACAATTGTACTTCAGTAAGGTGGTTATGTTTTTTTTTAGATAAAACAGTATTATCTCTGTGATGTCATTTTTATATATTGGATTATCGTTTTAATGGTGTAATATCTAATTTTCAAATAAAAAAGAAAACATTTGCTCCTTTTCTTTAGTCTGAATAAAACAATAGTTTTAAATGCTACTATATGAACTATTGCTACTGAAAAATATGTTGCTATAAAAACATTAAAAGTAAATGTAGAGATATTACAATGAAAAGTGGGGGACCACTACGGAGACAAAATCTGGAAACTCTGGAAATATATAAAATGGTACAACCACTCTTGTGTCTTTATAGATTTTATATTTTATGTAGGCCTAATAATAAAACTTGTTTGGTGGATGTTGTGAAAAAAAAAGTCAAACTAAACTGTTTTGTAACAGTTTTCTGCTGAAAATACACAAAACCTAACTTTTGATCTTCATTTTCTTCCTACCTGTCAGTAAGTACTGCACATGTCAGTAAGGTCACAGTTGTTTCATAGGAAGCTTTATATATATTGCTGCGGAGAAGTTTAAAGCAGGGTTATGTGATAACAATAACCTTCATCAGGATTATGGCACAGCAAAAACACAAAGACACAGGTGTGCACCTCAACAAACAGGCTGGGTAAGGAGAGCCAAGAAGCCCTTGGTAACTCTGAAGGAGCTGCAGAGATCTACAGCTCAGGTGAGCCAATCTGTTGAAAGGACAGATTATAACTTAAATAATTGTACCTTCGATAAATCTGACCTTCATGGGAGAGACTCATTGCTGAAAGAAACCCATAAAAAGTCATGTTGCCACATGAGACTGAAACTGAAAAGCAGTAGTAAATCGAATGATAGTCATGTCTTTAAATTAACCAGTTAAAGTCCAGACCTAAATCCAAAGCAGGATCTCTGGCAAAGCTTGAAAACTGCTATTCACAGATTCTTTTCGTTCAGTCTGACAGAGGTCAAATGTTAAATTTCAGTCTGTATATAAATACTGTCTGATGAAAACATCTTGGTTTTTGTTGCACTGGTTTTAAAGTGTTCAAGTTTGGTTGTGGTTTGTCAGATTCCAAGTTCTGCACTTTCTGGCAAATACCAGCAAAACAACAATTGATCGACAACTGCCATATTTCAAACAGACAATTCAGCAAGTATTGTCTTGTTTTTGTTTGGTTTTGATTTGTTGTGATTTTTGTCATAGAATACTTTTCTTCACCTATAAACAAAGATTCCTGGTTCAACTAGCAAAAATAACTTTACTCTTGCTTTTATGTGGTTTTAATTAAAAATTCCATTTTGATTTTTATTCACAAAACTTTTTTTTTTTTTTTTTTTTTTTTATCAGTGCACAAAGCACACAGCTTTCAGCCAAGTGTTTTGGCTGCTTGGACACAAAAGACTTGCAGATTTATTTTTTGTTGTTGTTGTTGTTGTTTTTGATTTGTCTATTGCCACTCATACAAACTTCTCTTAAAGATCCCAACGAAAAGTCATTCACACAGTTATACAACAGAGAAATATGTTGTTAACATTACATATTACAACACCAGTTTCAGACTCAGAGTTACAGTACTGAAAATATTTGCTTACAGAATTACAAAATATTAAAGCTACAAAGTTGTTGTACGCAATTCATGTCTTTTTCACGCTAGATCGAAAAAGTTTTTAGTCCTGAAAGTGAGTATGAAAATTCACAATGAATCCCTTTCAATATTTCTCTAAAGGTTGGATACAAAGCCTACAGCATTTGGATGTAGGCTTTGTATCTACATCCAGATAACCTTAGTTGTTAAATGTATGTATCTGGACGGATGGAGAAGGGATGAGAGGACAAAATGAGCAAATGCACATTTTGCCACAATTTATTTTTTCCCCCTTATTGTTATCCAGACCTGGTAAATACTTAAATAAAAGTTCGAACCTTTGCAGATGGATGAAAGTTGTAAAGGGTTTTTAGATCTAAACATTATATAGACAACATTATGTTATTTGAATTTTACGTTGTAAAAGACAGGGAGAGAGAACTCAGCGCACACCCTGAAGTCCAGCACAAAAACACAAAATTATATTTCCGCTACAGTATCTGCTGTCTGTTCGGCACGTCGCGACAGCTGCTGCTGTGCTACTGTTCCTTTAAATATCCATTCCAGTTCGTTGCCCCGGTAACCCGGAAGCTTCACGCGCTCCTTGCTGCTGTGCTGAGAGTCCTTCCTGTTTCAGAAATTTGAAGGAAGCAGCAGCAACAGGACAGTCGCTGAGTAAATATGGTGCGTGAGTTCAACATAAAGTGTGCATGCATCTGCAGTGAACAGCCCGGTGCTCTGTAAAGCTCCCTATGACGTTTGGTTTTAGTGAATGTGTGAATAAACAGACGAATATATCTTAGTGTATCTGTTCGCAGTTGTTCCAAGTAGAGCAGCTGTTTTTTTTTTTTTTTAAGTCTGCGAAACATCAAACAGATGTTGTTTATTGTGGACAAAGTCACGGGTCTGTCCTAGTGGGCGTGAAGAAATGCTTAAATCTTTGGTCGGTTTTGAAAATAAGAAAAATGTCGCGGAGTGTGCATAATTAACTTGGTTGCTGCACGTGTGGAAACTGCCTGAGTAGTCCTTACTATACAATAGAAGTGTTTGTTTTTTTTATCCTTGGGCTAATTAATTAGAAATACATGTATATATGACAGCAATAAGTGACCCAATTACTAATATGTATTAATAAGTACGACGGTGTCTAGCAGCTACACATATGCGTGTAATACAAAAGCCAGCATACATATTATTTTCTTTTACTCTATATTTTCCCTTGACTCATGGCAGGTTTCCTCTCAGTGATCTGTATGAGGGACGAACCTATGCGCTCTCATCTTTTTTCTGCCACATCAGCCTTGTACATACTGTGGATCACCATGGCCCAGGTCGCTGGCCAGGAGGACAGGGAGAAAACCACTGCGCTCAAAGGTGAATGAACAACTATGCTGAGGGTTTGGGTTGGGTTGGAGTTGATAGTATATAGGGCCCGGTCACTATATAGTTTTAAATTTGTGTTAACTTATTTCTTAACCTCCCATGTTTCTTTGCTTATAGATTTGTTGTCAAGAATAGATTTAGATGAACTGATGAAGAAAGATGAACCTCCTTTCACCTTCCCTAAAACACTGGAGGAGTTTGAATATGCCTTCAATGAAAGTAAGTACATTTATTCATTGTATAGAGGAGTAGGTAGTAGTACAGAACCGACCCAAAGAGACTAAAACAATAGGTTCAATTAGCAGGATGGTCTGTTCAATAAAACTGAATGCAGAAACTTTAATCACCTTATACACCCACGGAAAGTAAGTAGATAATTATCAAATTATCTTGACAGTTATCTCATTAAAATACAGACAAACCATTGTTTCAGCCAAAATTAGAGAGGCATTTCACCAAGTTTATATAAAAGGACACTACTGGCAAACCTAAAGAACGTAAATAACATAAAAATACTCACTGTCAAACTTTAGCAAGATATTCTTTAGATCGGGAGAAATTTAGCTTCCCTGAAACTTTGAAGTTTAAATGTATCTGAATAAGATTTGTATTCAAATTATAATCAGGCAGTTTATGCAAGTACTACTCTGTGATGCATTTACTTAATTCAAGTTATGTCCTGTTAAGATTGATTAAAAAAAAATTAAAAAATATATTCAGGTGTCACAGAGAAACTGTGTCCTTAGCAATTTTTTTTTAATCATAATTTCACAATTAAATGTTTTTAGCATGTTTTACAATGTAGGATTAATGACTATTATGCTGAAAATTACTGTTAATTTGACTACGGTGCATGTTTTGCTGATTCACAAATGTTTCATTCAGGGCTCACAAAAGAGCGCATCTAAAGATATGTTTCAATGATGCAGTCTTAAACGTTTTTCTGAACTTAACTTTCGGGAAGCTTTTATTTGCCAAGGGTAGAGTTGGAAATATTTAGCTCTTCTCATCAGCTAAACGGTGTGAATGGAACCATCCATTTTTAGTGCAATGGATACAAATATCTTATAAGGAGAGTCAGGGAGAGAGGATACCTTGTACTTCTCATTGTAAAGTATTGCAAGGCTTCCTCCACTTCCAGAGGTGTGAACTTCACAAATGTACTCTAACGAAGGTGAAGTGATGAGGTTGAACTCTGCACTCTCAGCTGATCACTTCCACAATCAAGCTGAGAAAATCTAATTTATAATTGTTCACAAGATCATAACTAAGGGGACCCTTGTAAAATAAGCATAGCATTTCAGAGCAAGGGTTGCATAGTGGCACAGTTGGTAGCACTGTCGCCTTGCAGGAAGAAGGTCCTTGGGTCAAATCCCAATCTGGGGTCGTTCTGTAGAGAGTTTGCATGTTCTCCCTGTACTTGAATGGGTTCTCTCCAGGTTACATGGCTTCCTTCCACAGTGCAAAAGCACTGTTGTTCAGTCTGTTGAATACTCTTCATTGCTCATAGATATGTGCGTGCATGTATGGTTGCATGCTCTTTGTGTCTCTGTGTTAGCCCATGATGGACTGGAAAGCATCACTTCTCCTCCAGTGACTGCTGGAGATAGGCAGCAGTCATTGGGTGTCGATGCCTATCCATGCAACCCTGCGAGGATAGGCAGTGTAGACAGTCAAACAGGGTGATGGTAATGTGATGGTCTGGGGCTGCTTTAGTTCTTTATCACCAGGAAATCTTTCCTAGTTGATGAAACTATGTATTCTGCTCTCTACATGAAAATTTTGAAGGAAAACGTACAATCGTCGTTTTGTGACCGTAGGCTTCAGTGTACTTAGGTTGCGCAAAGGGATTCAGCAGTGGCCTTAAGGCTGGAATTTGAAGCACAGCCTTAAGACCACTGCTGAAAGGCTCAAAACATTAAAATGAAGGTAACATTTCAATGTGACAAAATAAAGATAATTCTACAAAGCAGAATGGGGCAAAATTCTGCCACAGGGATGTAAAAGAGTTATTGCTAGTTATCACAAATGCTAGAAGGCAGTTGCTGCAGCCATGCTTTTGGCAGACCCAGTTATTAGGTTTAGGGAGCAATTACCTTTTCAGGTTGGTTCGGTTGGTTTGGACAGCTGTTTTTACTTTAATAAATTAAACTGAGTTTTGAAAAAGTCATTTTGTTTTTACTTGGGTTATCTTTGTCTAATGTTTTCATCCAGAATAATAACTAGAAAGCTTGAAATAACTAAAAATGTGACAAACAAGCCTGGATGAGGTCCCATATTTATTTTTCCCATGATGTATAGTCAGAAGGATGGGAATTAGGCACAAAGAAGAGTGGAATCTTATATGAAAATGTTTTTTAAAAAAATTTAACCCTCTTTATCAGAGCTACCAGTAATTGTGGAGGGTGTTTATATCATAGAAAATGGGTAAACTCACAGACCACACCTAGGTCTACCCTACTACAAAGGTAGTAGGATATGAAAATCTACTCACACTTGTTTAGGTTTAGATGATCTAACAATCTTCTGATGATTATTTTGGTTTGCTGTAATCAAAGCAGGGATTCAGGAGAAGGAAGAGTTGAGAGACGGATGTGTTGCGGATAGATTTTTGGCTCTTAATATTCCTCCATAGTCTCTTGCCCTGTCTCTCTTATCTCTACTTTTCTCTGTCAGTGTCTGGCTGGCTGAGTGGGGGACATGTTGTGTACTCTACGGCCCGTCAGTAACCTACTCAGCCTTGCCCTCTGTCTGACGGAGAATTTGCATAACCTTGCTGCGCCTAAAAACAGACTCAGCACCTGAAATTATGCAACACCCACAAGCTGCTCTTCCCACCCTCAAGTCCTAGCTCAGTCTACCACGGAGGCGGAAAAAACACAGGCTCTTTTACCTTCCTCTTCCTGCAAATTCCCATTCCTATCATTTCCCCCTTTTATGTCTCTACTCCTGAAACATCTCACCAAAAAATTTCAACCTGAAACACAAGGTAGCACCTCACACTGGAGCTTTTTAAATCTTTATGTCTTGTCAATATCTCTTTTAGGCCTGCTTTCGAAGGATACCTCTTCTAAAGCCATAGTGGCCCTCTAGCAAAGTCTCCAGTATGTCGACTAAGTCACTTTGGCCTGAAGGGTTTTTATTTTATTTTAATATAACTGAACTCATGCTATCGTAGCCTGAGACAAGTGGAACAAAAATGTTAATTTCACCATGTAATGATATGAATACAGAAGAGGCTGTGTACAATAGTTTGCAGGTATCTTAATCACTGAAGATGATGACTTCATCTCGCCAGCCCTCCGGTTTTCCATTACTGGAAATCCAAGGTTATGTACACCTAATTAAGCGGCCAAATTGAGAACAGAATGCTAATTATGACAGAAAAGGAGGAGAAAAGTTGAGAAAATGTTATTCCTTTGAGAGAATGTGTTGGGGGAGATGGGGAGATGGAGGGTGTGGTGGTGGGGAGCTGATCACCCCTCAGCCTGTAGACATGAACACACACACACACATCTCAGCCCCCCTCTCCTTTCTCCTCTTGCATAGAGGTACATCCACATCCTGCGATCCCCCTCTCTCTCTCACACACACGCACACACACACACACACACACCATCCCTACAGTGGGATTTCATTATAGCTCTTGTCTTCCCCCCTCTTCTTAGGCTGTAGTGTTTAGATACTCACCCCGTCCATGAATGCATAATTTATTTTCTTCAAGGTACTATTTGTGCACACACTGCTTTATACTAAGTTCTCACATGTCTCCTGGTTTACCTCTCAGGCATAAATGTATTTCTGAATACAACAAACCAGTCCTGCATTCAGGATTACATGTTATCTAACAACTAACAACTATGAAAGTACTGTGATACACAGTAAGTGAGTAGTGCACAATTTATCACGTTGATAGAGGTGTAAAATGGTGGCAATTTAGAAGGAAATAAAAAAAAAATCTTCATGCATTCCTTTAACCTGCAAAGATATTATATTTATATGCTCACATTGTGCAATAATTGAGAAAGTATGAGGCCCCCCTGGCTATTTGGGTTAAGTATATGTACTTTTTGTCATTTAGCTCTCACAAACTTTGCAGTCATAAAGGTCAAAATTAAATTTAACACCGTTTAGTGTTTTATTGTGTTGTAGTGTCAACTGCAGGATCGATGGGCTCATTGCTAAGGTATGGGCTCTACAGTTGCAGAAGGGTAATTATTTAAAAAAACTAGCGCCACCTCTGAACAGCATTTTCTTCTTTTATGAGTTTTTATATGAGTAAAACCTTTAATGCTTTTAAAACTCCTCTTGCTTCCCTGAATTAAAATAAAGCATTTAAGCTGTGTTCCAAAGACTTTTGCGTTTTGGCTGAATCGTAACAATTTCCAGCTGTGGACAAAGTCATAGTTCTAATTGTATGTCCACAGCTGGACCCCTCTCTGTCTGTAGCAGTGTGACTGTGGGTTGCATCGCGAGTGCCTCTTGCTGTCACAACCCAGAAAGGAAGTGTTGGGTGCACCCAACAGTTCAACAGTTAAAGACTGTCTGAATAAGACTTTTTAGTAGAGGAGTAATAAAAAAAAAAGGTGCAATAAGCCCTAGAAAAATGATTGTCCCAAAGTTTTAAGCATTTGTTTTATTTGTAGGTGCTTGTTATCCTCACTAATCTTGTTGTGTCTCTCACAGATGGCCAGCTCCGGCACATACAAACAGGTGAACCCTTTGTGTTTAATGCCAGAGAGGATTTGCACCGCTGGAACCAGAAGCGTTATGAAGCTCTTGGAGAGGTAATATGGGTTTTCTACTGGCATTACAACATTTTCATGCATACATAATATTTATTTTTTTTCTTTTTAGCTTGATTGTCTTTACCTTGGAAAAACTCTGGAACAGAATCCAAGGCAGAGATCTTTTGAGTTTTTGAAAAGCTTTTCACAAGTGGAAGATATTTGAATATATGTAGCTTCTAGTTGGGGTTGGTGAAATGGAATAATGTATACCACATTGATTTTTGACAATTTTGAATACCAAGCTCACACATAAAGAAATATAGCAGAACATCTTGGCAAACTAATGTTTTAGAGCTTTTTTCGTTTTTCTTTTTTCTTTTTTTCTTTTTTTTAAGTTTGCCAACAATGCATAACATCATCAAGACTTGAGGCAACCTTGGACTTAGATTGTGCTGACCAACATATGGTAAAAACAGTGTTTTAATTTAAAGAGGAATCAATGCACATTACCGTATTTTTCAGACTATAAGCCGCTACTTTTTCCCCCACATTTTGAACCATGCGAATTTAGAAGTTAACATATTAGATATCTTAAACAGAAACTTACAAAAATAGTCCAAGGTGCTAAATCCAGAACCATAAACTGAACAGAACTGAGCAGAGAAGGACAAGATTGAGATGAACCATTTTTGATGGACAAACCAAAATGGAATGTAAGCTGAACAGAACTGATCAGTTGAAACAGAAACAGATACGAGTAATTTGTGGAGCTGAAGCAGCTGACTAAGAACTGTAGGCTCTATGTAAGGTGCTCTTGCTGTACCACTGACCCACCCGGTGCCCCCAAAATAACAGTTGTAAACAGGAAAAAGTTCAATCTTCTCACTTTTATTTAACATTTGTTGAGAGAAAACAGAAGAAATCCGTTATGGGGAAAAATGCATTTAATTATATTATGATATAGTAAACCCAAATATGCTGTATCCTAAAATTCCCCTCTAATTCAATTCCACTATATTCATTATGTATTTAGATAATGAGACAAATATTCCTTTGTAATCATCTTTTTTCTGGTTGCTTTCCCTACTATGTTGTTGTTAATTGTTATGTGCATTCTTTGAAGTTCAAAGGAAAGTGATGGACCCTTTTGTGGGATTACCTGGATGTTTTTATTATTTCTAATGCAGGTATACAGTAGCTCCTCAGAGAACCAGTCCTCTCTGAAGGTTTTTGTTGCCTTCTTTTTTCTTTTGCATGCTTAGGCAGTATCTGTCACCATCTGAAAAAGGATGAAAAACAAATATTTGACTGCAGCAAAACTGTGGAGCTTAAGAAACACACAAACATTTAAACTAAACGAACTTCTGCACCTGACATTCAGAAGAAATGAATAATCATCAAACCAAACTTATACAAACAGTATTTATCTTTTGATTAAAGGACTGATGGAAGTATCTGCATTAGAAATACAATAAAAGAATCCCTGCAGATGTGACTTTGTGTAATGAGAGCAAATATTGTATGAGTTGTGCTGTATGAGATTAACTAGCTGAGAACAAAAAAGCACTTTCTGAATAAGCAATATTATCTTTCCGTTGTTGTTAGGCCTCCAAAAATATGAAAAAAAAAAGTGCATCTGCAAATGTCTGCACAAGACCAGAATGTAGAAATGCATTGTTTTTTGCTTTAAAGGATTTGTAAGGCCCAATATAAATAAACACAAATTCTGAATTGTATACCTGTGGTTGTAAAGTGGATTAGGCTGCTTAGTCAGGCTCTTCATGTCTGAGGTTAAAGCTGTGAGGCACACGAGCATACCTGCATTCTTATTTCAGCACCTGTGTAGCTGATGCATGCAGATTTATTTAGGCTTGGATCTCTTTTTGTCTGCCGAGTCTTTATTTCAGGTAGATTGAGAAAGTACATGAAGAGTTTGTGTAAATACAGACAAGTCTGTTGTCAGCTAATGCTACTGCTTAGTACATCCTAGTCTCCCCCATCAGTCTGCAAGCTGATGGAGGATATAAACAGGCACGAAGCTATGCGTGCATGTAGCCTCTTTTTTGAATAGAGCAGCATCATCATTTTCCTTAATGTTCATTCAGGTTCCTTTCTTCCCCGCTGGAGAAGGATACCTTTGTCCATCTCTCCCTCTCTCCTGTCTTCCCCCCCTTTAGTTCCTCTTGATCCTCTCAGCTTCTCATTTTCCATGTAGGGCTCAAAGTGTGTATGCGTTTTGTGTGTCTGTTTATGTGCATCAGGGGGCTGTGGGGCGGGGTAGCCAGGGTGTTGCCCATATTGTCAGACACATCACAGCACCAGATGTCCAATTCGCACTTCAACCTTGTCTGAATAGGAGACTGATGGAAGGAGGGCAATGGATGGTATTGGTGTGACGGTTTGAACAGCGGAAATAGCAGAGATGAGCTTGATTCTGTATGGAAAAATATTGTTCAAACTTTGCTATATGTTTGGCATGAAAAATAGACATTTGCAGCTAATTTATATAGTCTTTACCTACCAGGGTTTCATCTGATTTTTTTTTAAGCGAACATTAAGCCCCAGTGGGCCAAGAGAAGCTACTTTGTCATCCATCAGTTGTTTGAGAATATTGGTTGCTCATCAAACTCACAATTACAAAGGTTCCAGCTGAAACCTTTGTGCTTAGTAAAAATGCAATTAATTGCATTAAAAAGTAAAATCTATATAATTAATTAATTGAAATGAATACATTAAAGTACTGGCCCCTGTAATTCCAAATTGTAAAAAAAAAAACACAAAACAAAGCAAAAAAAACAAACAAACAATCCATCACTTGTTTGCTTTAAAGACAGTATGTGAATAAACTGGTATGACTGTGGTTGCTTGACAGTTTACAGGTTTATTCTCTTTTTATATCTACCGATACATAAATTTGATCTATGGCAGGGTGAAAACATGAGAAGGATAATCTGTAGTTAAGATGTCTGCAATATAAATGCTTTTATTTTTGTTGATTAAATCAGTAAATTAGTAGGAACATGGAAAACTAGCAATTTTTATGTAAAAAAATGCTCTACTACTTTGTTAGATTCAGCAATATATTTTTCTTTTGTTTTGAGCTTGCAAACAAAATTAAACACGGGGATAAAATACCTACGCACTAGTGAAACTACCACACGAGCATTTTCCGGTCTTGGCACCAACTGTTGTCGTAATTGCTCCTCTTCAGCTGTAAAACACTGGAGGCTATCTGTGCAGTGTCGCTCAGTTCAGCAGGGTCACCTTAGCCTGTGTAGGTGTCAGTTGGAGTCTAATTCCTGTGATTTGCTGATAAATTTCTCTGATAGAAGACAAGCATAGGGCCTGGCCCAGATGGAGCTCTATTAAGCTGTTAATAAATGAGGATTCTTCTCTGCTCTGTCTGCATCTGTCGAATGGAAGGCAGTCACAAATTTGTAAACATACACGCACACACACACCCAGTTGGAATATTATAATGAGGTAAAGTTAGCCAGATGGCTGAATTAGAAAGCTCTCTCTCTCCTCCTCTCACACTCTGCAGTGTCTCTGTTATCCATTTTCTCCGCTGGCTTTTTTCCTGGTATTGGTAACCACATAACAGTGGTTATGTGGTTAAAAGTTTTTTACTTCTGTAAATCCCACCTCTAGAAATGCTACATATTAGAGATTTCTGGTTGATTTCTGATCTTCAGTTTTTATAAAACTTTTATCTGGTGACAGTTTTAGGAGATTTTGATTCCTCTTAGCAGTATTCAAAAGTATTTATTTCTAGCCATCCTGTCCCAACATACTGAATACTCTGCAGAACTTGTGTTTGGCAGTTTAATAGAACATGTATCAAAATATATTAGGTCCCCTCTAAAAACGGTTATAGCTGCTTATTTTATAACAAACACCAAATATACCTAAATATGTATTAATATGCACAGTGGTAACTGCTTTAGCTCCATTGCAGAAGCTAAAATCTACCGTCTCCCTTATCTTTGCTCTTAGGGGTGTACAAAATGTACTTAATTCTTAAAATATGGCTATGTAAGCAGTTGCATTTACAAAAAAAAGGTATTGTCTATTTATCAGCTATTATATCCATGGGAGTTTTATCTTTACATAAAGATAAGGAGGCCATTTTGGTTAGAATCTGACTGGATCCCTCCCTTCTACAAATTTTAACTTTCTGCCTAGAGTCGGTGGCTTCATTAACGTCCCCATGCCCAGAAATCCCTCACTACTTTTGCTGAGAAGAGGCAGGCGGAGGCAGCCAGATTTGGATGAAAACAGTTGAACGGAGTTAAAGAGTTGAATTTTAAGTGATGAAAGAAAAAAAAAGAATTAGACAACGAAATGTCAAGGAGGGAGGTTTTTAGAAGAAGGACAAGGGGACTGGTGGTTACAACACTGGCGTCTATCGCTACATCAAACACTCACTGAGACTTTACTTTAAACCGTCTCTCTGCCAGCTTCGTAACTAACAACTGAGGAGGTCATTATGCTGCTGGTAGGATGAGCAGAGCAGGTAGGGCAGGGCAGAAGTGAGACAGAGGCACATGTGCCTAGGTGTAAACAGTCTGTCAGTCAGTCTGTATGTGAGAAGTTTCTCTTCCCCTGGAGAGTCCTCTATCCTCTGACAGAAGAATGACAGAGACCTCATGGGAATTACGGCAGCTTCTTTTTCTCTCTCTTTGTTTCCCACGCCGACTGACAGATCACAAATTCACAACAATAGGCCCTATTTTAATACATTTTCTGTTGGTACACAAGGCTGACTTAAAATAAACAACCTTTCTATTGCCTCACGCGCGCTCTCATTTTTGGAGCCTCTCTCCTTCTGAGCGTGCTTTGCTGTTGTTGCTGCGCTTGTTGTGCTGCATTGTTCGGGGGGGATTTTCTTCTTTTTTCCCCTTCTTTCCTCTATTCTCTGGAGAAGCAGGGAATGCTTTCCTGGGTGCAGTCAGTGATACGGCACAGAGCAGCTCTTTCAGTTTCATTATATAAACAGCTTTGATGCCTCTTCTTGTTCTCTCTGGTGTCTATGGGTAAGTGGCTTTTGGAGAGAGCTCTGGACTGTAGAGACAAGAGGTGTGTGTGTGCCTGTACTTGACTTTTACTGTGTGCGTATGTGTGTGAGTGTGAATACTGTATTCTTTGGTGGGTTTTGTACATTTTTGGTCCTACGCCAAGATGACTGTTTAAACTGTCTCCTTGTTAATTTTCTGATGGGGTCACATCACTTCAGAGTTGCTTAGTCTTTTGAATTACATTTAGAAATGATTTCAAACGTTACGGAGTTGTTTTCAGAATAAAAAAATGTCAATAACTATGAATATCACTAGCTTGTTGAAATGTATTTTAGTAATTAGGTTCAAAAAAAGAAAATTATAATCTGTTATGTGTATGGTTGGTATTAAAGCAGTAACTCCAATCATAGTGCACACGTTGTAATCCTTAAAATCTTGAATTGGCTTTACTCCACAGTTCTCTCAAGTCTGTGGTTGTCTGCTTTGTGGTTTCTCCTTCCACTCAACTTTTCATTAAAATGCATATAGGATTCTGTAAACATCCAGCTTCTGAAGCAGTGATCGTTTCTGGCTTCTTTGTGACAACTGCAAAGTTGGAAGTGTTCTTCATAAAGACTGAAGATATGGTCATTACATTTCTGTTTTAATTGTTTTTTGGGGGGTTTTCAGTATATTTTGAGACACCAAATTTAATATTTTCATTAGTCATGAGCTATAACAATCAAAATACACATGAATGATAGTTTGAAATACACCTGTGGGAATCTGTACAGTATTTAAGGTTCACTTTTTAAATTAAATCACTGAAATAACATCTCCATTACTTTTGGAAATGCACATCTATTATCTCTATCTGATCAAATCATTATTAATGTTTTAGCCCTTCTTCAAAGCAAGACTTTTGTATTATTGGGTTCCTTTTTATTTATTTTCCTCGGTTCTTTTCATGCCAAATGTTTCCTCTTCCATTATGACTGTTGCTTGGCCTCTTCTTTCCTTATTTGGTTCTTTTCCTCCCTTTTGTGTGCGCCTGGGAAGTATCATCTCCTTATTGCCTCAGGTGCGGTCAGCCAAACCAGGCATGACTGCTGTAATCAGTGGGAGAACACACAGGGATGCAGGAAACACACACAGACTGATTCTTGGAGACACAGTGTGTGGGAGGTCTCTGAAAAGCATATCTAGTTGCAGCCACAGTGTTCTTCATGAAGACCTTGACCTCATGGAAGTGATGAAGAGACTGTTTATGGGGATGACTCCAGATTTGCAAGGAGCTGATGTCACAGCCCAGCCGTTCCAAGGCGTCTCATCAAGGCAGCGCGCTGTACCTTTGTTTCTCCATCTCCACTCCCTCTTCCACTGCTTTGTCCTCTGTGGTGCTCACATCAGTGGGAGCTGGCATGAGACTCTGTCTCCAGAGGATTACTTTGCCATCTCTCCTTTCTTGTCTTCCTCGTTTCCTCCCACTGAGCCTCAATCTAAGTCCTTTCTTCCGCTCTGATCCCCCTTTTCTTGGTTCATCGCCACAATCTTTCCCCTACACAAACAAGCTGCAGACACAGTGGACACAGCTGCAGAAGTTAGATCAGAGCGTCCCATCTACAGACCGTTTCACCGTGAAGAAGAACAATTGTTCTTTGTTTGACTTCTGATGAATTTGTTTCTTTAGAGAGTAGGATTTAAGAGGTTTTTGATAGTTTGGTAACTGCCCTTTATGATGAATGCTGCGATTTGCTCTACAGGTGAAACTGTGTCTGTTTATTGTTGAAAGTATTTGCCTTATCTTAAAAATGAAACAGTAATAAATAGTATAAGTACTGATTTGAACTCATTTAAATCTATTTCTTTCAATCCCCTTCTTCCTTCTCTTTTTGTCCCCTGATAATATTTGCCACATCCACTCCCCATGCTTGTCCTAGTGACAATGGCATTGCAGCTCCCTGCAGGCATTTCATTAAAGCACTAATAACACATTGGTAATTAGGTGACAAAGAGGCCATTTTTATTGTACTGATCAGCTGCTAAGACATAGTCCTAGGAGGTAACCAATGAAGGAGCCACAGTGTGTGTGCGTGTGTGTGTGCTGGTTTCCATGATCTGTGTATCCTGTTGTCAGTAAACTAGAAATAAATGCTAGTTAGATCTTGTAAGAGTGAAGAAAAACATTTAGATAACTTGATCTAAAAGGTTATACACAAATCTGGATATAAAACTTCTATATATTTATGATCAGAGCACAATTTTATCTTTGTAAATGTTTGCACAACCTTGCTTTTGTCAATCCCTTGTTCCCTTTCCTTATTTTCCACCAGCCTCCTTATCCTATATCAATAGTTCGTGGGCCACCTGAGGCACAGAACAAATAAAATATTGCAAAAGAAATTTCCTGTGAAGCCTATTGATGTCATAAAGTATGAGCAAAGTGAGGCCAGAAATCATTTTAGTTCTCATCAGAGCAGCTGACATTTTAGCATATTAGCTGCTTGAGGTTTGGTATGTTTAAGCGTTGCTGCTTTAGCTCCTCCAGTCCATCCCCTCAGCCCACACAGACACAGGGTCAAATGCTAGCATTGATCATATCATCTAGCTTGTCTGTTGGGCTTTGTCTCTGTGTCATAAGACTAGCATTTGTCTATTACCTGATTTTGCTCTTTCGTCTTGTGAGATCAAGCCATTATTATATTGGTCTTAACAGAGCATTGAGTGTATGAGTGAAGCTCTTCTCTTTATCACTTTGCAGCTCTATTTGGTCTTGCCATTTCAACAATTATCCACAGTTTAGATAGAGTAGTGCTTAAATGAATCTTCTCAAGGTTGACATTTTAAAGGATGTTTTTCCTCTGCATACATCAAAACTTAGGAAAATCATAAAAGTCCTGCCACTTCTGGATTGGGTTAATCTAAAGATTTCCTTGTTGGCACAAATTGATAAAATATATCTTTTATTACATATTGATATCCTAATTTCATAGCTAGTTTTTTATTTTATGTATTAACCAGTGTTTGCACACAATGTTAACATATTCTACTTATTTGATGAAATAGTGTATAACATATTTTAAGGGTATTTGATGGGATTGATCAGCACAAAGAAGTGCAGAATTGTGATGTAGAAGAAAA
Organism: Poecilia formosa; assembly: GCF_000485575.1. Taxonomy (NCBI): domain Eukaryota; kingdom Metazoa; phylum Chordata; class Actinopteri; order Cyprinodontiformes; family Poeciliidae; genus Poecilia; species Poecilia formosa. The sequence goes on along the minus strand of NW_006799944.1, from coordinate 1,838,154 downwards.
CTAATTCAATGCTTCCAAATATTTTATGAAAAAATCTGGCAACCGAGCATCTTTATTTAGCCCCTCTTACTCAATACTTCATTGGACTACAATTTGCTGCAATAACTCTAGTTCAGTCAGACTGTATGGAGAGCATTTCTTCAAATCTTGCCACAGATTCTTAATTGCAGTTTGTCTTGGTTATTTTAGCACAGGGATATACTTTAATCTAAACCATTCCACTGTAGTTCTGTCTGCTTGGAAGAGCTGTGTGCTGCAGGAAGGTGAACCTTCGCATAAGTATTTGGTACTTCTAACAGGTTCACTTCAGAAGCACCAAATTTGTGTATTGCTAAAAGCTGTCTTATGACAAGGAACTCTCATTTGAGCATTGGAATCCTGTAGTGCCTTCAGAGATACCCAAGAGCTCATTGGCTGCTTCTTTGATTAATGCACTCCTGACCTGACCTCGAAGCTTAGGGAAACGGACATTTCCTCATAGGTTTGCAGTTATGTCAAACCCGTTCCATTTTCAAATAAAGAATCAAGTAGTTCCCTCACGTTATAAATGAAACTTGCCTAAAACATCTCCAGACGTGTCTGGATCACTGCTTGGTCTTGACACCTGAAGGCATTCTGAAAACTGCATATTAATGTCTCCTCACTTTAAAATTATGCGACGGCCCAACTTAACAAAAACTGAAAACATTAAAAGGAAATGAACGCCTCTGTAAGACAATGTGTGCACAATCTATTGTTATTATTAAGTCAAAGTGAAGTTCTCCTCTTTCCACACTTAACTGACATCTGAGCCTCATCTCTTGTGCTTTGAGGCGTAATGGTCTTTGGTAGATCCTTGTTTGTGTTCGAAGTCAGTCATTTCGGCATGACTGGAGCGCCGACACGCTTTGTGACTGTGGCGCCACCGCTGGCCTTTGGTTTCCTGATTTAGTAAGGCTGATACTTCAAAAGCGCATGGAAGTAAGACTTCACAGCACAGCATGACACCAGGCTGCTCAGCTCTCCCCGTGGCGCATCCACCCAACGCAGCGTTGTTACGACACAGACGGGACACACGGCTTGTCTTACCGCTGGGAGAAGCATCATCAATTGCTGCGCTGCATCTTATAGCTCCTGGTTGTGTTTGCTGTCATCTGTTCTCAGTCTTTAGTTCTCTGTTTGTGTCTTTCACACCTGATCAAGAATTAAAATCTGCTCCACAAAGTGCTCCTGTCTGTTCTCAGCTGAGCAGGATGCAAGTGGGGGAAAAAAAATGAAAAGAAGGAAGGGGAAAGGGGAAAAGGGAAAAGAACGTTGCTAATGTCACTGAACCATGAAAGGCTTGGCCTGGGGTAGGAGTGACTTTGTATACAAGGTTCTTTAGTGCTGTGGCTGCAGGGATAAACACAACTTACATCAGCCCTTTGCATGTACAGGAGATTTCCTCTCCTGGCACTTTCAACCTCAACAGTCTGACTGTACTGTACACACAAACACACACGCATGCACACACACACTCGCACATGTACAGTATAAAACCAGACTCTTTCAAGCCGTTCGCGTGCGCACAGACACTAGAGGGCAAGTAGGGGTTTTGAGCAGCTTTTCTTTATATTTTTGGTGGCAAGTATGACTGTGGATGCTGGTTCCTTGTTCACATGTGTACACAGTTTCTCTTTCACAGGTTTATTTGTATCAGCAGCCAGAAAGAATATTAACTCCATCAGATAGAGTTATCAGTATATCTGACTCAGAGCCTTTTCTGTTTTTCTTTTCCAGATCATCACTAAGTATGTTTACGAGCTGTTGGAGAAAAAGTGCAACTTGACTAAAGCATTTCTTCCTGTAAGTATATAAGTATGGTCAGAAAGTGCTTTGCAAAACTATTCATACGCCCTTGGACATTTCCATATTTTCCTGTGTTGCAGTGTTTTACTGGGGTCTTGCTTGAAAAGACCGACCCGAGGTAGTGCTTAATTGAACTCAAATGTAGCCTTAGAGGTAGTTTATAACAATGGTTTGGAGATTTTTTTTTTTTATAAATAAGAATCTTTAAAAAAGTGCATTCATATTCAGATTTCAGTAGCCAATACTTTGACGAAACTAACTTTATTCAAATTAAACGTGCAAATCTTTAGAGTCGGTAAACCCTTTACATCAAGAGATGGACATTTTTCTCATTCTTCTTTGCAAAATAGCTCAGTCAGATTGAACATCAAGTTTTACCATATATTCTTAATTTGCTCATGGTCTACAGTTTGTTTGGGCCATCTTAACACATAAGGCCATTGTCAGACTGGAATATTAAGTCTTCAGCACACTTGTTTTTCCAGTATCGCTCTGCATTTAGCTCCATCCATCTTCAAATCAGTTCTGACCACCTTCCCTGTTTCTACTGAAGAAAAGAAGCCCCAACTCATGATAACCAGAGTTGCCACCACCATGTTTCACCATGGTGTGTTAAATGGTGAAGTGCAATGTTTTGCATTCAGGGCAGAAACTAACCAGAACACCTTTTTCCACGAAATTTGTTTTTGTTAGTGAAGATGCAGCTTGTGACAAATCGCAGAGGGGAGTTCTTATGAGTTAATTTGAACTCATGCTGATTCTATTTATTTACTAATGTTTTCTAGAAAGAAGAGCTCTTCATGGAACAGCTGTGTAAAATAAGCACATGTGGAATCGGTTTAGTAATTATAATTAGGTGACTTTTGAAAACAATTGAATGAATTTTCTTTTCTAGGTGTATTACAGTAAATGAAGCCTTTCTGTTTGGCTGCCACATAAAATCCAAATATATACACTGAAGTGTGTGGGTTCCACAGTACAAAATGTGGAAAAAGGCCACGTGGTGTGAATATTGTAAGGTGCTGTGAATGATCAGGCTTCAGAGTGATAATGGGTGTCCTATTTAGAAATAAAAAAAAATGAGAAAGGTGGATTTTGAGAAGGCGGCTTTCCTAATTCTCCATCAGTTTTTCTTTTTATGTCTTCTTCATATTCTGTCTTTCCCAACTGCACACATCCTTTGTGCAAAAGTGTCTCCTCCACAAATTAGAACTGGATTGTGATGTGTCATTTCAAATAGGCACAGGATGCTGATGCTTAATCTGTTTTGCATTCAGTTGGGCTGAAGGCGACTTTCCACTCTGCCTTTTCCACAGTTGTGGTGATATTCTTTGCCCAGCTCATCCAGGCTCAGTGCACATTCTTGATCCCTCTTTATTTGTTGTCAGAGGCTTGTTGTCTCTTTTCTTCTGCCCCCCTTTTTACCTCTCTATCCCTGCTGTTTTTCTGTTTACAAAAAATGGTGATCATTTTTCAGAAGCAGTTTTATAGCAATGTTAGGAAGCGCTGGTGTTTAGAAGCATGCCAGAGTTAGCCAGAGCACTAACAGTGTCTATAAATCACCTAGCCGGAGTCAGCGCCTTTCATTAGCCCCCATACACTTTTACTGGTTTATCTGCTTGGCCTATTTATCTCATTATTCCACTGGAAAATTGCTCTCCTATGCTTCTCTTCTGCCCACCCGCCTGCACGTATACTGAGAGTGTGCGTGTGTGTATTTTAGCGTGTTAGTGGTGGGTCCGTCCACCTGCGTAGCATTGAACTTATGACCGGAGATTTTAAGAAGATTAACCGCAGCCAAGTATAAGGAGAGGGAATGAAGGAGCACAGGAGAATAAAGGGTAAGATTTTCTCCCCCACTTGGCCCTCTTTGTCTGTTTGGATTAAGTTCTTGCAGCTGCCACCCATAGCTTTTATGGACAGTGTCTCCTTAGAGATTCTTCCAAGCATACTTGAGAGGGATGCAAAGAAGCCAGGGACGTGGATGAAGCACAGACTTTGTGCTTTCTGACATTTCCATCCTTAGCTGTACACCAGACCCACCATGAGTGTTTGTTGGGGGGGGGGAAATAAAAAATTCAGTTAAAGTCCAAGAACAATTAAGACCATGTTTCAAAAAGTGTAAAAATATGGGTCATCATGCGTCATATTTATATCACATGGATATAAATATAGATTAATAATTAGACATTTCTTTTTTCACTTTACTAATGTAAAGTGAACATTAAAAAAAAAAGGCTTCAGTTACATTTTTAAAGAAATTGTTAGATGTTAAACAGTCGTGCCACTGGTGATTTTGTTAAGAACAGTTATTCCTTTACATGGGATTTTCTTCCTCTTAGTAAATGTTCTCAACAAAGTTGGATTGTTGCTGAAACATCTGTCAGATTTTGGTGTTGCAAGGCCCTTTTTTGTAACATTTGTCAGATAAATTTCTAAACCAGAATACTCCAAGTTCATGCCTTCAAACTAATTTTGTGATTAAAACCAGTGATTGTGTGACTTTTTTTTTATTTTGCTTCATCTTCAGGTGGATGCTACAGACGATGAACCCAGAAGTTTTATCTACCTTAGCACAGATGCCTTGACTAACCCGAACAAGCTGCTCGTGCTTATCCAGGGCAGTGGTGTGGTGCGGGCTGGTCAGTGGGCCCGCAGGCTTATCATTAACCAGGACCTGGACTCAGGAACACAGATCCCTTTCATCATGAAGGCCATGGAGGTAGGGTCTCAGTATTGTCCAAAATTAAACTAATTTTGCATTAACTCATGGTAGTTTTTTTTCCCTATTATGCTACATTTTAAGCTAAAATTAAATGTGCGCTTATCCAACCTAACTTGTGGATCGCATGTTCGGGTGAGTAATTTGTCGCTGTGAGGTTTGTCACCTCACACTGTGTGTGTACCGTCAGCTTAATTCATTTTAACTGCATTGTACAATTTATACAAGTGCTGGATGGAAAGAAAAGATTACCCTGGGGTTATAAAAAAAAAATACATGATGATGAACAATTGTAGCGTTCTGCAGCATCACATAACCCTGGCGCCACAAACAAGAAACACAGCCAGACATTCATTCACAGGTACAAAGCTCAACTCGGTAACTCTTGAAAGACACTTTAAGTAAACCATCATCAGCTCAGAATATAAGCTCATATTGTCGCATATTATTGTAAAATGAAGCATATTTGTCAGTGTAATCATTATCATGCAAGGAAACTTTTATCTAGCTTTATAATACATGATTTCTGTGGGATCCTCTGTATTCTTGGGGGTTGAGGTGAAACAGCAGAGATAATATGAAGCAAATATTTTTTTCTGTGCTGATCACATGATTATTAAGAAATGTACACATTTCTGTGTCAGCAAGCAGGTGGCTTCACCTGTCTCATTATTTTCCTCCCCATCTTTGTGCTCATTTGTCAGTGTGACCACGAGTATCTATGTAATTTAATCGGCCTGCTGTTCAAATTGACTTTGGGGGATGCCGCTCTCCCCTTCTCTCACCCATTCCTTTGCTTCATCCACCTGAATATGATAAAGACCTTACCCACTGTATAAAGCTCTCTCCTGCTGCGTACAACTGTGGAAAAGGTTGGGGTTACACGTGTGTCCGTATGTTCTGACATGGATTTTCCAGGTATCCTGAAACATGCCTTGCACAGTCTGCTTGCTCTCACTGTTCGGAAAGAAAAAGCTTGTGCTGCACTGAGGCAAAGTGACAGCTTAGATATAGAGAACATGGTGTGTGTAGTGAGAGTGTTGCCCATTCATCACTGTAAACAAGAAATCATGTTCTCGCACCCTGACAAATCATCATCCAGGCAGAAGGCAAACACAAGCCTTGTAGTGTGTTTGTGAGCTGGAAAGACAGCCGCGCACATTTCCACTCGGTTCATGCTGTCTGCAACTGTTAAAGACATGTTTGTGGTTTATTATGTCATAGTGGGGAAATTTGTCTTGATATCTTTTCAAGCACATGCACGGAAGATGACTCTGCTGAACCATTAGAGAGAATAACTATAATAATATGTAATGGATTTTCCCCCCAAAACTTTTGCTTATTCAATCATGATTTTTATATACAGTTGAAACTTGATATTTACACAAACTTTGTGAATGAAGCTTAACCTTTTTTTCCCCTCACTGTTTGACATTAAATAATACTGCATTTTTCAATTCGGGTCCGTTAGGATTACCAAAATTATTTCTTTTTGCTAAAAATCAGAGCTATGAGTATCAGAAATGTACATATAGTTCCTTAGTATTTTGGCACAATTGCTTAACACTTTTGGCATGTATAAATTAGCTTCTAAGATGTTACTGCTTGAACTGACTTGAACACTGACTTATGCTGCAGACATAAGCTGCTTTTCTCTTGATATTCAACAATCCTGCTACAATAAGGTCTGTATTTAAACAGAATTGTTTTCACCACAGTGACCTACAGACATATAAACCATGGCACTTTTTTTTCACTTTTTAAAATTTTATTTTAAAAATATTGATACGGGGTGAAATGTTGATATTTTTGCTACACTTTTGTGTGGTTTAGATTTATTTAAATTTTACAAAAAGTTATTTTTATTACTCGTCTGACCCTAGAGTGCAGCTTATTTTACTCATGACCAGCTGACTGGAAATATAAAGCCTAAATTAAAGGGTCACATGGAGCTCAATCAGGTACTGCTGGAGTTTTTACCTTTTCAAAACACACCAGCACCCAGAGACCTAACCTTTAATTTGGCTCAGAGATGTTGGGAGTATGTATGTGCAGTTGTGCAAGGAGGTGCACCTGCACTACACTGAAAGTTTTTGGCAGGTTTTTTGAAAGTCTGAGTCAGCCTTCTTTGGTTTTGCAATGGTACTGCATCTGCCAATCAGATGATTTTTGGAGAAAACTTAAAAAGAATAAAGAAAAAAACAGCACTGATTGCATCTTTTAATCATAGACTTACACAGCAACAATGCGACACAGATGCATCGACGCACATGCATAAAGAAACGAGAATAACCATTATGGTTTTATATTAGGAAAATATATTCTGTCCTCCTTTGCTTGTTGTAGTACAATGACCACATATTGATGTGATTGAAGAAATATGTGTGTTTAAAGTCTAAAGTGTTTACACATGAACATGTACTGATCCAGAAAACATGCACACATAGACACACATCACATCAGGTGAAGGATGTGCTTCTGACACTTGGCAGAGTGTGTATAGTAATACTAAGTTAGGGGAAGAAATTTTTGCTGTCTTTGCAGGCCTCTTGCATGTTGTCTTTCGTGCATGTGTGTGTGCACATGGAAGAGGTGTAACTCCCAAAGCCTAGAGGTAAAATGACAGGTGAGAGGAAGGAGAGGAGGCTGCTCCAGCAACAACCAAAGTACGGTTGGAAAGAGAAAGGAATCTGAGATGGGAAGCGGGGGTGTATTGGGTGCAGGAGATGGGATTATGATTGGCTGGACGAGGACAGAGGAGGAAAGAAGGAGAAGAGTACAGAAAGGATTGATTCGGGAAGAGAGAAATGAGAGAAGGATGAGGGAGTGACTGCAAATGGGGTGGGACTGGCAGAGGAGAGACGGGAGTATTGAGGGAGAGTAGGCAGAAGGCAGCCATCTGACAGCTCCACTACTGGGAGAGGGCCTCTTAATGACAGCTTATTCCTTCATGATTTCAATTCCTGACAGTCGACAGGTCTGCTTGTTGCATCATGGCAGCTGTATCATTACCTTCTGGCCCTGTCAATGCTCTGCATCCTGAGACTGAGATGGTGGATGAGGAGGGTGCATGCAGTGGGGCTGCAGAGGGGGTGATGGTGGGTTGGTTGCGGAGACAGTAAGGTTACAGTTAAAATAATTGAGCAAGGAGGGAATATTGAATATTAAAAGGTAGGTTCATTAGTTGCAGTCAATTGCTGATGTAGCCAATAAGACCCTGAACTGAAGTTAGTTTATGTCCACACTGAAGGACATTTTACTTTGACTGTAATGTGGTCTTTCCTCATTTCTCTTATGTACATTCAGTGCAGCCTAGATTTTAAAATGAAGACAACTTAGCATTCACTTTTTTGACTTCAACATTTTTAAAAGTTGTTTTACTTTTCTTCTTTACTTGTCTTGCCACAAATGCTAGAGGAACAAAATTTGTTTTAAGTTTTGAAAAAATACCATACACTTTTATACTTTGGAAGCACCAAGTTTCATCTGGTTGTCTGTCCAAAAGATCAGGAATCTTCAGCAAAGATGAAAAAAAAAAAATCTTTATTTAACTGCATTAACAGTAATATTGTGAAAATAGTTTGAGTCTTTTTTGCTTAATCACATTTTGTTTATGTGTTAAACCAACACAAATTAGTGCATTACAAAGAGGTGGAAGGAAGAAATACATAGTTTTCAACCACATGTTACAGACGCCTCTAAATAACATCCACTGCAACCAACAGCCCTTACAAGTCATTCATAAATATATTTAATATGTTTGTGATTGAGATTTGTTAGAGAACATTAGTAAGCAAACTGGATTCTGAAGATCAGGGAGGGAAGTTGCATAGACGTTTAGAGCGAGGTTATGAAATATTATCTGTCTTTAAGCATTTTATAGAGCACTGTTCAATTTGAAATCTATAAAACAAAAAGATTATGGTAAACTCCAAACTTAGCAAGACAATCGGAGGGTAGGATGCTGTTTATCACAGTAGCAGCTGTAACTCTTGAAGAGCTTCTTAGATCCATATGTCAGGTGGGAGATTCTGTCAAAAGGTCGATAAGTTGAAAACTAAATAAAAATGGCCTTTTTTTAATAAAACTAACAGTAACTTTGAACTCGCCCTCTTCCTGTTAAAACATAATAGTGTTGGTTGCCATCCTGAAAATTCATGTTCATAGATACTCTCTACCCTCCCCAAAAAAGGACTTGGGGACTGACACACCACACTTTCACCATCAGTAGAACATTTTAAACCATATATCATTTTCTTTGACTCTTCACATTTATGCAAACCTTTGTGTCACATAAACTGTCCTTCATACATGTCAACATTTCTAGTAGTAATCTGGCAATAAAAAGAAAAGTCCTAGGTTTAGAAATGGGTTTGCAAAGCCTTGTCTGCTCCCTCAGTATAAATAACTTAATTTTAGAGTCACTAATAGAAAAACTGATCTGTGGCTGCTGTCACCCTGTCGTCTTCACTTCTCACGCCAGTTCCCTCTTCCACTCTCTTGATAGTTAGTCAGGCACGATGCTGGAGTCTCATTGGGAAGAAAGGGGGGCGGGGGGTGTTTTTAGGAGTGTGTCAAAAGCCTTGGGGTTTCTATCTGCCCGGAATTTCAATGGGAGGCTGAAAGGGGGCAGTGAGGCAGACAAACTCAAACACAGAAATCCCACTAATTTCTGTCAGCCCCCTCCTTCTTTTTCCCTTTTTTTCCCTCTTTGGCCAGATGATGTCTTCTTCAACATCAGCTGCACACTCTGTGTTGTGTCATGGCATTTATATTATGAGGTAATCTGTTTCATCTCTTAAGTCAATTCTTTTGCTCTGTTTCTCATTAGCTCATCCCCTTCCCACTGACGTTCTCTTTAACCCGTATGTAAACGTGTTTTCCTCCTGTGTAACCAAGGAACAATGTTGAATGTTCTGGTCATGCTCAGGGCATCAAGGTGGCTGCACAGGTCAGACAGGTGTCATTCTGCCAGCTAGTGAGCTTTAGCCAGAGGACAATTTTAATGTTGTTGAGTGAGTATGTATCTGTTAAAGCCTGTAAGATGCTCCACCTTGCCATGGCCTTGTAACAGTAGCCCTGCAAGCAACACACACTGCGGCACATACACACACCTCCAGGTGGGAAGGTCTCAGCTCAGATCAATGCACTTGACACGTTCAAAGGCGGCTGTGGGGTCTGGACTTGCTCTCGGGTTAAACCTCTTTTAAATAGTCTCCCCCGGGAAGGCAGCTGTCAATAACCCACCATAATTACTGGGGCCAAGCCGCCAAGGGCTCGGCTGCATGGGCCAAATTAAAAATTGATCAGAGGGAGAGAAAACATTATTTTTGTGGTGGTATTCCCTGTCCTAACAGCACTGCTGCTGCCGTATGCGAAATTTCATCAACTGACGTCCGAGCTTGATATCTAGAGACCCATTTATCTATCGGCCCTCTCACTTTCTTTCCCACGAACAATGGAGAGATCTACAGGTTGAAAAAGATAAATTTGCATATTAAGTGCCTTTTGCGTTATGTATGCGAATGTACATCTAAGTTAGAGTGCGATTGTGCATACTGCATGAGAATGCAGCTGATTGCTATGTGCTCCAGGTAATCGTACATCATCCCCTATCTGTGTTGTGTGTGCACACCTTGTAGCAGTGTATTGATTGTAGTTTTATTGACTTTCTCTTGGCAAGAGGCCTGTATTTGTTTGTTAGAGAATGATATGAAGACGATATGTTCATCCTCAGGCCAGGAAAACACAGAGGTTGTTGTTTCAAAAGACATTGATAAATGAGGACAGTTTGCAGTAGATAAATATTGTGTTATCTTGTTTAGTAATTATTGTGTCTGTAACTTTGGTCTTTGTTGTGCTTTTAACAGTTATATAGTTATATAGCAAATACTAGAACTTGTTATTCTGACCCAAAGTTAGCTTAATAAATAGCTAGAATTGAATTTTATCATTTTGGCCAGGAATCCAGTAGTTTAATATCTTTCAACTCTATCAGTAGTATGTGATGTAAAGTAATTTCTTCCTGCTACCTGCTGAAAATTTGAACTGCAGAAATATCTTAGCATGTTGTAGAAAATAACAGGTAAGAATAGCTTCGTTCTTTCCGTTTTGTCCTTCTCTGACTTGATGTTGAACACCTGACTGATGGTGAAAATGACTTATCTTGTGTCTTTTATCCTTAACAATTTTCACATAACAGAGTTGGTGTTACTTTGACTAGATGGCTCATAAGTCCTATATACAACATAGTACAAAATATACATTGAGATGAATGGGAAACAGTTGCAGTACAAGTACATTTAAATATGCACTTTTGGTGTTTTGTTGTTGGAGGTTGTGAGAGGGGAATTAATTACATTAAAAATTTCTCTAGCTGTACAGACTTGTAGCTCAAACATCATTATTGACTTGATTTTTTTTTCCTCTTGAAATTAACAAATTACACCATCAAAAAGGCTGTCTTTGTGTGTATGTGCATGATTGAGTGTGTGTTTGCAATTGTCTGTATACGTGAGGGGTGGGTAGTAGGTCATTTGCAGCTGCAGGCTGTTTATGTGTGTCCCAATGGGAAGGTCTTGTTTAGTCTCTATGCCACAAGGCCCCAGGCAGTGGGTGGTGGATACCTCTTCACTCTCTCACTGGGAACACTCTTCTGCGGCCAATATACTCATGCAAAAACACATACACACTCACGCATACCCACAGAAACATCCTGATATCTTTAGTAAAGTCGTCATCCTGTGCAGCAGCATATTCACTTTCTGACAGCTGTAACATAACGACTTTTCTCTGTGTTTCAATACAGGGGTCTTCAACCCTAGTCCTCAAGCTCTACTATCCTGCAGGCTTTAGATGCATCCCTGCTCCAACACAGATGAATCAAATGATTGAATTACATCTTCAGGATTCCATCATGTTTGGCAAAGGCCAAATAACGAGCCGTTCATTTGATTCAGGTGTGTTGAAGCAGGGTTGCGTCTAACCCCGGCAGGACTGTAGATCTAGAGGACCAGGGTCAGAGACTCCTGCTTTAATACATATGTGTATGTGTTTTAAGTGTTTGTATCAACTAATAATACATACAGACGCATAGGCTACACCGGCACACTTAAAGGCTCCTTCATCTTGTTCTAAATTTGACAAGTCTCCCTTTTTACAGCATGTTTGCAGAGGTTAAAAGTGCTTTGCTGTGGACAATCCAGAGGGAAATCGAGTTTTGTGAGGAGTAAGTGTTGAGGATATCAGTGACCTACTGTGAATTTTGTCTAAACACAGTGAACGAGACACACATGCCTGCACACTACAATGAAATGCTGAGAATCTCTCGGGGTTAAAGTTGAAAACTGCTGTAATCTCTCCAGTACTGGTCTCAAACTTCTGTACTTTGTGTGAAAATGCTTTGATCGATGAGAACAAACTTGTGTTTAAATAGGGGTTATGTAGGTTCGGGGGGTATATTAGGGTTAGAGGCAGACAACAGCAAATATTTCCAATGCCAAACATTTGGTTGAAAATAAAGTAGATGCTGCAGGCTTCTCACCGGTTTTCTGAGGGGCAATAAATATTTATGCCTTCTCATGCAGGATGTTGTGCTTCTTTACCCGCATTTTCCCCACTGGACAGTTACCCATAGAGATGACTGGTGTTTCACTTCTGTCTATGTATATTTATTACAGGCTGTATGTGGAGTTGTAAGAGGAATTAAAAGGTAGAAATGAAATGTGCAACATTTCATTCCATTAAAAAGTGCTAAACATCACCTGGCGACGTATGAACAATTACCCAACTATGCTTTTTTTTCTCCATTTGTGATAAGTACAAGTCCATCTCCTAAAAATCCTGTGAATTTAATCTAGTTTTATGTACAAGTAGGGCCTGCTCTATATCAATGACAAAATGAGAACTGATGTGCAGACATCCACTGCTGAAAGGAAATTTATTAAAGAAAACTTACAAATCGCAGGGATAGTAAGAACGGAGCAAGGGACTAGATATGAATCAATGCATGAAAATGGATATTCGGCACTGAACAGTAAAAATACAGAGGTCAGATAAATGGCAGATCAGCTGAAACACATGGGGATGATGATGCAGTGCAAGGGAATGGCATGACCAACGATCTATAAGTATTTGAAATTGTGAAATAACAATGTAATGCTAAACATATTTTGAGAAATAATCAAGCTTCTATTTTTACCATACCTAAATTATGAAGCTCTTCTCTCTTACCTAAATATAATGAATGAAATATAGAGTTGATCAGGCATCATGGATTTGTTGTGAAATAAAGTGCATGGAATCATTAAGCCCCGGTATCTAAATCTAACTTGCCCATGTGTAATATACATTCATTGTTTCTTTGTAGAAGAACAATAGTGTTTGATGTAGAAAAACAGACATGCAAATTAAGGTGTGAGTATTCATCTTGTAACGTTTTTAGAAATGCAGAGTGCTCTGAAATGAGAAACAAGCCACATGAAGTATTTACTGTCACCTTATGCATACATATTATGCAAGGAAACAGTATGTATGACAGGCCATATTTTTTTAGAGGTAACAAGTCAAATTTCAATGGCAATACAACATTGGGAAATGTAATCAGGTTTTGTATGTGTGTTAATGTCACTTTTGAGACATTGCAACTCCACCTTAGTTTTTCCTCATATTTTCTGTATGATATTATGCTGCAAAAATGCTGACATCAGATTGCAAATTTTCTTCAAGACACAGCAACCATTAAACACATCTTTAGATTTGTCATAATGTGTCGATTACTTGCCTTTGTACCTTGTCATCAGTTTCATCATGCTCAACACCACTCCTTATACCTGATCTGGCTCTCCTCACCTCTGTCTAGTGCTGTTGGTCTGACGATATGTGTTATTAGCCCCACTCTCTGCTGACAGTCTATATCTTAGGCCCCTCAGGAGCACACTGTACTATGCTTGGCTGACTTGTTTGCACTAATGTCAGGTTTTTGCAGTTTAGCAGCCCGTTACCATATGCTACTGCGCTGCTGTCACCCCCGATGCCAGTCAAATAAGTGTCAGTCTAAGCTCATAAGTGTGCACATTACAGAATGGAAACATTAAAAATGACAGATCATATACACAAGCAGTAAGTCATCCATACATTTACCATACTGTTGACAAGACAACTGCAGACAAATGAGACAAGACCTAAAGGAGACGCATTCAGATGCCTAGGGAGCACAATATGGGCTTTCACCTAGAAGACCCTGTCATGTTGCTCTTCATTAAGCAGACTGAAAGGTGCAGCAGCACCATCTACTGTGATACGTCAAGTGACATTATTGTAAAAAAATAAAAATAAAAAGTAAAATATACAAATACTCATGGCAAGGTCTCCACACTTACAATGCTTTGTATGGTTCTGTATATCACATTGGTTCCTTTCTATCCATTCACGGACATGGTGTTCGTATCTGCATACACTTTACTCAGACATCAGTAAGTAAAGTCATATAAGCATGGAGGCATTCTGT
>NW_006799944.1:1773873-1823963 GCF_000485575.1 Poecilia formosa | reverse complement strand
TATATATATTATATAAAATGTGTATGTGTGCTAATACACGAGTAAAAACTGTACATTTTCATGTTGATATACAAACTTTTTTAGCCTGAAACAATAATGAAAACCCGTTTGGTAGCACATCATAAATTCAACAAATAGGAATTGCTGAAAACACCAGTTTTCCTCACGAGTATTCTTGTTACAGAGGTTCTCTTGTAGGACTCTTTTTTTACTTCCTTTGTTGTAAAGGTTTCATATCAAGCACAACAGATAATGCAGGTGTCATCTCTTGAAAAAGGTTATCGTTCTTTAACATGAACTCACAATCTCCACCGCAACCTTTTTCTTGTCTTGTCGGCAATTTTTATCCCAATATTTTGCCTACTTTCTTTTACGCTTGTTGAGCCTTTTCCAATACTGTCTTCATATGGTTCAGATCAGTGCATTGATGAAAGTGATATGTAAATGTCACCAGGTCCTACCTTGTGCGACTGCTGTGAAAATGTCTGTGGAAAAGTGGTGAGGATGTTTATTCAGATGTAATGCCAAAATACTGAGTTGCCTTCAGATTCATGGAAACTAGTTCATGTCTGTAAGGGTCTCAAGATAAATACCAGCTCTTCAACAATCTATTTCTTTTCTTTCAACTTGACATTTACACACTTCTCTCTATCCATAAATTGCAGTTCTGTGGGTTCTTCTGTGGTTCCACCATCATCACAGAACATCATATTCAGAAAGGTTTGTGTAGCTATTGAATATATTGTGTTCTAAGCTCACACAATGAAGCTCTGTTTCTTGTGTTAGTCTACTTTTCTTTTTTCTGTGCTCTGTATCATGTTGGAGGTTGTTGTCAGATGTTAACAGAGTTATTTTGTGTTCATTGTTCAAAGATGCATTGTGGCCCTGCAGCTTTTTTTTTTTTTGACCTTGTTCAAACTCCTTATCCACTTTTATTCTTTAGTGTTGTGCTCCTTCTTTTCCCTCACATTCCAAGGTTTATCATTCTTAATTATCTCTCTGCTTGTTTATAGCAAAAAAATAAAAATAAAAAAAAACTACAGAAAAGTTACTTCTAAAACCGTTTTTTCTTTGGCCTTTGACTGATCCAGATCACAGAACCATGAAGGGTTGGGTCACCAGATGTGAATTCTGCATGGTGTTTCTCTATATTTTTTATGCCTTCCTTCTCACTGGGTCTCTCTTTTTCTGTTTGTCTCACTCAGTGTCTAAATTTAACATCAGTTAAACTGCTGAGCAGCAGCTACTTTTGGAAGTGATAGAGAAGTAGCATTATAGTAACAGTTACAGTGACACGGTTCTGTACGACCCCAGGGAATGGCAAGAGCGGCGGGTGCTATAATCCATTTTAATTTTCACTGATATCATTGTACCAAAAAAGAGGAAGAGCAGCAGAAAGAGAGAGAGAGAGAGGCAAAAGGAGTGGGGAGAAGTGAGATGTCTCAGACCAGAGACTTCACTCTCGCTGACTGCAATGCCTTGTGGTGACCTAGTTGCAACCTCTTTGAAGTCCACAGGCTGATCTTTCTCTATAGGCTGCAGAAGAGATCTGCTGCCTGCAGCTTTATTAGATTGATGAAGGAAAAAGAAGCATTAGTTGCGTTTTGTCGTGCTTTCCATTTTTGAACTTGCTGTAAATTGCCCCGGGATGACGTCTAGTCTTGTTTTAAGTTACATATTTGGACGTTGTATGTAACATGGTGCATGTGCGTGGGCTCATTTGTTTGTATGTAGCACATTTTCCTTATTGCAGTGTGTAGCTGTAACGTCATCCCAAAGACATCTTCAATCCTTTAGCCCAGCACATCAGGAGACAGTGGTGCATTGTCAGGAGAGCTGACCTAGAATACTCCAATCACTCTACATTCAGCCCTCTGTTTGCCCTCTCCTGTGATCACCCTGTTGCCAATGCTGCAGTCTATACTGTGTGTGTATGTGAGGAAGAAACTCTGCGACTATGACCCAGTTCAATCACTGGTGTTGCCAAGCTTGCCACTGGTGTGAGGGTATGGATGGTGTGGTAGTCAGATGTGTGCTCTGTTCTGTTACTTTGATTCCTCATGTCTGCCTGTGTATTACCAGACTGCCATTAGATATGTGCCAATTAAAAATGTTATGCTAAGAGGAAAAAAAAAACAAAAAAAAAAAACTGCAAAAATACAAAGGAAGGACCAAAATGACCAGGACCCACCAAAATCTAGCGCTCTGTTGTCACAACCTAAATTATGGTACAGGTTCTTGTAAGTAACATCATATATCTTTTATTTTTAAACACGTCACTCATACACTTTGAGTTTTCTTCTCTCAGTAACCATGTCACCACAGTGAAGTTTGGTATCAGAATGATATGGCTACGTTTTCATATGTCAAACTGCAAATCTTGTTCTTTTGCAGTCGGAATGAACTATAAACATGTCTTAAAATATTGTAGAAAAAGCAGCATATATAACACCTTGCATCTCTGGCTACTTTCCTACTAAAAGTAATTTTTTTCCCCCAACTGGCCAGTCGTTTGTCTGGGTGGATCAAACTAAAATTGGCAGATTTTTCTGTTCATCTCTAGCTACTGCTGTTGTATTTGGGTTTGTGTGCCTCTATAATTACACACATTTAATACCTCTAAAGGTTCATGGAATTAAACATAGTGACTCACACATGTATAGTAAGAGATGGCCGTTCAGTGAACTCTCAATTATCTGGAGCTTTTCTTCTGCACCTCTACATCCCTCCATCCATGCATCTTCCCACCTGCTCCCCATTGAGAGCCTGTGTGTGCAGACATACTCTGCTGGGGGCTTAACCTTTTTCCTGCTGCACAACACAAAGACACAAAGACATCCATGCTCTTCTTCAATTTGGGCTTCTTTAAAAAAAAAAAAAAAAATCCACTTCATTTCCCCCCTTCTCTCTTCCCCTTCCCTTCCCTTTCTTCTTTCCCTCTCCTTTCCTTTGGCTTCTTTTTCGTAGTTAGCCCGGGGCCGTGACAGAGCTTCATCAACCCTTTTGCCTTGGCTATATTGCATACAGGTACCCTCTGTGACTATTTGAAATGACTTAATTAGCTTTAGTGTACAGCGGTCGGTTGATGCCTTCTCCATCTCCCTGTTCCTCCCCTTCTCTGTTTCTTTCTCTGTGCCTTCATAGAAAGGGAAAATGATTGAGCAAATGTGACATATTTAGTGCATTGCTGTATGGTTTCACTTTCTAGGTCATGCTCTGGCTGTGGAATTGACTGACGGCCTATTGCCTTGTAGAGCAATGTAATAAATGCTGATGCATGCATCCATGTATATACAAGCTTCACTCTACCTAATTAGATGTTTATTCTAGGATCTTTAGCTTGAGGCAATATTCTCCCATTATTTGATGCTTTTCACTAATGCAACATTTATTTATGCTACAGCCACAAAAGAGCTATCGAAATTTTGTTCAGCAATTTTTTTATTCATGTATTTGTCTTGAAGGTTGACATATTTAAGCAGAGTTGTGTTGTGTTGACTCTTCTGGCATGAATTCTCACACATCTATGATCAAATTCTTTCCCCAGGAGCTCAAACAGCCAGTTTCAGGTGGCTTTTCTTATTTTCAGTCGAGGTATGGTCACCAGTGACGTAGACAGCAGACCATACTTTACTTTAGATCTCTGGTTTCTTCAAAGATGCTGTTTCTTACTCGATCAGTGAGATCAAGAAAAGAATGCCTGTGTCCTCCCCAATACAATGGTTGCAGTGGGAATGGGAAAGGAAACGCTGCACTGTGCTGAGTTTTGCAGTTCTTTGACATCACGGGGATTCCAGCTATGGAACTCCTCTTTCCTGGAAGCGGTCATGAAAATGGGTTATTGGTTTACCAATCTGTTTTTGATTTCTTAGGTCATGCAGTTCATTCTTTTCTTCTCCCCATGCTTGGGACCAACACATAAGCCCCCAAAAAATCTGTATTGTATAAGTTTCCTTAAACTATCATGATAAGAGTTCTTGCATTTTATTTATTTGTAAAAAAAATACAATCATACACATGGTTGGTGAGGCTGGTGACCCTTATATAGAGGCTGTTGGTCTCTGCAGCTCTTCCAGAGTTATCATCACACCCTTTATTACTTCTTTGAGTATTGCTTCCATTAACCAGTCATTCAGATGAACAGTGGTACCAGTCTCTCCGTTTGTGGTTGCAATGTGACATGAAGTTTTTACTTAGCCCTGAATATTATTCATGGACACATGCTCAAAATATAAACAACTAATTTTCAGCTTCTCTTTTTTGGCAAATTGAAAATAGCATTAAAAAAACTAATACTGGCAACTTTATCCTGAGCTGCTACTTCTGGCTTTCAGTTTGAACCTATCAGACTTGATAACAGTCACAAACTCCTGAAGAAGTTTTGTTAATGCTCAGTGCTTCCTGCAGTACATCTTGTAACACTGTGATGGTCCTGAAAGTTGAGGCTCGTTCTCCATAAAGCTTTATAGTAATGAAGTGCCTGATGAAAAGATATGACCACAAGGTTGTGAGCAGTGATGGTCATCAATGACTAAATGAGTTCCTTCACCCTTAGGGTGGGAACAAGATCTCAGAGGCTTTAAGAGAGCAATGTGCCTGTTAACTTCTAGCTCACCAGTCTAGCCTTAGTTTGCTGGCTAGCTTCAGGCATGTGTTAAAAACCTGGGTCCGCTAAATTAAGTTTGGCTGTGTGCGCACAGCCCATGGCGTTGCACGCATCCACTTAGAGCACGTGAACTCACAGCCGCTTAAAGTCAGGCACTCGCCCATACTGGTTTGCACACACTCACACTCTCCCATTACCCTCTCTTAATTGGCTACCCTCCGTCTTTCTCTCTCCCGCTCCTTTTCTCTCTTGGATAGGCCCACAGGCCTGTCGGTACGCTGGCACACAGCAGCAGCAGCATTTGGGCATTTGTGCAGGTCTGGGGGCAAGGAAGAAATTGGAAACAGAGAAAGCGATACAGATGGGTGCCGGGATGAGGTTGAGAGCACGACTGATAGATGGAAGAAGATAGATTGCAGCTATTTGTCAACACAAAGAGATATTTAACTTAAAATCTCTAGAAAATACTAATGTATATTCACAGTAGCTCATCTTGAAGTTACAGCTGCAGTCAGAAAGAAGAGTAGGAGATAGCTCTCTCCTTTTTCCACTAGCTGAGTAGTTGTCATGTGCTGTCAGCCAGCTTGTTCTCCATGTGCCTGTCACTGCTCTGGATAGGAGCTGCGGGTCCCAGCATCTTGCCAATTGGCGAACTGTGTGTGATTGTGTGGGAGGCTGTGTGTGCGCATGTGTGCTCGTTGCCCTCGGAGCACTTTGTTGATTCTACTCTGCGGTGTCAGTGACACATTGAGCTGGTTCGGTGGGAGTCCCCTGGTTTCCCCCGTGCTGTGTTTACTCCATCTGTTTACTCCCCCAAAACACTCTCAAATCTATTACCCTTCTCTCTCTCTCTCTCTCTCTCTCTCTCTCTCTCTCTCTCTCTCTCCCCCTCTCTGTCTGTCTTGTGCTCTCTCTCCTCTTTTTCCTCTCTCTCTGTCTCCATCTCTCTATTTTTTACTGTGTCGATCTCTCTTATTTACTCCTTACTTCTCCTGACTTGTCGTTTCAAATCAGTACTTTTGTGGTAGTCAGGTGGCGTGCCAGTCGACAGCCAGCACTCGTCTCTTTCTCAGCAGGAGGCAGGATTGAGTTTCTCCCTCTCGTCATCCAGTCAACCATCTTTTTGCTTGGAAAACCAGAACACATTCCTTTTTTCTGTTTTTTATTAAGTTAGAGGGAGACAATGGATAATGTCAAACTTTGTTTTTTTAAGCTGTGTAGCTTAAAAAGCACACCTAAAATTTGGATATCAGATGCTTTGATGAAGGAGGTGCAGATGCAGTTTATTAGGGGATTATGTGCAGATTTAGGGAATCCAATGATTTAGCTCACTTTACACTTACACTCCTACGTAATACTTGCTGGAGTCAGTTGCCTTTTACAGTTTTAGAGGCATCAGAATAAAAAGGTTCAACAAAAACTCACACACAACAAATTTCAGACTTTTATTTGTAATATATTTAGAGAACCAGGTATGATTTTCAGTAAAAGACAAGGCACTCTAAATAAGTAAATATAGTCCTATGCTAATACATGATCATTTTAAATAGTAATAAAAAGTATATGATTTATATTTTTTTCTTTAAAGAGCACATCATTGCCTCCAAATCTTTAAAACAGCAGCCAGTATTCAGTCACATTTGGATTCACGCGCCATAAAAAGAAAATTTTGAAATAACCATTGACTTTTTCTTTCCACACAGCATCACCTTTGAAACAACTTCATTAAACCTTGTGCTCATTATGCAACCTGTATTATCCTTTTTTCTAACGGCAGTCCAGAGTCTGTGTGATGGTATGAAATGATAGTTTACATGCCCAGTGCCAAGGGCACCACCAAGGGCTCATGAATGAGAGATTAAAAGAAGTAAAAGTAGAGCAGGAAAAGAAGAGAACGGCTTTTCCTTTTCTTTCTTTTTTTTTTTTTTGCTCATCTCTGTGACTGGTTAATTAGCCTGCTCCTCTACAGAGCTTCAGCTGCAGAGACAGAGTTCAATAGTTCATCTATCTACCACTGAGCTACAACTGTGGTAAACCTGGATTACCTGCTCCTCCGGCTACCAGACCCCATTTTAACACTTAACTATCGTGTTGAACAACCTGGAAATCAAATCAGTCCAAGCACTGCATAGATGGATTCACATAAAAGCTGTTGATCAAAAGATGCATAATGCTTCAAAACATTTTCTTCTAGTGGCCCCTAAAGTTTTCAAGCTCTAACTTCCAAAATAATACAGGACAAAATTAAGAAGTAATTTTATCTTGGTTATGGGTCAGAAACCTTCAGATTGCTTGATTCTTTTAGCCAAACAGAGATCCATACCAACATTAATTGAAATAAATTGTTGCACAAGGTTTTTTATGTAACTTAGAATTAAATTATATGAAAAATTGTATCATTTTATTCTTTTCTTCCGCAAAAGAAAAGCAAACTGATATCAGTGATGCTATTTTAGGACTTTACTAGAAGATAAAAATATGGAACAGCAGAACTTAGATTTTTTTAAAAAGGATTTATGATTTTTGTCTTTTAAAATGTGATATTTTTAAACTTTTGTCCATGTTGTATTAGACAAGTGAATCACCAATCAATCCAGTGTTATTGTTACAACACAAGGCAAAATATTTTTCTCCTTTTATAAAGTTGGTTTGTGAACATTTTGTGTATTTTTTACACATAAAGCATAGAAAAATGCTTAGTTTCTCTTGTAAAAATATATTTGCTTCTTAAACTAAATGTGTTCAGTTGATACAAAGCACATCACCAATTAACCTCTTCTTATTTGGGAAGGAAATCAGAACACAAATTTCATATACATGCCTTCACACCTTCAACCATGTCTAGCTTTTGTTCTCATTTATTCTAAATGTGTTGTTGACCACAAATGAAGCAATATTAAAGGTATTGTGACTACACTGATGAGACACAAAAGTGAGGAGACTGAGAGAGATGGTTTGATGTTCTTTACAATAGCAAAGTGCAAATTAAAATTCCAGTCCTTCTTGGTCACATTCTATCTGCTTCACTCATCAGATAAGAAAATCATTAGGTGGATAATAAAGGTGTAGCACACCTCACTGGATGCAGCATAATGGCACAAAGCACAAAAAAATGCATAAATTGACAGTTTTTTTTTGTGTGCTAAATTTCACACTTTTTAATGATTATTCCAGTATTGCTGACAAGGACATTTGTTCATCTTAACATCATTTTTGTAGCCATTCTTCTAAGTTTGTGGATACAACCTGCTTAAATGAATCCATTTGGATGCCAGTTGCTCCAGCGATCGTTTTTATATCGCGGGGAAAGTGGAGTACAGCGGAGCAGAGGGTCAATTTGGCTAATGAAGTTGTCAGAGACGTGCAGCACCAGGGTTGATGGGAGGGCCTGCCTGGCAGCCAATAGTAACGGTGTTGCTGTGATCAGCCGAGCATGATGGGAGACCACCCTGCGCAGCGAGTGCAGAGGCTCGACACAGCCCCCAGATCAAAGAGCTGGTCCTCTACTGCACCAGCGGTCAGAGCAATGCACCTGCTTAATATATGCATTTATATTTACACGTGCACTTAAACATGCTTGTTAGCGGTCTCAAAATTGTGCTTGACATTACCACACATGTATAATGCATATACTATAAGTAGCTGTATCTTATGCAAATATATAGAAAAACACAATGATTTGCTATACTAAGCGCCATGCACTGTAAGAAATGAGGAACCTTTGTTAAAAGTATTCATTTTCTTTATCCCAATTTCCCGTCTTCACTGGCAGCTCTTCTTTTCAACTCCATGGTGCTCTCCTCTGTTCATCCATATCATGTCTTCCCCTTGGTTGCCCCTCTTTAGTTAAGTTATCTTATTAAAAACCACTTCTCTTGTCTTCCTCCAGTTAGCCTCCAGTGTTAGCACTCTGCTCCTTCCCTCACCCCACCGCCTTTCCGTCTCTCCTCCCTCTCTGCTCCTCTGCTCTCTGCTCTGCCCAGGGTTCTTGTTTGAAATTCAAGAGTGGTGCAGTGAGACTGCAATAACCTACATACAGATCTCTTTTCATCATACTTATTTTCTTTCCCTTTTTATTTTAGCATTAGTCCTTTTTGTTTTAACAACCTATGCTGTAACATTCTTAAGATGCATGCTACATGTACAGATGCATCAGTCAGATATTTGTTGACAATTTTTGACCTCTGTTTATTTGTAATGCTCTTATTAATATATTTTAATTAATCAGGAATCTCCTGTTGAGATACAACATATCTTCCACCAGCCAATTCTCATCAAGATGAGCTTCAAAATGTTTCATACGTAACGTAAGTGCATTGCCTGGAAAACACAAAGCTAAAAGTTGAACACAGTAATTACTAAAATACAAGACAGAAACCTGAATTAAAAGATTTTAACAGTGACATTGAACTATTAAAGCTGTTTTTAAAAGTTATTCAAAATTATTCTGTCAAGGTGAGCTAAGGATGCTCTGGTGATTACTCCATTCTAAGGAGTAAATGTTCAAAAGGCATATTTTCCTAATTCTTTTCTAGACCTGAGAGCTACCAAAAACCTGTTTCTGAGAGATTTGTATCATACAGGTACCATTACTACCTGCTGATAGTAATGGTACCTGATTCAAATTTCTCATTGAACTAAAGGAGCAGTGACATTATTCTGCATCTGTGTGAGAACAGTTGTTTTGGAACAGGGGTGTCCAAAGTCGGTCCTCAGGGGCCGACATCCTGCATGTTTTAGTTCTCTCCCTGGTGGTAGAAACAACCTTTTCAGCAAGTCAATGTTCCTTTTAGGCCTCCTAACGAGCCATCATTTGATCCAGGTGCATTAAACCAGGGAGAGAACTAAAACATGCAGGATGCCGTCCCTCGAAGACCGACTTTGGGCGCCCCTGTTTTAGAACGAGGGTCTACTATTATTTTTAAAAAAGCAAGTAGAGATAATGTTGCTGAGATTTTAAGCTGTCTTTTGCATTTTATGTTAGAGAGCATAACCAAAACTCTGAGTTTCTGGAGAGTGTAAATCTTTATTATAAGTTAGTTGTTTCCATACGCCTGCTAATATTTACAAATGCAGTGGATTTCACGAGAGAGAGAGGTTAGAGGCTCAAAGGAACCACGTGAAAGTCTCGCTCTCTCTTGCAGCTTGAATGAACATGTGGTTTTAAATAGCATCTTAGATCCTTGTGCTTTCTCTAATTTCATCTTAAACACCTCACTTGCTTTCATAGTTACCTGTAAGTCATTAGTGTAGTGAGTTCACTGATCAGAAAATGGATGGAGGGGGAGGGAAAATAGATATTATTTTCTTCTTTATTTAGTGAACTATTTGTCACTTTGTCTGTTTGGGAACTCTTGAAATTAACATGGTCTCTCTTCGCCGGTGTTTAATTGAAAATGCTGATATGTCCATCCTCATCTTTGTTACTCATTCTGCACCAGCCCGCTGGGTCTGTGTAGCTTTGTGTGTATCAATGCTGAAGGTGCAACTCAAGTGCGTCCCGCTGACTTCTAGGTGAACTCCTCTCCAGCAGATTAAAATAAAAATAAAGAAAGGAAAATTAGAAGGCTAAATGAGAAGGACAAAAACATTGTGTGCATGTATGCGGAGAGGGGAGAGGAGTGGGGGTAGGTGCTTCTATATGCATATCTGTGTCTTGTGTGAAGTTTCTCTTGGCTTCGCTTATAGTAAGGAAGTGACATATGTTAGCAGTGGGTGGCAGTGCAGGAAAAGCAAGCTGGCTTGATGCTGGGGAGTGTGAGTCAGAAGATTCAGGGTAACAAAATCTACCCCCCACCCCCCTTATGTTGTGTGTGGAAAACAAGTTAAAGTGCCGCTGTTGCCCTTTAATGCCCTTTTGTTTCACTCCAGATGTCTCACCTTTTTATCTAATTTATCATTTTAAACTTTTTTGCTTATCATGGTCAGTTTATATGCACAAATGGGTGAAATGGAAAGCTCTGTTTTGGGATTTATTTTGTCTTTACTATAAATATTGCTCTAGGAGAAACCTGCGTAAATATAATACAATATAAACTCTCCTGTGTTCATGTCTGCATGTGAACACACATGGCCCAACCAGATTAACCCTGATTAATCCATAGTGAAAGCCCCCTGAGTATTACTTGGGACACAATATGCTTATTTCCATGCTTTTATTTGCCTGTTTAATGTTCAGGGATTAATAATACATAACAAACTTCTACAGATGTGCATTAATGTGAATATGCATGCTCAGATTTTCATTGACATCTTCAAAGTAAGTCAAATTGGATGCTTAAAGGGTCAAAGCTAAGGGCAGTGGGTGTTAGTTTGTACCCAGGACAGACATTCAAAATGAGAATGGAAAAAATAGAAATAACTTGGCATCGATCTTAATATTTGGTCAAAGTGTGGTTTTAAATACTGCAGTGTTAACTCTCTGAGGGAATTTTGAGTATTTGTTGAAAACAAACAAAAAAAGAAAAGCACAGAAGGAGAAAAGGCAGATATATTGATAGCACGCCGCGCTTCTCTCTGCCCTGAATAATCACGATCCTGAACTGGGATACTGCTTCAAAAAGATGAGAGTATGCGTGAACTGTGAGTGAACTGGAACCTGCATATGAACCGAGGTGATAGCCCAGCCCAGCAGCTCTCCCGCCTCCCCCAGCTGGGTACTTCTGAAACGCCAAAGTTTGTGTGCTGATATTGTGTGAGTAGATGAGGCTAAGGGATTATATGTTGTGGACACAAATGACTTGTTCTGATGCAAATCATTATGTGGCTAGGGGTGACAGAACGGTTGAGGTAAAATCTTAGAGGACTGTCAGGTGAACAAATGTTTGTTGCATTTTCTCAAGGTCTGTTCCGCAAGAGACTTTGAGGAACGGACTCTCTCCCTTTTTTACCCCCTTTCTCCATCTCTCTCAATTTTGTATCTCTCTCTATGTTAAACTGTCATTGTCTGTGTGTCATCTCTTTGGGGCTGTTATCATATTCTCCCTCAGATCTTGTCTCTCTTATAGTTGTGTTATTCAGAATAATTTGAAATGCAAATGACAGATCCTGAGACAGATGTGTGGAGACTGCAGTACCTTTTCAGACAGATAGGTGGCAGTGTACCTTCAGGCTATATCATTTTCTCTGCATATTCCTCTTCTGCTCTCAGTATTTTTGCTGTTAATGTCTCTATTACAGTATGTGATATATTTTCAAGTTTTCATAAGAAATGATTCAGAGGAATCTTTTTAAATCTCTTGTCATGTCAAGCTCCCATCTTTTTTTCTTGTCCTCTTTCTAAGTCTCCCTCTAGGCTATCTGTCCATACTTACCCTCTCATCTCCCCCTGCAGGTGCTTCCTGTCTAACCGCTTTACAGCAGTGTCACTGGGCACCTGTTAGATGTAACTATTCATTCTTCTATAGGATCCATAAAAGACCACATCAGCTGCAAAGGCAGAAAGGAGGAGATCCTTACACGCAGAAGGAAACACATAATCTCACACAGTTTGGCCAGATCAATTCTGTGGCTCTCAAGAACCTGAGGGAGATCAGGTACAGAGAGCCCATGGAAATAGAAGGTTTTATGATCGAAACACCCGCTGCTAACTCCATGAGCTTCATCACTGTTGTCACATGTTTGTTTCTTATTTAATTTCAACTCTAATGCACTTTCACTTGCATCAAACACACACCAAACACTACACACCGACACAGCTTCTTTTTCCATTTTAAATGTTCTTATGTGTATGTATTTGTTTTTAGTGAAGGCCAATTCGACTGGAACTTAGTCTCGTTAAAAGCTGATATCTGCCTTGATGTCAGTTTTTCTTCAAATGAAAAAGTATTTTTGCTTATAGCAATACATCAGTTGGCTGGACAATAGATATTATTATTGATTAATTCAATTGGGTGAGAAGCTCGGTCATCCGGGAGGGCCTCAGAGAAGAGCCGCTGCTCCTCTACATTTAGAGGAGTTGGTGGTGATGGCTCTGGCATCTGGTTAGGTCTCCCTGGTGGTCTCCTGCAGAGGAAGACCAAGGACACTCTGGAGGGAAATGTCTCTCGGCTGGAAACGCCTTGGGATTCCCCGGGAGGAGCAGGTCCAAGTGGCTCAGGAGAGGGAAGTCCGTTCTTCGCTGCTTCAGCTGCTACTCAACATTCTGATCCCAGATTAGGGGACGGACGGACGGACAGATGCATGGATGTTTCAAAATGAGTTGTGCTTAACCCACATTTTTGTTTTTCCCATCATCATGATGGCTCTTGCCATCATGATGCTAAAACTCTCCATTAGTTTTAGCATCATTTAGCAAATCGAATGAAGGAATCAGCAGCTTGAAAAACATTTCTGTCTGACTAAACGACAGTTTTAAAACATACCACGTGAAATATATCAGCAGACCAAATACTGCTCACTGAATTTATATACATTTTGTGCTGCTAGTTATTTTTTTCAGTTGTCAAAATTCTTTTAACCCTGTTTTTATGTAGTTTATCTTTAAAATCTAAACCCAATTCATTGCGTGAGGAACTCCATTAAGATGAAATTGCAAATATTCAGGGAGTTCTTTCTACATTCATTCTCATAATTCATTGTACTTGTATATTTTTCTCACTAATACCTGAGAAACTTTAACAGTATTAAAATGCTATGAAAATTTCATATAAAAATTTGAGCTGATGTTGCTATCAAATCGATATTAACATTGCTGTTATGACACTTAACCAATATTTTTCAATATTATGTAGATTTTACTAGTCTTTCAACACCTTGAATAAAACAACCACACTTCTGATTTATCCCAAAGTGGCGGCAAGAAACATGGACAACCTTGTACTAAACAAATTCAAACTTGCAACATTGAGAATGTATAATACTTTGCCTATCTTCACCACTAGCTAGTTGCATTTAGTTTTTCCTGCACGCATTTAAGCCAGTTTTGTGTCCTTTTTCTCCTCAATGCTCCTCCTCCTGTTCATCCCCCCTTGGCCACACCTGAGAGTTGAGAGTCTGCCGTGCCCAAGTTTGCCACATGTTCATAGGGTCAGCCAGAGTAGCTGGGTGAGCGCCAGCCTGCTGAGAGTGAGGGCCAGGGCAGGCCAGCGTTTGCTCTGACCAGCAGCAAGGCCTTTACAGACTGGGATGGAAGAGGAGGTGAGAGCGGCAGAGTTTGTATCCTGCAGATCACAGCGATAACCAATCTATAGGCACAGGAAAGGGCTTTTTAGTGTACTGCTCACCTAGCAATGACCCCGTAAACTTGGGAAGCAAGTCCACATGCGTCTGTCTGCACGTGTTTTATGAATGGATTTGTTGAACATGCATTTTTTTTTCTTTTTGCAGCTTATATGTAAAGGAAGGGTAAACTTTTCAGCTTTTTTCACATGATCCAGCTAAAGCTGTGCTTCAGAGAACACATTTGCAACTTCCACCTGCATGAGTGCTTATGTGTGTGAAGCTTGTGTATGTCTGTTGGCTAATAGAGAATGCAAAGATAAGTACGCAATTAGATTAGATCTACTTAGGTCAATTTTAGCAACCCACTTGTGTTATGGTAAATATGCATCACTTTAAGTGTCTGAATTGCAGTTTTCTTTCAAATATCTGCTCTGTTATTTTCATTTCTTTTTTAGTTTTTCATTTAGAAATGCTATATTTCTTTTGTGTTATCTAATGTTTTTGTAGTATGGGTTTTATAATACGTTAACTTATTCCAAAAAAAATAAAAAATAAAAAATCCAGCAACTGACTTAGACCTAAGATGGGGACGTCTTTACAGGCATTGTGTATGCATGTCCCTGCGCTGTGTGCGCTTAGCAGTGTGCCACATCTCCAGCCCCTTATTCTCAGATAATTGTACTGCAAGCCCTCAGCCTCCCCTTTAGCCTGAAAACCAAGCTCATTGCGGACCCCAAAGAGCCTTCAACCCCCACCCATCCTGTGGAAAAAAAAATCCCAAGTTGTCCTTGTGCATAAAAGTAGATTCTACTCTCCAACACCTTTTCAAATTAATATTTGCGATGGGCGCCATTCTGCCAGCCCCAGTTTCTGTTCCCCGCCTTTGTTCCTGCGTTTGATGTAATGGAGGCAAGGACAAAGAGGAGAGCAGGCAGAGTGTGTGAAAATGGTAGTTAAGTGGGCTTAAGGGCTCCTTCAGTACCTACTGAAAGGCCTGGACCCTGAATAGGACCCTCGCACTGCTAAGCTGTAGTGCAGTAAACAAGACAGGTCCACCACAAAGGTGCGTCTCAAATGAGCACAGACACCCTCGTTCCTCTTTTTCCTCACCCCAACCTCCCACCCGACTCTGACATCTGGCCAATCCCAAGATCTGTCTGAGCCCTCACTCATCACATCCCCTTTATCCGCTCCCCTTCATCTTTCCTCCCCCTCATATCGTTTCTCTTATTCTTCAGAGTTTCTCTGGACTCTCCTCTGGTGTATTCGTGTTTGTGTTTTGTTGTACTGGTCCTGGCTGGACAGCTTGCTCCCTCCAGCAGTCTTGTCCCCCTGTGCTGGGGCGGTTCGGCTCCTTTGTTCGGTTAATTGCAATGAGTATAATGTACTAGTCTCTCGGAGGTCCACGAAAGACAATTAGACAATCCCAAGAATTTAATGAGACACCAGCAGCCCCAATCCCCCATCCTTTGCTTTGAGAAACACCCTGGTCTCCAAAGGCACTGACTGTGGTGGGGGCTCGAGGGGGGGGGCTTGATACAGGTTGCCTGTTTGTGCTCGTGTTTACTAGATTGTTAGTCAGAAATCACTTAAGGAAAAGAAGACCAAGAGATGAAATGGCTCAAAAAGAAAATATTGTGTCACAGTTTTCATTTTTTATTTATTTGACACATTTGCGGACTTCCGACACTGTGGGATGCTCATGTAAGGACACACTTCTGTTGGACAGGACCGATTTCCTGGGAATATCAGTGTAATTATTAAGAGTTATTATCCTGTTCACCCAGTGTAGGAACAGAGCACTTGACGGTGTCATCCCCTAAAGGAAGAGGGATGGCTGAGGAGCTTGGGTGATGGACAAAACCCTGGGTGGCCTTTTAAGGACTTCTCCCTGCTCTTTTTTTCACCTTTTTCTCTTTAATAATTCTCTCTTAGTGTTCGCTTTCTCTGTCTCTTTTTTCTTCTGCCTTACATTCAGTCATCAACTCTTAAGACCTCTCTGCGGATCATACCAAGATAAAGACCATCTTAAAACAGAAGAAATATCCATAAGTGATTTATTATATCTCTCTTCACCTCATGTTGAGATTAATTAATAATATCACGTTGCCTTTTTCAAGTGGCTATAATTCACAACCTTAAAACCTACACTTTCACCATGTCATGAAGGGAGGTCTTTTTTTTTCTTATGTTCCTCTGGTCCTCTTCTCTCTTCCATTCTTTCTCTCATTCTGTCATTCCCGTTCTTTTTTTTTTCCTCCCTCCCCGGCTAATCACGGTGTTACAACAAAAGACGGGGCTCCATTATTGCATGTGTCTGTCCCAGAAGAAAGGAAATGAGAACGGGACAGAGGGTGGCCGTGGCCTGACACCGCACTATTAATCTTCCAGTAAAGCCTTGTCAGGCAGAAACGGACACAAATGGATCACTCCCATTAACTGGGAGAGTGTAGGTAAGGGCTTTAACAAGCGTTTACCAGAGTCCATTTTCTCACTAATGAAGAGGGGGAATACGCGGCCTCCCAGAAAAACCTGCAAGACTGCACTTGAAGGCTTGGGTGGAGGAGGAAGGGAGGGAAGAAGAACCGGAAGAGGTTACAAGATGGCAATATGTGAGCATGGATTAAAACAGTGTTCTCTGTGTCGACATTAACCATGGTGAGAGGTCAAGATCAAGGCCACCTTTATATTCTCACCTCTTCATTGCCGCTCATAAAACAGGCCTTCTTTTGCTGTGTGACAGAGAGATTCTGGTCTCGGAGACCGTAGAACCAAAAGTTCTCATGAAAAGTTGAGAAGATTTTGGATTCACCAGAACGACACAAGACAAAGTGATTATATAAATAGTTTTTGTGGAGAACTAAGGATTACACTATCACAATTTTTTATGGTTTCACATGACAATAATGCAGCTCAGGTTTGAGTCATGGCAATTCTTGTTGTCATGCATCTAATTTTAAGGTGATCCTAATGCAAAGAAACATTGACATTTTTTGTTTGTCTTTTCATTAGTATAATAGAAGTCATATACTGTAAATAATCCAGTTCAGTGCTATTTTCAAGATTAGCTTGATCAGTTTGGGTATTTTGTACTTTGAACTTGAGAAGATCAAATACAGTCCAGTATTCTTAACAATTACAAAATAGTTGTGGAGCAGATGCTTGCTTTAGTTAAGTGGACTTAATGGTTGACCATTCAGATTATCCACACAGTGCTTACAAAACATATATTTTGTCAGTTCTTTCGTTTTCTAATAATAATTGATAAGCTATCAATGCCTTTGTGACTGATTACCCAGTTGCCCAATGAGGAGTGTTTTCAGTCAACTCTGTCAGCAGAACAGGGCAACTCAGTAACTACTTCCTTTCTTAGACTCTCAGACAGGTTCCCAAACTTAATATTTTACATTCTGATTTTTGAAGTAGATGCTCGCTTTAGTTTTGTTAAAATTCACTTTTATCTTTAATTCACTCAAATTCTGCTGGATAAATAATTTAAAAATGGTGCAGACTTGTGCAATACTGTCAGATAGTGCAGTGCAATTCAGTATCCCTTTCTGACTTCAAAATAAGAGCCTTAAACATACATGAAGTGCGATGTATCCATGTCTCATAATAACACATAACAGGACTTATTTTGCCAGATAAAATCACATTTGAAAAGTAAGTAGATAAAGGCATGTTTTAAAGTGATGAGGATTATCAGGGCATGACTGTTAGAGCACCTTTGTTCAGACTGTTTCTGGCTGAGACCGATGTCCAGTTGTCTTTAACATATTGCCTACTGATTTTCATTTCTACGTGAATTAATTAAAACATACGTCCGCAACTTTTATCTGCTTTTTGTTAGAAACATATCAAACGGATGGTATATGTATATGTATTTGTAGGCTGAAAACAGGAAGAATTATCCTTTTGACTGCTGATCAGAGCTGATTAAGAGAAAATGCTGATCTGTAAAGAATTCACAGGTGTACTCTAGTGTCTTACTACCACTTCCATACCATCGATCTCAACTTGGATATGAACGTATTTTAACCAGTACTAACAAAAAAAAAGAGCATACAGTTGTTGCATTCTTTGACATCCTTGTCTTTGTAGAAAGGCATGGGCCAATACTGTAGGATTCTTGGATTTGCATTTATGTGCTATGTTTTAAACATGTGTCTGACAACCCGTCGAGCTAACAAAGTTCCTTCCACCCTGCCCTGAAACCTGCTGGCAGTGTGACACAGCTCTCGAGGGTGTCCCCTGCATCGCACCTAAACTCCCAGAAGGGTATGCGTGTGTGCTGTTTTGTATACATCTGTGTGTTTTCTATCTGGGAGTTATCAGAGTAGACCTTCTTGTTGAATTTTAATGCATTATGTCCCTTCTCCCTTGACACAAGTTGGATGGGCAAGTGATTTCTTTGAAAAGCTGCACGATAACAAGAGATGTGCTGGAAATACATCAAAGATCAAGCTGTGGGCCGCAGTGTAATTTATCACTGTCTGTCCATATGCTAAACAGTTTTAGTTTAAGTCAGGAAACAAGCGGTCAGATAATTAAAAAAAAAAAGAAATCTGAATTCCACTCGGACTAAAAACATGCAAATGTGTTTTCTGCTTTTGTGATTCTTTTTTTTTTTTTTTAGTTATTGTCTTCCTCTCTAAGCAGTGTGCTAACATCTCTCAACAGATTAGATGTTCATCTTGTTTTTAAGGCCGTGGTATCAGTAGGTGTGCGTTTGGCAGTTGTTTTCCTCTGTGTCAAGTGTCTGGTAACAATCAGACCCGTTTCCTGACCGCAGCCAGATCGGTGGAACTGGTGTCATTAAAGAGATAGCAGCGCATGCGGACCTGAGTGATATCAGAAGCTGAGCAGAAAAGTCGGAGGAAGAGATGCACTGCCAAGCCCGCTTGTCTGTTATCAATGCCTTTGTCTTCCTCCGGCTCCCAGGGAAAACTTTGAGACGAGAGGAAGACCTCACCTTCCTCCTCCCAGACGCCACTCCGCCCCGTCTTCCCGTCGCACTCCGCACCAACATCCCCCTTTCGCCTCCCCCACCCCCCCGACACCCCAAACATTTTTAATTATATCTTCTACCAAGTAGTGCGGCTCAGTAACCAAGGAGCTGACATTGATGCATGTGCTGATAAATCCGCAAACACTGGAAACAAGATTAACAAAGATTTTGAGGAAAGGGTGACAGCTAATTTTGCGCAATGGTTTGGTGCCTTATTCAAGACTGATGTTTTTGATAGAGCAAGCCACGCCTGAGAATTCACACGTATACGCAGGGGAGGGGGCCTCAAGCATAGCAGTATAAGTTTGGTGGCATTTACTTTTTAAATAGTTTTTTTTTTTTTTCCAACATAAACATCAGTATACTTTGCTATTTTGGTTGTTTCATTTTTTCATCATTGCCATAGAGCACCTTTGTTACTCATGCAGGAAAAAAAAAACACTGACTACAATATTATATCTCTTTAATAATTTAGATCATATTACAAAATAATTCTAATTAAAAAAAAATAATAATAATGTCCCAACACAAAAATAAATGGACTTAGTGTTTGCGGAGTGCAGGTTAATGTCCGTGTCCGTAATTTGAAAGAAGTCAGAAATGTGTGCATGCCTAAGAGTCGACTCAGGTGTTGGTTTCAGCATTTGTGTGTTTAATCATTGCGATCTAATCAGTGTATGTTACGGAGTTGGTGACATTCCACTCCAGGCCCAGAGCCCTGTCTCTAAACTGACTCTCAACCCGCTGAGACACCGATTCACGGTCTTCTGAGAGAGATATCTGTCCGCTTCATCACCCATACCAGCACACACACACACCGTAGAAAAGAGAATGAGATAACAATCATACTTCTACAACTGATTTCCTATTTTCTCATCGAAAGAGCCACCACCCCA
Organism: Poecilia formosa; assembly: GCF_000485575.1. Classification (NCBI taxonomy): domain Eukaryota; kingdom Metazoa; phylum Chordata; class Actinopteri; order Cyprinodontiformes; family Poeciliidae; genus Poecilia; species Poecilia formosa. The sequence continues at coordinate 1,804,291 of NW_006799944.1, read as the reverse complement.
CCGCCGTCTCTTCTCTTTCTTCTCTCTCCAGCCAATTTCAGCTCTATACAGTAGGAAAATCCTACAGATTTCCTTTGTTCTTGTCTCATGCCTCTTTTCCTTCTCTGTTTTCTTTATTCCCGCCTTTCCTTTCCCTTTCCCCCCCCCCAACTACGTGATGTCTTCCCCACTTATAATCCCCTTCCCTGTCTTCATGTGTAGGCAGCTGATGGCTTCTTTCAGTTTTTTTTTCTTCTCTTTGTCAATTTCTCCTATGTCCCTGTGTCTCTTTAGCTCTCTTTTTCATCTGCCAACCCCCCCACACACACGCACTTCCATCTGCTTTCGCTTTTGTTTCCCCGGCCCCTCTCCCGTCCCAACTTAAAAATGAGGAATGCGGTGTGACCCTGACCTCCATCGGCCCTGCGACCACCTCCGACCCCCCAGGTGACCCCCGGTCTCTGTTTTGACAGCTTGATTAATTACCCAGTGTTATGATTTATGAGAAAAGCTGTATGTAAAAATAATAGACAACAGGTGGTCTTGGAAAAAAATTGGTAAATTTGAAAGAGCTTCTAGTGAGGCTTGAGGCAGCAGCGGGATTGAGGGTGGCTGCACGTGAGAAAAATGTGTACATTTTCTATTGTTAATTGTTCTCAACCATTTTTGAAGACTACATCAGGTTAATAAGAAAATGTCTGGTGCTACATGCTTGGTTTCCTTAGTTGCCAAAGCGTGGATTCCACCGCGTGTATGGTGAGAGGATGAAGGGGATTACAACATGCAGCTCCATGTGTGTGCTGTGAAGCATGAACCCAGCCATGTGGTAATGACACAATGGAAAATGTGCTTGAACACAGACTTACAAGCACACTCACACACACACACACACACAGATATGCTATATGCTCTGCCACCTCTTCTCCGGGTTACACGCTGTGAAAATAAGCAGAGTAAATGGCAGGACAGACCAGTCATAGTGTTTACCCTTCACACCTCAAACACAGCTTGTGATTGGCTGTAGCGACCTCCCTGACTCACAGACCTGTGGTGCACCTCCACTTAGAGAGAGGTCAAACTTTCGGACAGTTGGAGCGTCCGTGTGTTAGTGGTTCTGTGAGCAAGTAAGGGGGTTTTCAGGTTCTCCGTTTTCTGACCTGTCACGTTTCCAAATAGAAATTAATAATTTATACATGATGTTGGAAAGCTGTCTCACGCCTCTCATGAAATACCAAATTGTGCCACATAGCAACAGCCAGCAACATCAGCAGCACCACCAGCTCCATCTCTGGTTGTCACTTTTAGGTCACAATAACAGGGCAGAGGTGAAGCGACTTCTCTTTGACCTTTGGTCCTATGACATTGCAGGGATTCTATGGTGTTTAGTAAGATTAATCTGTAGAAAAGCTTCATTGTTCACTTATAGTAGATCATTGGTGAAATGATGGTAATTGTATTGTCTGTACCTGCAGTTAATGTAGTGGTTTGCAACGTCTTCATGTTTTGTCACATTACAATCAAAGACTCTATGTATTTTCCCGGAATTGTAATAGACCAACAATAATAATTATAAAGCTTAAAGTCAATGATGCAAAGGCTTTTCAAAAGGTTTGTTAGATAATACTAGTAAATAATGAAAACTAAAGAACACAACAGACAGGTGTGAAATAAAGTGGAGAAGTATAAATAGGGTTAAGAGACGGCTTTCAATTCCTCATACAACACTATTTAATTCATTATCCATAAGCAGAAAGTGGAGTGAGGTGCAACTCCAACCCCACAAAGACATGGACATCCATCTAACTTTTTGAAAAGCTACATAAATCCCCAAATGAGGTAACAAATTAATTTGACAGGACAGCTATTCCTCATTAATCTGGTAAAAAAGAAAAAAAACAAAAAAACAACAACAATCCTTCATTCTACACTGTGCTTAATAGAGGGTCTGGACCCTCGACTATAGAGAAACGATCGGTTGCTGGGGATGTGAACGCTGTTGAAGTTTAAAACAACTGGATCTTATTTTAACCAGTCGCTATCATTTGGCTTTGGCATATATAATGTGCCAGCTCGATGAAGCTCACTAGAAATGACCTCCGACTTTAATTGCTCAATATTCAGAAGCATGACCAACACCGACTGAATTGCTTCGTTCACTTCCGCCATTGCTATTGCCAAGTTATCAACATAAGACTGAAGTCATGATTCATAATTCCTCTTTCTCTTTGCTGATTGTTCCAGTTGGAATTGAACTGGAGAAATCAAAATCAATAGGAGAAATCCCAAATTCACAGGTCTTGAAAACAAAAAAGGTTTTCTTGAAAGGAAGCCATGAGACTTCGCCTTTTGTAGTTGACCATAAACCATGTAGGGGACAGAGCAAGCATGTGATAGAAAGTGGTCTGGTAAGATTAAATTAACTTCTTATCCTACATATACTCTTTGTGTTTTGCAGAAATCTAGCATTGCACCTTTAACATTGCACTCCGAGGTGGAGTAACATGATAGTGTATGACACCTTCCAGCATTACAACAACCACCTAGCTTACTACCAGAACTACAGTGGAATGGTTATGATCAAAACATATCCACATCTTAGAATTGTCCAGTCAAAGTCCAGACCTAAATCCAGTTGAGAATCTACAACCTAACTTGAAAACTTCTGTTCATTGACGCTCTCCATCCAGTCTGACTGAACATGAGATGTGTTGAAAAGAAGAATAAACAACAGTTTCCATCTCTAGACATTTAAAGCTTGTACAGAAACCCCCTTGCAGATCTGAAATTGCAACAAAATGGGTTCCACGATGTATTGATTGATTGATTTACTTTGTGTTGGTCTATGACTTAAAATTGAACTGAAATGCATTGAAGCTCGCTGTTACAATGACGTAAAGTTAAACTAAAGTTGAAATCTTATGGACATTTGTGAAGTGTATGTAAATGTTTTGGAAAAACTGTCACAGTACGTAGTTGCACAGGTAAACTACCCATGTTTTAGAGGACAGATGTCCTTCATAATTTATAAAGAACACACAAATATGAAGTGTGTGTGTATTGTGTACACGCACACTTCTTATTTTTTGCTTGTTTTGTGGACATGTCTCTTTCTTTATATGCACATATGTGCTTACATGTGTCTGCAGTTACTAAATGTGTCTTTCCATTGACCCCCTGCTGACTCCGTCTGTACATGTAGCCATGTACCTCGCACTCGACTTGCACGTGTTCATCAGCACAACTACCTGTCCAGATGGCAAAATAGAAACATTGGACAGCTGTCAAAGGAGGTGAGATTGCTTTGCTCTAGTTAAGTACTATGGCATTCATTGTTGTCATTGTAATCAATGTTTTATATGGATTCATTTTAGTCAAAAGTTTTTAAAAACAGCTTTCATTTTGTCAAAAAGTTGCATCATATTCCTTTCTTTGTACATTTAAATCTTTATCTTTCTTACGCCTGTTAATCAGTAATGTATGCCCCTGAAGATAGGGATGCTCCAGGGCAACTTCTCCTCCTCCTGTCTACACTCATTTTGTAGCATCTCCGCTCACCTCTTCTCCTGATTTATACATTAAATAGTTATGTGGGAGAATGGGGAGGCACCTATCATTCCATGATCTATATCTCTCTGTGCCGCCATTAAAAATACATGTGTATGCTTAGGGGAGACAATATAGAACATATAAACCAAAATGGTAATGGCAGCATTGTAAGCCTGCTGTATTTATTTCCCTGTAGCTTTCCCTCGGTGAACTGTGGACTCTTTTTACTGACTTTATTTCCTTTCCGATGGTTAACGCATTTTCTTCAGCATTAAAACATGTTGGATAATAAATTCACTGGTTGTGATCATTTTTTTTAAAGTCTTTTTAGCCTAGTAACACATCCATGATCTGCCCTGTGAATTCAAACTCTCAACTGTCCTGTTGTAAATGGCATGCTTTGATGTAACTAAACAAGTTAAAAGTAGGAGGGAAAAGGGAAAAAGTTGACAAATGACTTGTGTAACATTTACTTGCACAATCGATAGCTCTGACAATTTCCACCTGGACGGTGATTAATGCTACATCCACCCCCTATCCAGGAGCCCCCACCTCCAGCCCCTCACCTCCCTCTGTGTGTGTCGTGCTGGGCGCAGATGAAGCAGGCTTGCAAACTCCGTGTTTTTCAATGTGTGTGTGTGTGTGTGTGTGAGTGCATGCATGCTTGTGTTTGTGTGTGTTCATTAAAGTAGCAGTGTCAGTCTGGACATTCAGCCTCCAAACATCCATTGAGCATCGATAGTTGTGCAAATACACTCAGCGTCAAGTGCTGGGAAATAACTGACTGGGCTTTTTTGGGCTTTTCACCGTGGCACTTTCCATACGAGTGTTTTCCTGTCTCCTCAGATGTGCTGAAAATAGTCAGGTCAAGAGTAGCGATATAAAACGGGAGAATTAGAACGTAAAACGGAGAAATAAATGTAAATATAGGCACAAAGAGAAGCGAAGGCATGAGAGATCAGATGGTGTACGACTCTTTTCGCTTCTTCCACCCCACTGCTCCACTTTGAACCCATTTATAAATATTCAGCTCCACATATAAACACTATCCAAATGAGCCCAGGCATCCGAGCCAAGGTTAAAAACTCTACTTCTCATTGCAGACTCAATGACTTGACTAGCTCAAAAGGTTAGTTTCTTATTCTGACCCAAGCTGTTTATGCTCATTAAGATCAAAGGAAAACATAATCATTACTGCACAGTTATTTACTCAGGCCAAATTAGTGTATGATTATTTTAGATCAAGCACGCAACAAAAAAGTGTCTTTGATGTTGAAATGAAAAGATGAATTTAGAAAATGTAATCATATGTGCAGTCTTATTTCACGCCACACAAATCAACACAGAGGATGAACTGTTCAGAATAAAAAGGTACAAGATAAACTCCAGTGTATTTTATACCTACGTTAACAAAGGGGACTTGTATCTGAAATATTTGTAAGAAGTGTAAAAAGTCCTGAAAGGAACACATCATTCATTGCAGTAACATAAGTGCATATTGTATCATTTCCCAAGCAAATTGCCTTTTTAACTTGAGTATATGTATTTAAAATAAAAGTAAAATCCTTGTTAGCAAATTGGCTTTTTTTTTTTTACTTGAATGATCTGTGTTCATCATTGGCCTATTGTATAACTCTAATTAGCTTTTTATGTTTATCTTTTTAGATTTACTGTAGCATCTGTTTTATATGTATGAACACAACATATTTTTTATTGTTGCTATTGCTGCTAAAATATTCAAACAGACTGATTATTGTGGTTATAATAATGTTACACGTAGCAGCTATTTTGTTTATTGGAATTTGTTTGTTTTGATGTATAAACTTGCATGGCATTATGAAACATACACCTCTTAGTTTAGTCAGTTGCATTTGTAAATATAAATATTGATCCTTTTGACTATTAAGAATCTGACATTTGCTTGGTAATTAGTTGGGCTATCTGCTAAGGTAGCCTGCCTCTCACACCTTCTCTCTGTAGCTTTAGAACAGAATTACATAAATAAGAGTGTTGCATGGTGCTTTAGTTTTCAAACCATGAGACAAAGGGACAGAAGCTTTATACAGCAGGCTGAGTGTGCTGCAACAAGTGGGGGAGGGGTTATTATTGCACTCTTTTTCTGGCATCTCATTAGAAACACTTTAAACCCAATAGTAATACCCAAGAACTTAATTTTTTTTTTTTTTAGAAATGTAAGTTTTTAAGACTGCAATATACCATTAGAACAGTTATCAGTTACCATGGAGTTTTGTTCCTCCTTGCTACTTTTCACAATGGGGAATGCAAGACAACATGGCTTTCTATAAGGCTGGTATGTTTTGATCTTCATTTCTTAAGGGATAACTAGAAAAAATTGTCTGGTAGCTTAATAATTCAAAAGTTTGAATTTACACAACTTTTTGAAAGTACTGACAAATTAGGCCATCTAAAGATTCCTATTACACACAATAATGACGATAATAAGGAAAGAAAACAAAAACATCAAATTTCACTCTTGGAGAACTCTAAAGGTCTGACATGTTCAGCTTACAACATTTCCAAAACAGTAGTTTTAAGGCATTTAAAAAAAAAAAAGAAAAAGAAAAATCTTCATAGTGTTGCAAATGATTATGGAGAAAACTGGATGTGTACTTCTCTGAGTGCAGGTGAACCTCACACTTCGTAGTGTTGTCATTTCCATCTGTGATCTTGCTGTAAAATCACATTTAGATCCCGACTTCAAGTACTTGCATGGCCCTGTAGCTATAGCTAGTTATCAAGAGGATGATTGATTTTGGCTGACAGGCTGATGACAATCCTGTCTCATCTCCTCTCACATCACCTCTGAAATCCACACGTCTTTTTCATAACCCCTGTAGTACAGTAAGTTCGCTCCCACCTCTGCGCGCTCTCCGTCTAACAAAACTGTGTGTTTTGCGATTATGGGGGGTCTCGAACTGGTGCTGTGTGAAAATGAGAGAAGGGGGCACCGTGACTTAATCTGACAGTACTGTGCGAAGTGTGTGGTATCTCGGCCTCAGGGAGACAGGCGTGGGGAAAAGAGAGAGGTAGAAAAAAGGAAGGGAATCCAGTTGAATAAAGGGGCCCTGCATGGAAAGTTAGCTCACACAGAGGCTGAGACAGACGAGGTCACACAGAGCAGGGTGGCCCTGACAGAGAGGGAAATAGAACAAGAGTGTGCGTTTGTGATTACTGTATTTACCTCCTCCCTCAGTTGCATTACATCTCTTTTATTATTAAGAGTCTGTGTTTTTGCTTAACAGTTGTAAACATTTAATATCTTTGTCATTTTCNGAGACCGATGTCCAGTTGTCTTTAACATATTGCCTACTGATTTTCATTTCTACATGAATTAATTAAAACATACGTCCGCAACTTTTATCTGCTTTTTGTTAGAACCATATCAAACGGATGGTATATGTATATGTATTTGTAGGCTGAAAACAGGAAGAATTATCCTTTTGACTGCTGATCAGAGCTGATTAAGAGAAAATGCTGATCGGTAAAGAATTCACAGGTGTACTCTAGTGTCTTACTACCACTTCCATACCATCGATCTCAACTTGGATATGAACGTATTTTAACCAGTACTAACAAAAACGAGAGCATACATTTGTTGCATTCTTTGACATCCTTGTCTTTGTAGAAAGGCATGGGCCAATACTGTAGGATTCTTGGATTTGCATTTATGTGCTATGTTTTAAACATGTGTCTGACAACCCGTCGAGCTAACAAAGTTCCTTCCACCCTGCCCTGAAACCTGCTGGCAGTGTGACACAGCTCTCGAGGGTGTCCCCTGCATCGCACCTAAACTCCCAGAAGGGTATGTGTGTGTGTGCTGTTTTGTATACATCTGTGTGTTTTCTATCTGGGAGTTATCAGAGTAGACCTTCTTGTTGAATTTTAATGCATTATGTCCCTTCTCCCTTGACACAAGTTGGATGGGCAAGTGATTTCTTTGAAAAGCTGCACGATAACAAGAGATGTGCTGGAAATACATCAAAGATCAAGCTGTGGGCCGCAGTGTAATTTATCACTGTCTGTCCATATGCTAAACAGTTTTAGTTTAAGTCAGGAAACAAGCGGTCAGATAATTAAAAAAAAAAAGAAATCTGAATTCCACTCGGACTAAAAACATGCAAATGTGTTTTCTGCTTTTGTGATTCTTTTTTTTTTTTTTTAGTTATTGTCTTCCTCTCTAAGCAGTGTGCTAAAATCTCTCAACAGATTAGATGTTCATCTTGTTTTTAAGGCCGTGGTATCAGTAGGTGTGCGTTTGGCTGTTGTTTTCCTCTGTGTCAAGTGTCTGGTAACAATCAGACCCGTTTCCTGACCGCAGCCACATCGGTGGAACTGGTGTCATTAAAGAGATAGCAGCGCATGCGGACCTGAGTGATATCAGAAGCTGAGCAGAAAAGTCAGAGGAAGAGATGCACTGCCAAGCCCGCTTGTCTGTTATCAATGCCTTTGTCTTCCTCCGGCTCCCAGGGAAAACTTTGAGACGAGAGGAAGACCTCACCTTCCTCCTCCCAGACGCCACTCCGCCCCGTCTTCCCGTCGCACTCCGCACCAACATCCCCCTTTCGCCTCCCCCACCCCCCCGACACCCCAAACATTTTTAATTATATCTTCTACCAAGTAGTGCGGCTCAGTAACCAAGGAGCTGACATTGATGCATGTGCTGATAAATCCGCAAACACTGGAAACAAGATTAACAAAGATTTTGAGGAAAGGGTGACAGCTAATTTTGCGCAATGGTTTGGTGCCTTATTCAAGACTGATGTTTTTGATAGAGCAAGCCACGCCTGAGAATTCACACGTATACGCAGGGGAGGGGGCCTCAAGCATAGCAGTATAAGTTTGGTGGCATTTACTTTTTAAATAGTTTTTTTTTTTTTTCCAACATAAACATCAGTATACTTTGCTATTTTGGTTGTTTCATTTTTTCATCATTGCCATAGAGCACCTTTGTTACTCATGCAGGAAAAAAAAAACACTGACTACAATATTATATCTCTTTAATAATTTAGATCATATTACAAAATAATTATAATAATTAAAAAAAATAAAAATAATGCCCTAACACAAAAATAAATGGACTTAGTGTTTGCGGAGTGCAGGTTAATGTCCGTGTCCGTAATTTGAAAGAAGTCAGAAACGTGTGCATGCCTAAGAGTCGACTCAGGTGTTGGTTTCAGCATTTGTGTGTTTAATCATTGCGATCTAATCAGTGTATGTTACGGAGTTGGTGACATTCCACTCCAGGCCCAGAGCCCTGTCTCTAAACTGACTCTCAACCCGCTGAGACACCGATTCACGGTCTTCTGAGAGAGATATCTGTCCGCTTCATCACCCATACCAGCACACACACACACCGTAGAAAAGAGAATGAGATAACAATCATACTTCTACAACTGATTTCCTATTTTCTCATCGAAAGAGCCACCACCCCACCGCCGTCTCTTCTCTTTCTTCTCTCTCCAGCCAATTTCAGCTCTATACAGTAGGAAAATCCTACAGATTTCCTTTGTTCTTGTCTCATGCCTCTTTTCCTTCTCTGTTTTCTTTATTCCCGCCTTTCCTTTCCCTTTCCCCCCCCCCAACTACGTGATGTCTTCCCCACTTATAATCCCCTTCCCTGTCTTCATGTGTAGGCAGCTGATGGCTTCTTTCAGTTTTTTTTTCTTCTCTTTGTCAATTTCTCCTATGTCCCTGTGTCTCTTTAGCTCTCTTTTTCATCTGCCAACCCCCCCACACACACGCACTTCCATCTGCTTTCGCTTTTGTTTCCCCGGCCCCTCTCCCGTCCCAACTTAAAAATGAGGAATGCGGTGTGACCCTGACCTCCATCGGCCCTGCGACCACCTCCGACCCCCCAGGTGACCCCCGGTCTCTGTTTTGACAGCTTGATTAATTACCCAGTGTTATGATTTATGAGAAAAGCTGTATGTAAAAATAATAGACAACAGGTGGTCTTGGAAAAAAATTGGTAAATTTGAAAGAGCTTCTAGTGAGGCTTGAGGCAGCAGCGGGATTGAGGGTGGCTGCACGTGAGAAAAATGTGTACATTTTCTATTGTTAATTGTTCTCAACCATTTTTGAAGACTACATCAGGTTAATAAGAAAATGTCTGGTGCTACATGCTTGGTTTCCTTAGTTGCCAAAGCGTGGATTCCACCGCGTGTATGGTGAGAGGATGAAGGGGATTACAACATGCAGCTCCATGTGTGTGCTGTGAAGCATGAACCCAGCCATGTGGTAATGACACAATGGAAAATGTGCTTGAACACAGACTTACAAGCACACTCACACACACACACACACACAGATATGCTATATGCTCTGCCACCTCTTCTCCGGGTTACACGCTGTGAAAATAAGCAGAGTAAATGGCAGGACAGACCAGTCATAGTGTTTACCCTTCACACCTCAAACACAGCTTGTGATTGGCTGTAGCGACCTCCCTGACTCACAGACCTGTGGTGCACCTCCACTTAGAGAGAGGTCAAACTTTCGGACAGTTGGAGCGTCCGTGTGTTAGTGGTTCTGTGAGCAAGTAAGGGGGTTTTCAGGTTCTCCGTTTTCTGACCTGTCACGTTTCCAAATAGAAATTAATAATTTATACATGATGTTGGAAAGCTGTCTCACGCCTCTCATGAAATACCAAATTGTGCCACATAGCAACAGCCAGCAACATCAGCAGCACCACCAGCTCCATCTCTGGTTGTCACTTTTAGGTCACAATAACAGGGCAGAGGTGAAGCGACTTCTCTTTGACCTTTGGTCCTATGACATTGCAGGGATTCTATGGTGTTTAGTAAGATTAATCTGTAGAAAAGCTTCATTGTTCACTTATAGTAGATCATTGGTGAAATGATGGTAATTGTATTGTCTGTACCTGCAGTTAATGTAGTGGTTTGCAACGTCTTCATGTTTTGTCACATTACAATCAAAGACTCTATGTATTTTCCCGGAATTGTAATAGACCAACAATAATAATTATAAAGCTTAAAGTCAATGATGCAAAGGCTTTTCAAAAGGTTTGTTAGATAATACTAGTAAATAATGAAAACTAAAGAACACAACAGACAGGTGTGAAATAAAGTGGAGAAGTATAAATAGGGTTAAGAGACGGCTTTCAATTCCTCATACAACACTATTTAATTCATTATCCATAAGCAGAAAGTGGAGTGAGGTGCAACTCCAACCCCACAAAGACATGGACATCCATCTAACTTTTTGAAAAGCTACATAAATCCCCAAATGAGGTAACAAATTAATTTGACAGGACAGCTATTCCTCATTAATCTGGTAAAAAAGAAAAAAAACAAAAAAACAACAACAATCCTTCATTCTACACTGTGCTTAATAGAGGGTCTGGACCCTCGACTATAGAGAAACGATCGGTTGCTGGGGATGTGAACGCTGTTGAAGTTTAAAACAACTGGATCTTATTTTAACCAGTCGCTATCATTTGGCTTTGGCATATATAATGTGCCAGCTCGATGAAGCTCACTAGAAATGACCTCCGACTTTAATTGCTCAATATTCAGAAGCATGACCAACACCGACTGAATTGCTTCGTTCACTTCCGCCATTGCTATTGCCAAGTTATCAACATAAGACTGAAGTCATGATTCATAATTCCTCTTTCTCTTTGCTGATTGTTCCAGTTGGAATTGAACTGGAGAAATCAAAATCAATAGGAGAAATCCCAAATTCACAGGTCTTGAAAACAAAAAAGGTTTTCTTGAAAGGAAGCCATGAGACTTCGCCTTTTGTAGTTGACCATAAACCATGTAGGGGACAGAGCAAGCATGTGATAGAAAGTGGTCTGGTAAGATTAAATTAACTTCTTATCCTACATATACTCTTTGTGTTTTGCAGAAATCTAGCATTGCACCTTTAACATTGCACTCCGAGGTGGAGTAACATGATAGTGTATGACACCTTCCAGCATTACAACAACCACCTAGCTTACTACCAGAACTACAGTGGAATGGTTATGATCAAAACATATCCACATCTTAGAATTGTCCAGTCAAAGTCCAGACCTAAATCCAGTTGAGAATCTACAACCTAACTTGAAAACTTCTGTTCATTGACGCTCTCCATCCAGTCTGACTGAACATGAGATGTGTTGAAAAGAAGAATAAACAACAGTTTCCATCTCTAGACATTTAAAGCTTGTACAGAAACCCCCTTGCAGATCTGAAATTGCAACAAAATGGGTTCCACGATGTATTGATTGATTGATTTACTTTGTGTTGGTCTATGACTTAAAATTGAACTGAAATGCATTGAAGCTCGCTGTTACAATGACGTAAAGTTAAACTAAAGTTGAAATCTTATGGACATTTGTGAAGTGTATGTAAATGTTTTGGAAAAACTGTCACAGTACGTAGTTGCACAGGTAAACTACCCATGTTTTAGAGGACAGATGTCCTTCATAATTTATAAAGAACACACAAATATGAAGTGTGTGTGTATTGTGTACACGCACACTTCTTATTTTTTGCTTGTTTTGTGGACATGTCTCTTTCTTTATATGCACATATGTGCTTACATGTGTCTGCAGTTACTAAATGTGTCTTTCCATTGACCCCCTGCTGACTCCGTCTGTACATGTAGCCATGTACCTCGCACTCGACTTGCACGTGTTCATCAGCACAACTACCTGTCCAGATGGCAAAATAGAAACATTGGACAGCTGTCAAAGGAGGTGAGATTGCTTTGCTCTAGTTAAGTACTATGGCATTCATTGTTGTCATTGTAATCAATGTTTTATATGGATTCATTTTAGTCAAAAGTTTTTAAAAACAGCTTTCATTTTGTCAAAAAGTTGCATCATATTCCTTTCTTTGTACATTTAAATCTTTATCTTTCTTACGCCTGTTAATCAGTAATGTATGCCCCTGAAGATAGGGATGCTCCAGGGCAACTTCTCCTCCTCCTGTCTACACTCATTTTGTAGCATCTCCGCTCACCTCTTCTCCTGATTTATACATTAAATAGTTATGTGGGAGAATGGGGAGGCACCTATCATTCCATGATCTATATCTCTCTGTGCCGCCATTAAAAATACATGTGTATGCTTAGGGGAGACAATATAGAACATATAAACCAAAATGGTAATGGCAGCATTGTAAGCCTGCTGTATTTATTTCCCTGTAGCTTTCCCTCGGTGAACTGTGGACTCTTTTTACTGACTTTATTTCCTTTCCGATGGTTAACGCATTTTCTTCAGCATTAAAACATGTTGGATAATAAATTCACTGGTTGTGATCATTTTTTTTAAAGTCTTTTTAGCCTAGTAACACATCCATGATCTGCCCTGTGAATTCAAACTCTCAACTGTCCTGTTGTAAATGGCATGCTTTGATGTAACTAAACAAGTTAAAAGTAGGAGGGAAAAGGGAAAAAGTTGACAAATGACTTGTGTAACATTTACTTGCACAATCGATAGCTCTGACAATTTCCACCTGGACGGTGATTAATGCTACATCCACCCCCTATCCAGGAGCCCCCACCTCCAGCCCCTCACCTCCCTCTGTGTGTGTCGTGCTGGGCGCAGATGAAGCAGGCTTGCAAACTCCGTGTTTTTCAATGTGTGTGTGTGTGTGTGTGTGAGTGCATGCATGCTTGTGTTTGTGTGTGTTCATTAAAGTAGCAGTGTCAGTCTGGACATTCAGCCTCCAAACATCCATTGAGCATCGATAGTTGTGCAAATACACTCAGCGTCAAGTGCTGGGAAATAACTGACTGGGCTTTTTTGGGCTTTTCACCGTGGCACTTTCCATACGAGTGTTTTCCTGTCTCCTCAGATGTGCTGAAAATAGTCAGGTCAAGAGTAGCGATATAAAACGGGAGAATTAGAACGTAAAACGGAGAAATAAATGTAAATATAGGCACAAAGAGAAGCGAAGGCATGAGAGATCAGATGGTGTACGACTCTTTTCGCTTCTTCCACCCCACTGCTCCACTTTGAACCCATTTATAAATATTCAGCTCCACATATAAACACTATCCAAATGAGCCCAGGCATCCGAGCCAAGGTTAAAAACTCTACTTCTCATTGCAGACTCAATGACTTGACTAGCTCAAAAGGTTAGTTTCTTATTCTGACCCAAGCTGTTTATGCTCATTAAGATCAAAGGAAAACATAATCATTACTGCACAGTTATTTACTCAGGCCAAATTAGTGTATGATTATTTTAGATCAAGCACGCAACAAAAAAGTGTCTTTGATGTTGAAATGAAAAGATGAATTTAGAAAATGTAATCATATGTGCAGTCTTATTTCACGCCACACAAATCAACACAGAGGATGAACTGTTCAGAATAAAAAGGTATAAGATAAACTCCAGTGTATTTTATACCTACGTTAACAAAGGGGACTTGTATCTGAAATATTTGTAAGAAGTGTAAAAAGTCCTGAAAGGAACACATCATTCATTGCAGTAACATAAGTGCATATTGTATCATTTCCCAAGCAAATTGCCTTTTTAACTTGAGTATATGTATTTAAAATAAAAGTAAAATCCTTGTTAGCAAATTGGCTTTTTTTTTTTTACTTGAATGATCTGTGTTCATCATTGGCCTATTGTATAACTCTAATTAGCTTTTTATGTTTATCTTTTTAGATTTACTGTAGCATCTGTTTTATATGTATGAACACAACATATTTTTTATTGTTGCTATTGCTGCTAAAATATTCAAACAGACTGATTATTGTGGTTATAATAATGTTACACGTAGCAGCTATTTTGTTTATTGGAATTTATTTATTTGTTTTGATGTATAAACTTGCATGGCATTATGAAACATACACCTCTTAGTTTAGTCAGTTGCATTTGTAAATATAAATATTGATCCTTTTGACTATTAAGAATCTGACATTTGCTTGGTAATTAGTTGGGCTATCTGCTAAGGTAGCCTGCCTCTCACACCTTCTCTCTGTAGCTTTAGAACAGAATTACATAAATAAGAGTGTTGCATGGTGCTTTAGTTTTCATACCATGAGACAAAGGGACAGAAGCTTTATACAGCAGGCTGAGTGTGCTGCAACAAGTGGGGGAGGGGCATTATTGCACTCTTTTTCTGGCATCTCATTAGAAACACTTTAAACCCAATAGTAATACCCAAGAACTTAATTTTTTTTTTTTTTAGAAATGTAAGTTTTTAAGACTGCAATATACCATTAGAACAGTTATCAGTTACCATGGAGTTTTGTTCCTCCTTGCTACTTTTCACAATGGGGAATGCAAGACAACATGGCTTTCTATAAGGCTGGTATGTTTTGATCTTCATTTCTTAAGGGATAACTAGAAAAAATTGTCTGGTAGCTTAATAATTCAAAAGTTTGAATTTACACAACTTTTTGAAAGTACTGACAAATTAGGCCATCTAAAGATTCCTATTACACACAATAATGACGATAATAAGGAAAGAAAACAAAAACATCAAATTTCACTCTTGGAGAACTCTAAAGGTCTGACATGTTCAGCTTACAACATTTCCAAAACAGTAGTTTTAAGGCATTTAAAAAAAAAAAAGAAAAAGAAAAATCTTCATAGTGTTGCAAATGATTATGGAGAAAACTGGATGTGTACTTCTCTGAGTGCAGGTGAACCTCACACTTCGTAGTGTTGTCATTTTCATCTGTGATCTTGCTGTAAAATCACATTTAGATCCCGACTTCAAGTACTTGCATGGCCCTGTAGCTATAGCTAGTTATCAAGAGGATGATTGATTTTGGCTGACAGGCTGATGACAATCCTGTCTCATCTCCTCTCACATCACCTCTGAAATCCACACGTCTTTTTCATAACCCCTGTAGTACAGTAAGTTCGCTCCCACCTCTGCGCGCTCTCCCTCTAACAAAACTGTGTGTTTTGCGATTATGGGGGGTCTCGAACTGGTGCTGTGTGAAAATGAGAGAAGGGGGCACCATGACTTAATCTGACAGTACTGTGCGAAGTGTGTGGTATCTCGGCCTCAGGGAGACAGGCGTGGGGAAAAGAGAGAGGTAGAAAAAAGGAAGGGAATCCAGTTGAATAAAGGGGCCCTGCATGGAAAGTTAGCTCACACAGAGGCTGAGACAGACGAGGTCACACAGAGCAGGGTGGCCCTGACAGAGAGGGAAATAGAACAAGAGTGTGCGTTTGTGATTACTGTATTTACCTCCTCCCTCAGTTGCATTACATCTCTTTTATTATTAAGAGTCTGTGTTTTTGCTTAACAGTTGTAAACATTTAATATCTTTGTCATTTTCATACAGAAAATTATTTTTTGTTCTCTTTGCATACGGTGCTCCTGAAAAATACTAATATCCCTAGTAAACCTGAGTTATAAGGCCTTAAAATACATTATTCTATTAGGTACTTCAAGATGACACTCTTCTTTTCCACCTCCCTTACCTCTCTGCCCTGTGCACTCCGGGAATATAAAAATCTGTACAATCTCATTCTTTGCTGTTTTAGTTGTTTTAAACCCTTTAGCTATGGTTCTGACTGTAAATATTGGAAAGTTTAAGCCAGTAGATATTTTGTTGTACCTTTATCTGAACTACTGATCATCAACACACATCTGCCACGTCTGTCTTGCACGTGTGCTTGCTTACTAATTTTTAAAAGTATTTTTGGAAAAGGGAAGTTCTTGGAAAAAAAAAAAAGAAGAGATCAATGGAAATTATTTCCTGAAATCAGCATCCCTACATCTCTGACAGCCCTTCTATTCCAGTATCTGTTGAAATCCAACTTCAAGCATAAAATCATCTCAGTTAGGTTCAGATTAGGGAATCTCCTGAACCCAGTAGCAACGCTAAAGAATAGTGGATAATAAAGCACCAGTCTAAGTTAAAACATTTGCTTTTTTTTTCTTTTCCAAAAGTAAAGATTATCTTGATTTTGTGTTATTTGGATTCTTAAAGCACTGCATTTTTTTTTATTATTATTTTGAACATTTAATCTGTTTTTACATGGTTGAATAGACTCTGCTGTGATTACTTTATGAAATAAACCACCTAAATGCACACTTAAAAATAACAAAATTAGAGAAACAAAACATTTTAGTGTTGTCCATTAATTTTCTCTGTACCCATTTGTTTGGTGACCCGATTAAGATGTGAACAATTCCTAAAAGTGAATACTTGTTTTAGTACTGTGCTATAGAAATAATATTTGGAGATGTTTGCACCTCCTTTACCACCCTTTGGTTCCTCAACCATTCTTATTTCCTCAGCACAGATCTTACTTACTTTATACCATGTTCTCTTGTCTTTCCCATTATGTCAGATGGCTCTGAGAAATTGATCTGTCTTACATCATCTTTGTGCCTGCAGGGATAAGAAATTTGTGAATTATGAGTTAAACTTAATTGATGGTCTGAATAGCTTCAACCTATAAAGATTTATGGTAAATGAAGAAAATGTTTCAGTTATATTTTATAAAAAATATTACTTTTTGCTTAGTTCTTTCTGCAAACTGGCAACATCATATTGTTGAGACAAGGGAGCAGAGTAACAGGAAATGTCTCTTTGTTTATCTCGTCTCCTGACGAGACGACATGAGAGCCTGAGAGCTAGTTTCTAATCCTAATTTATTGAGCAACTACTCTTAAAATATAAATGCATGAACACACATGTATAAATGTTTTTTGATAGAAGTACAAAAGGTGAATAAAAGAACATTTATGTTCTTCTTTTATTCAGCAGGCAACAGTGACATAACACACACAACCTCCAATTCACCTAACCATACCATCCACTTTCCTCACTCCATGCACCCGTGACCGCTATCAGCCATGCTTTGTACCTGTCAAGTGATGTCCTTTTCCTTGTGCCCGGATCCCTGCTTCAGTACATGAGAGCTCTCACATCAAAGCGTCCTGGAGCTCCACGCACACAGATGAAACACCCTCTCAGTGTAGCCGGCTCTGTCCCCCGCTCCGGCACATTAGACACATTTCACTTCATTACAACACGACTGGAAAAATAGAGGTGCTGCTGTCTTAAAGGGACATCTTATTTACCTTCACTTGTACTTGTGTGCTTACCGAGATGTGGATACCCAGAGGTGCACAAACACACATCTTAACAAAATAAAAGACTAGTAGAGACACCATGGCTGTTGTAGATTGTAGCTGATATTGCAGTCATAGCCAGGATATTTAAGACTAACGTTTTATGTCTACCATTTAATTTGAAAAAAAAAAAAATCAAATGAAATGTGGCACTTTTATTAGATTAACTCCAATTTCATATTTTTTTTTCTTTAAAAATGTTTTTATAAAAGGAGATGACCAGCGACGGGTTTCATAATTTGACGAGACAAGCCCCGGTTTCCGTAGCAGCAGCAGTCTTTGTTGTGCCATCTAAGAGTGGGGACAGGCCGACAAAAGAGAGCTAAGGAGCGTCCAGAGCACGGTGGCGAGGGTCGGGTTGTTCCCCCCTCAGAGGGGGCCGGGGTGACCCTCTTGACCGCTGGCCCCAGGGCAGAGACTCAGTATGGTAGTGGCACAGGGGCACCCATAGGGCATGGGAAGGGACTTAGCCTGCACACTACAGCAGAAAGACAAGATTGACCTACAGCTAGAGGATTGTGCGTGTCTATTTTATCGAAGACAGTGTGTATAAGGGACAAAAGAGGTGTTAGCAAAGCTAGCAATGTGTGAGAGAGATTTTGACATGTCAAAAAAAAAAAAAAAAAAGCATGTTGACCCAAAGATGGCTATGGGCATCTGTGCGGGATTCACACTTTGACAGCACATCACAAAACAAAAGATCAGATTTTTGTTTGTGTGTGTGGAAGGTGGTGGGGTGGGGGGTAACAGTGAGACAGAGCCACAAGACAGAGACCAAACTAAGGATGGTTGTACGACAGACCTATTTGTTGGAAGAAGCAAATGTGCAGATTAAAAATATTGGACAAAGGCTTTGTGGGAAGATTTTGGAAAAAAAAAACAAACAAAAAAAACATTTTAGCTTTTTATGTCATGTTGGAAAATCACAAAATATTAACAATATTAATACCAAAACTATCTTATTTTTATGCTAAGTAAAATTTCACTAATCTGTTATAAGTTTGCACAGACAAAAACAGGCAAGTTCCAGAGTGATTGATTCAAAGAATAGAAGTAGAAAGTGAGCGGACACAGACATCTGGGATTTCCTGATTCCAGCGCAGTCCTCCCAGTGTTCAAATGAATGATGGCTTCCGACACATAGATGAACCTGACAGCCCTGCTCCTCCAAATAAAGCACTCTAATGCTGCTGGTCTTCTTTACAGCAATCTTCTCATGGGTGACTGGCCAGCTGAAAGGGTTAGCACTGTTAGGTTTATTATGTGTATTTGTGTCTCTAAAGGAAGGGCTATAGGCCATAACCTAAAGACTAGCTAATGGCTGGAAGCCGAGGTCCTGATGTTGGCTTTAGTGTGCTTAAGGATAGAGAAAGTTAAGGGTCAGAGTAAGACTAAACATGTTTAAGGGACACAGGGTTCATGTCAGAACACGAGGATCGTTGATCTAAACCATTAACTTCTGCCCTTTGCAAATCAGAATGAAAGTAAAGGAAAACTGCTTACTGAGAACCGATGACATACGACTCGCCCCATAAAACATATCTAACAAAGATTGGGTGATTTGTATGTTTACTTGTTTATTTTGTATATGAATTATGTTTTTTGCCATCATTTCACAAGATGGTCATTTTTTTTATTATTATTATTTGTTTTCTCAATGATGCAGTGCAGTACATACAAACAATTGTGTTGGTATCTCTTAGAAAGCGCTACTTCAGTGTTTACAGATTAAAAGCTTTAAACTGGCTTAGCTGGTTTTGTCAGTTATTTTATCAGACCACCACCAGTGGGCAGTGGCACAAAGCTATTGTGTACAAGCTGTATCTCTTCTCTCTCATTATCTTTGTTTTATTAATTTGTCTATAACTTAATTTCTGTCCACATTTTTCAGTTCTTCACTCTTCCCATCATCTCCCAGTACTTTTTCATCTAACTGTGCTGGAATGTGGGCTCATGTCTTCAAACTTCAGTAGTAGTGTGAATATATCTCTGTGATGTTGAATTTAACTTGTCGGTCTAATACATCCAGTTCACTGCTGCTATGCAAGCACTATAATTATTATACATCTAAGTTTTAAGATTAATCTAAAAGCATTTGGATGAATAGATACCATACTCTGTTCAAATATCTTCATACTTTAAAACTGTTGCAAAAGGGTCAAATTATGTAGTATAAAATCAAAAAGTTTTCTAAAAATACAAATTTCTTTTTCGAAATTGCAATATTTCATAATTTGTAAGTGTAAACATGGTTTTGTTTTCAATGAAAACCGTTATATTTTAAAGGTAATTTAATAGATGTTAACCTTTAACGTTACAAACATCTATCGAGAAAGGAATGTTCGGACTGACAGGAAGTGAGAACAGGAGAAATTTCTTCAATATTAATAAGTGAGAACATGTCATTTTGCCGTTTGAGCCATTTTGCCATTGTCAACACACGGCAGGTGCTAAGGGACAGGGTGTGTGGCAGGTTTGATGTCAGTCGGCACAGGAGGGACACACACACACATGCTGCGTCAACGGAAGACAAGCACATTGTGTTAACACTTATTAAGGAAGAGGAGACGTGCTGCCATGAGAACGACACTGTGTCCGTTAGAGATTTGCAAAGGAAACTGAAATGTATCTCCTAAAGGTCTTCTGGTTGTTGCTTGTTCCTTACTTAATCCCAGCGTATGTTTAATTTGAAATGCCTGTGTTGAAATGATTTTGGCAGACAGCCATCATTATTGAATTTTCTGGTGTGTTTGTATGGATATGTGTATTTACACTAGGGCTTGTGTGTAGAAAGGACAGTCAAAGTGAAACAGGAATCCATCTATTTCCTCCTTTTAACAAAGGACTTGGGATAATAAACAGAGTTAATTAAAACAGGTTCAAAGTTGAAAAAGTCACTTGGCTTCAGTAGAATGACCTTTTTTTTGTCCCTCCATACACTTTTCTCTTCATTTCCTGAAAAATGCTTTCATATTTTTTCCCTAATTTCTCTCTGTGTGGATATTATCATCCAACACTCTTTTCTTTTTTTTATTTTAAAGGGTTGTTGTTAAATGATCAGAAATGCCGAATAACACAATTTTAAGCTATGCACAAAGAAACACAAGCAGCTACAGAAAGATATGTTCTTTGCAAACCCTCACTGTGTGATGGTAGTATTGATTGGGTTTGATATTAAGTGACACATGGCCTTTGGAAGTCACTAAATGCTACTCACTGACTGAAACTACCACTGCTGAATTCCAATCCCCCAGTTACTTCTCAAGCTTGTCCCTGCAGTGACACACTCTCCTTTATCTCATTCACTGCCCTTTCTTTCAGCCTTGATTCACATCTTTCCCCACAGTTATCCAAGAAGCCGTGCCTTTAAAGTGTTGTAATGATATTTGCTCACAAATGGCCAATGCTGAGCTCTTTATTAAACACAAAGACCGTGAATCAGAGATAAGCCGATATGCTGTGGATGAGCTCTAAAGAGCATACAGCTATTATGTTTGTGGGTTTTTTTCTAATTTTTTTAATGATTTTTTTTAAGCTGAAATTATGACCAAAGTTTGTTCATCTTTGGTTTTAAAGGCATTTGACAAAGGAGGGCAAAACAACTGTAGCCAAATGTCAAGCTTTCAGTTGGTGCTTAATAGTTTCTGATCTGACTCACATATCTATTAAAAGTGTGAAAAGTTAAACACAATATACAGATAATATATACACATTTTCAGTACCTTTTTTTTTAATATAATTTTGCCTCATGAAACATTTTGATGGTAAAAAGGTTAGCAAAACAAATGTATGTCGAGGTGTTCAATGTCCAGTACTATAAAACTCTGACTTGCTGATACTAATTTTAATGTGTGTAAAGAGGATTCAGTGTAAAAGAGTTTTATTCTTATAAGAAAATAGACAAAATTAATCTGACTATATATTTTAAATTGCCTCTGGTGTCTTGTACTAGCAAATTACTCAGCTGGTATTGCTAAAGAAGCATTCTCCATACAATCCTAACCCTAATTTGTAGATTTCCTGGAGGCTAACAACACTTTGAAATCCAGCATGGTTCATGATAGACAGAGGTTTCAAATGCTAAGTAATAACTGTACTATATGAGCCTTCCTGTTACTTGCTGAAAGTATCACTTCCCCTTTCTTTCTGACAGCTCAGGTAAACCAATATGTGTTCATATGTCTAGAATATTGGTCCCTTTTAAATATAATTTTACATGAGTTTGCTCTCTCCAACTTTGTTTCTTTCAGTAACAGTGGCCACAATTAAGAGTGTTTTTGCTAATGCAACCTGGTTGCTGCATAGTTGTGGTTTGTTCACTGGTCAGAACGACCGGATTTTGCGTTGATTTCAAAATCGTGGAACCATTAGACGTTTTTCGGTGCATTTCAAGTAAACTCGATAGTGAAAGTGTTAATCAGTTAAAGTAACGGATTTCTGCTCTTATACACAACTTTGTGCTGGGTATGTTTCAGGAGGACTATGGTGTGATGGTGCTCAACCCCAATGAGAACTACTTGGAGGTGGAGAAGTCAGCAAAGGACTCCCCCATTAACTCTCCTGCCGAACCCTCGGATGAACCTGCCGAGAAGAGGGAGCGCAAAGATGAACAGGAGAGCAAAAAGAAGAGGGAATTTTATGAGAAATACCGCAACCCACAGAAAGAGACTGAGACCGAACGCATCCCAATACGGGTGAGTAGGAGCGATTAAAGCACATTCATGCTGACAGAGATGGGAGGAAGGAAATTTTGGACTGGAAGGAGATGAGAGAGTGGTAGATGTTTGTCAAAATCATGCACGATGGGGGTTCTAGACAGACAGACTGTTCCAGGGTCGTAGACGGAAGTAGAGGAGAAGTACATAAGAAAATGGGGAAGAGGAAATTGGACAAATTTTGATAACAGAAAAGTGGTAAAAACGTGCGGATGGTGACTGAGCTTGCTGAAGTAGCAAGGCAAGGATTTGTTAGGTGACTAGGGATGAAGGGAGGATGGAAAGCAAAGGGAGAAAGAGAGGCTCTTGTGTGGTCAGCCTGTGTGTGAAGAGGTTGGCTGTGCTCCAGTCGCCTCTCAGTGAGCAAGTGTTAACCACATGGCTACCTCCCTCTCTCCCTCTTCCCCTCCCTTTTTTCTCCTTCAGATGAAGGGCTGGTCAGTGAATCTCTGGCCCAACACTCTTGTTGACCACTGGGATTTTTATCTTCAAAACACACACTCTGCAAATACACTGTAACACTCTTATCAGCTACACTCTAACCATGGACACACACACACGCACAAGCACACACACATGGCTTAAAGCACCTCGCTCAGCCAGTTTACCTTGTGGTCAAACAAAGGAAATGACTCTTAAATCTACTTTCTTTGTCAAAATAAATGTGATGAACAGTGAAAGCAAGGTTACCCCCCTTCAAAGACATCCTGTGTTACATCCCATTCGATTTGAAGTTTGTTAAAATAGTTCTTTTAAGTAAATGTTTAAAACATTATTTCCACATCCAGCCTTTTTCACAAGAAGAGTGAATTATATTTACCTAACTTTGCTTCATGGCTCTAGAGTAATGAATTTCAGAAAATGTATACAGTGATAGTGTATGCTTGCATGTGTGTGAAAAGTGTCACTGTGATTTTTGACAGGAGTTAGGGTTGCTGTGGGACTAACAGGCAATGTGTGAGCTGTCAGTGCACACTTCTTCTTTCTCACCCCTCCATCAGTACCTTTATGCACACTTTAATAAGGCATAATTAGCGTCAGTGGTGTCTTATTCCATCACACCTCTTTACATGTTTCTTACATGAGGAATTAGCTTCACAGTGTCTGACATTAGGTTTGTGACATACGATCATTACGTTACACAACCCTGCATGTACTATCCTCTGTAGCGTCTTTCTCACTTTTGCCTCTTGTTTTAGTTGTAGGACTAAAGCGATACAGCAAAAATGACAACTTTATTCTCTGTTTGAAATGATCTTAGTTTTGGTCAAAAGATTGTTTTGACAGCTGATGCAGACTTTACTTAATTTGCCCTTACAAATCATGGGAGACGGCACGCATTTCATTAACTTTCACTAAATTTAGCTGTGTTTTGAGCTAACCAAAGTTAAATCTATTGCAACTCCTACCTGATGTGTCAAGCATTAGCTCTTTGTAAAATTGTTTGGATATTTATTCAATATATCAGTCCCAAATATGTATTTAATGAGTCAGTCAGAATAGATTTATTCTATACCGGTGCTGCATAGATATATTTATATTCTTTGGGGGGTATATTTTTCAGTCTGTTCATTTTTCTCCATTTCCTATTATATTTTCTTAGCTATGACATCACAGGGTTTTCTGTGTAATTGCTGAAAAAGGTCATGACTTCCAGTTAATCAGTTTTGTGAATTTGCCATTTTTCTCCTTTCAGAGATTTTGTAGTCCAAGTTCAGTTATGCTAAAGTTGCAAGTAAACAAGTCAAAATGTTGGGTTCCACTGTGTATTAACCCACAGGATTCCTTACATGGTCCCCCGGCATCAGAGCATCTTTGCAGTGTGGTTAAACTGTAGGGGGGAATGTCTGTTTACTCTGCCTGTATCAAGAGGGACTTTCCAAAAGACTTGTCTGATTGAGGCGTCAGTTCCTGCTCTCCATTAAAATGGGGTGTACAGCAAAGCAGGAAGCTCCAATTAATGCAAAAATGACAGCAAAGCTTATGTCAGACATGAATTTTGTGTGTTAATAAAGACGTCCTGACCACTGGTTTGATAGCAGCATTGAGCCTTCTGCTTCTGTTAGCACTGAGTGCTAACTTTTAGCGGCCTCCTTGAGAATATAATTGTACTGCATGTTTTGGATATAATTATTTGGGTTTGTTTTTGCCATTGTTGTCTTGAGGAACACATAATCCAAATGCATTCAGTGGGGATCTTGATGCTCCTGTTAGCTAACTCCTTAATTATGTTGAGGTTTTGTTTACTTTAATCACATTGTGGTAGCATTGTAATCTTTTAACAGGTAGTTGACATGCATGGACATGCAGTTAAACAGCGCTCCATATTGTATGTAGGTGGTTTGGATGGAGAGGGAGTAAATACAGTAATAACACCACTTTGATGCATTCATTTGACTGCGTGGTTCTGCAGGCTCATTGTCTGCATTCTCTTGCTGTCGGTCATACTCTGGATTTTGTGGATCTGTTTGCATTGATTGTCCTTATTTTATAGCTAAAAAAAAAGTTAAATAAAAACAACAAAAATGTTCACTTAACTGTTGATGCAGTTATCAAGTTAAGTGGTATCAAGACTTGCGCTAAAGACTAATGAGTGAGCATGCCTGCTTTTTGTTGTAACCGCTTGAGTTTTGACCTTTAACCCAAATGTGTGAAAGATAGTTGTGAGTATGACCTTGTCTTTTTTTTCCACTATGCCTCCTCTTTCACTGTTTTGCTGTTCTTCCTGCCACTGCCCTGGAGTAAGCTGCCACATGCTTACACACACTCACAATGAGCACACACACACACGCACACACACATGCTCTGCTTGTATTTCTGCTTCAGTTTGCTTAGTCTGTGTGACTGGGGGATTAAATCAAACCTCTTAAGGATGTCTGTTTTCATCTTTTTTTTTTTTTTTTTTTAAACTGTGCCTCACCAAGACTTACTCCCTCACCAACCTTTGTCATGCACCAAACATCAGATTTCAACTCCTGTTGAGCTGCTGGACCACCTGCCCAATGCCATTCCAAAGCACGCATGTGTATAAACCTGAAGACAATGTACCTGTAGCCCTCATAATATAGTTATATATAATCCAGTACAAAAATGCAGAGTTTTTTTTTTTTTTACTTTCTTGCCTGATTATCCAGGACCTCCTAAAAAATGTGTATTTCTACCAACGAACAAAGATCGGTTCTCTTGCACACACAAACACACAGCAACCCACTGATAGAGTTGAGTTGATTAATACGCTTCCTTACACACATTAATAAGCTCTTAACCGCTTTTAGGATTCTTACTTTTTAGCCCCGGGTTCATAGTGTGCAACCTCTCAACCTCATCTAATCGCTCGCCTCTCTTCTCCTCCAGATCCCCACAGCACCGGCCCATGTTTAGAGGGATAATGGCGAAGGAGGAGGAGAAAGAGGGAGGCATGAAGGGATAGAAAGTCTGATCAGGAGGGATGCTGATGAGGATAGTGAGGAGCAATGCGGTGGGATGGGGGGTGGGAGCACTGTCTTAGCACTTAGCCATACAGAAGTTTGGGAGTTCACTTTACTCTGAATTTTAGCAGTAATCCAGTTAGCTATTTTCTGTCAGCCAAGCGGAGGAATGGCAGGAACAAAAGGCACATTCATGGACTTAAGAAGCTTCCAAAGAGTTCACCCAAGGCTGGCTGGCTGGGATTAGGCCAGCAGGCCCAGGAAAGAAGAAGGGGGGAAAGGCAAGCAAAGAGGACCAAAAAAAAAAAACACAACAGAGCATTGCCCTGCTTTAAGCGCCACTTGGTTTTGTAAATGACTGTAATAATTAATTTTCTCTTTTTACAAAAAATTGTCTCTTTCACTTTGCTAATTATCCGAAAGCTTGTAGACAAATTAGAAAAAAAACAAAAAACACTCTTTTGATCTGAAGGAGCTGCTTGACATTTTTTGCAGTTTTTTTTTTTTCCTTTTCTAGCTATATTCACTTATTGCATCACCAAAATTAAAGTGGTACTCAAGAAGAAGACGTTTATATATACATATATATATACATATATATATATATCAGCTAATAGAAAGACAAATGAAAAAAAAAAGCACCATTGTCCTAATAAGCTCAAACAGCCAAAAGAAAAACTTTGACTTTGAAGTAAAAATTGATGTGCTTAAATACTACTTGGATTTAAAATTTTATAACATTTTATGAAACTCTGAACAGTTGACCAAGAGCAAGTGCTGTTGGCTACTTGCATTCTGTTCTATTTCTGAAGCAAAATCTATTAATGACATCAAACCCAATTTTTAACCCAGTGTAAATCTTAATACTTAATGCATTCAAACACTGTTGGAACATTTTCACAAATAGTGGTATTACATGTGTTTATGTGTGAGACGGTGCAGATATTACCATATCTATCAACATGTTTTAGAAAACATAACGGCCATACTGGAATTTGAGGTTATGTTGGTTAGAACATTTTATCTCCCCCCTTTGAATTCTGACTTTATGGGCTTTCCTTTTTGATTTTTTCATAATGGAACTTGGATATTTTTCCTTTAAACATAAAACAAGATTGTTGTTTTTCAGTTTTTTTTTGTTTTGTTTTTTTTTTTATTATTATTTTTTTTTTTTTGTCTGTTTTTTCATGAAAACACAAACTGCAAACAGACCAAATCCATTTGCGGTAGTCTTTGTAATGTCTTGAAAGTGAAGGAGCACTTGAAAAAATATTTAGTGAGGTGGTTCTTGTTCCAGAGTTAATGAACCACATATTTTTATTTGGTTTCTTTGTACGTCAGCTAAGGCCTGTATTTTTTATTTTTTTTTGTTTGCTTTTTATTTATTTATTTTTAATTAGAGCCATACCTTTTTTAGAACTTTGTCTTTATTTCAGATGCATGCAAAATCCGACCCTTGTTGGCTACTTTTTTCTTGATTGCAACTGTAGCCTAACCAGCATGTATATTTTTTCACAGAACTTGAAGGTTTCCTAAGGTTTGTTGCTTCAATTATTTAGTACAGCTAAAACCTTTGAATCCCAGCTGCGTTTGTCCACTGAGGCCCTTCTGCTCTGGTAAGCACATAGTGTTTCTGATCCATTGTTCAGAACTTTATACAAATCGTCTTGTGGATTCAGTAAAAATCATTTTGGCACATTGACTTACTTAACAAAGCACCCATCAGATATTAGAAAACAGGTACACAAACATTTGCATTGATGATTCTACACGATGTCGCTGTACCAGGTTTTTGTCTGACTGGAGTTTTGCTTTTGGTCACCCTCACCCATTTCCCCCAACCTGTGACCCACAAGCAGTTATACAGGCAGAGTTAATTGACTTTTGACCTACAGATTGGACAAGAAGTTTGGCTCAGTATTTCCAAGGACAGGTAGAAACTTGATAACCTTTGAACCAGGTCAGAGGGGAGTTCAGTGACCAGGACTAGATGGCAGCTTGCTGCAGAGAACAGATTGGCTAGATGCCATTTTATTTTCACTTCTTTCTCTCTTTTTTTTCTTTCTTTTTGGCTGCTGGCTGCCCAGATATGTTTGTTCCAAGGATTTATGTACATGTGTTTTATTTGTCTTATTGTAGGACTCCCACATAGTCCATCCATCCACGTTTTTGATATTTGCAGTATCTTCATTTAATGCCTTAGCAATGCGAACAAAAAGCTAAAATTAAGTGAATGTTTGTATCCATGCATGATTAATGCCTCAGAAACTTACAAAATTATTTGACAACTCAAGTCAATTAAATGTCCGTCTTGCATGTTAAAGACCAAAATCCAAGCAGAGGTGTGTGTTTTAAGAGTATTTAGATAAGTCATCTGAAAGTCTAAAAGAGGAATAGTTTTAGTTGGATTTTGGTCTTGTTTTTCTGCGAGAGCATATTCTGCACATGTGTCTTCTGTAGCACAGAACATCTGTTCATGGACACATTTGTGTGCAGCTGTGTGTTTGACCAAGGCAGAACCTGCATTGTCGGTCTCAGATCCCTGCTCCCAATCTTCCAGTCAGGTCAACCATCAAACACTTCCATCCTGCCCTCCCTTTCACCTCCTCACCCACCGAGCTCCGTGCCCTCTCAGTCTCCCACTCTTTCTCTCGCTCTTCCCCTCGCTCTCTCTCCCTCTCTACGCACACATGCCTGCTGTAAATACGGCCTGGTCCAAATAAAGACATACAGACACACACCCAGGTACACACATATGCACACAGCCCTAGGGGTCATCCTGGAACAAACACAGCCTTGTCTGCCTGCCCGCTCTCCTTTGCCTTATGTCAATTAATGACTCGCAGTAATTTCACCTGACAATCGGGGCGGCAGCGAGAGGCTAGCTGAGATGTCACGGCGATGACCTCGCTGGCCCGCAGACACTCTTTTCTAATAAAGAATCTCACAAACCCACAGCAACTTCCTTTGTACTTTGTTAATGAGTTATTGATTTGAAACAATGTCCTGGCAAATATTGTCAGAGCAGAGTGACCCTACCAAGGTCATGCTATTTTATTGTATACAGTCCGCACATGCTTATCTGCACGTGGGATAGCATACACACTGTAGTTTTGCTTCTCTTTCTTTATCGTTCTTTCTCCATGTCATTTACTCACCCTCCTCACGGTGTATATTCCCTCATTGCAAAGTCAAATAACATACCTTCTCATAGATTTCATCCTCTCTCTCTCTCTCTCTCTCTCTCTCTCTCTCTCTCTCACTCTCTCACTCACACACACCTAGTTTCCTGCTTCTTGTTAGGCTTACACTCATTTTTCACCTCATTCTCCCTTTTCTCTGTCTCTTTCTCACATCATTATATTCCCAATCCTCCATAGGTGCTATACCTGCTAATTACCCACAATGCCACAGTCATTATTTTCCCATCTCTGCTGCTAATTTGCTCCATACCTTCCTTCCCCCAGCTCAAGCGGACCCATCAGCTCACAGACAGCTTCCAGCTCGTCTGAGCTTTCCGTCTGCTTTTAAGGAGAGGAAAGAATGGAACAAATACGAAAAGGGAAGGGAAAAGAGGCAGAGAGAGAGAGAGAGGGATGGCAAAAGACTACATGTCCCAGGCATTGATTGGATTGCAATTGCAAACAGGTGTCCTACAGGACCACTTTTAATTGTACACGAAGAGACAAACATGCCATTGTGCACAAACAAACAGAAACTGACTTGTCCTAATAACCTATTAGCTAATACCAAACATGTAATTAGCTACATTGCTTATTTAATATCTAATCATTAGGCCAAATGAAAACAATCTTGTTCTGTGCTGAGCTCGACATATTAAAGATTGTAATGACTAGGGCTGTGAATCGCTTAACTCAGTGTGTGGCCTGAGCACAATACAGGAAGGAGAGATTGAAAGATTCAGTGAGTTGCAGAACTGTTCATGCCCGTAGAAGAGATTTAAGCATTTTGTACGTTGCATCTACACACTAATATGTATTTTACCGGGATTTTATGTCAACGACAAACACAGTGGAGCATATGAAGCGACCACATTATGCTGGCTGCTGTGCAACTCATCTCCTTTCACATTCAAAACATTTTTCAACTCTTCTGTGATGGCCTCAGATGTTTGTTCCAGATTATATTAGTGAACAAACAACATGATGAAGACCAAGAAATACAGCAGACAGTCTACTGCTTTAGTTATGGAGAAGTTCAAAGCAAAGTTAGGTTATAAGATCGTAGCCTTGAATTTGAGCGTCTCATACAGCACTGTTTAGTTAATATGACTGGCCATGACGAAACCAGCTCACTTTGGGTATTATTCAGTTATCTAGAGATTCTGAAAGTGTGGATTCTAAGGTTTTTAATGATGTCACATAGAAATAAAAATTAAAGTAAAATGAAAAAGATATGGCCAGTTGAATGTTGGCACTTTGCTAAAAAGGCCATGAAGAAAACAGCTTCCTGGTCTGTTAATTTATGTTATATTGTAATAACCCCACCCCCAATCGTTGACTATCAACAGGTATGACTGGGAAGGTTTGCAGTCAAGAGTGAGTTTTTGTCTGGTTTATCTAGTTAAAATACACTGCTCAAAAAAATAAAGGGAACACTCAAATAACACATCCTAGATCTGAATGAATGAAATATTCTCATTGAATA
>NW_006799944.1:1752837-1773578 GCF_000485575.1 Poecilia formosa | reverse complement strand
TATATATTTAGAAGTTTTCAGCAGTTTTTTGCTTCTTTGTTGTGAGCCTTTCATGAAGTCGTCAGTGAACCCTGAACTTCAGTGGAATTAAAGCATGCCTAAATACATGATGAAGAGATTATTTTTTTCTCTTCTAGCCAGGGAATGCCTTGGGAATCTCCCAGAGGAGCCAGCCCAAGTGGCTGGAGAGAGGGAAGTCTGGGCCTCCCTACTTAGGCTGCTGCCCCCACAAACTGATCTTGAATAGTAATACATGCTGCATGTATTACAATGTTTGTGCTAAGCCCAACGTGGATTATTATTTTATTTTAGATGTTACAGCTAGTAGATGCAGTTTCACTCCTGTTCATCATTTCACACTCAGAAAAGCCGTAGCAGTGCAGCGCCTGGCCAACTAGGCTCAGATGTGCGTGCTGGTGGTATTGTAATAGTGTTCAAAAAACAAAAAGAGTTCTGGGACTCACCCCTTGAGAAATTGAACATTATTCCTGTGGACATGAATGCCTCCTGGCATGTTTTTTTTAAACTGTATCTTTCTGGTGGAAGTTGTCCTCTCTGAAGTAAGGATGTACGCCTGTTGGCTTCAAGAATGTCCAGGTATTCTCATGTCATGTTGCTCTCTTCAGCTCCTTTAGTGGATTCATCTAAGAGAGAAACACAGCTCTCTTAGAGAGACTGCAGACTTTCTTTGAAGTCTGCAGTCTTCAAAGAAATTTAAGCAAACATTGCAGCAAAGGGTGTTTCTCTGAAATACTGAACCAGAGAAACCCTTTTCTTCTGATTTACAAGTTCCCAGTACGTTGTGCTTGTTCGTGTCATTAACTATTGATAAAATACATAGAAGTTTGTGGTTGTTACTTGAGTGCAAAATATTTTAAGGATTTTGAGTAGCACTATGTTCAGTCAAAAGTAGAGTGTGTGAGAAAGACTGTGTGAGCTGAATAAGTTACTTGTTTGCCTTCCATAAAAAAAAAGAATGAATCTGGTATAATATTGCCATGTTATGAGTGTTTGGATAGATTTAACCTCTGCCTCAGATATTTCTCTGAATTACACCTTAAAATACTTAAGTGAGCTTTTTTTTCAAAGGTTGGAACCATCACTGCACTGGCTAAAGAGTCCACATCCAATAAAGTTGTTTAGGAATCCCGTGACAGTGTTCGGACAGTTTTGGCACTCCCTAAAAGGTCTGTAGAGGAGTGCAAAAAAAGCAGAATGGCTCTTACCCACGAGATGCTTTCCGGTTCCACGCTGCTCACTGTCTTCCAGCCAGAAACTTCAGCACTTTCAGTTGTTTTCTGTCATTTCGGTGAAGGAGGAGGAGCAGACAGGGGAGCAGGGAGGTCTTAACTGGTTGTTTGTCAGAGTGTGTTGATGTTGTTAGATTCATTGTTTCCTGTGTTGGTCAGACATTGGGTTTGTGTTGGCTTTGGTCCCGTTATTCTGGCTGCTGTGCAACCCATCTCCTTTGCTCTCCTCTCCCTGCTTCTCATCACAGTGAATAAACACAGGACCAGTATTAAACTGGGCTAGATTTTAGGAAATCAGGAGCATGTGTGTGAAATTGACTGTGCGTATGTGTGCGTGTTGCGTTTGTGTCCATTAGAGGCATGCAATTAAATGTGACTCTATAAGCAAAATGAAAGATTTTTAGGTAATTTAAAGTAAATTGGAACATCCCCAAAACTTGAAAATTAAAAGCCATATTGTTTCAGGGAATTACCATGTAATTATTAAAAAAAAAAGATAACTTTATATATTCCAGTACTTTTGACAACTTCATTATGTCTAGTTGATTGATAGATAATAGTTAGCTGTCAGCTTCTTAAGATTGTTTGGACCTGACTCTGTCTTAGTTTTATAATAGATTTTTTTCTGCTTTGTATTCCCTGAGGAGAAACCATAGATCCCTTTACATCCACCCATCGCATGCACAAACAGCATCCTCCCTCAAATGTCCCTTGACAGTCATGGTTGAAGAAAGATGGCAACAGGTGCACAGTTTGAATGCTATTCTGACAAGGCTGGCAGATGCACACACAAACACACAAAAGCAGCACAGACTGTGTAGAAAAACTCTGGGAAGAAAAGCATAAAAAAATAAAATACCTCGTGTGAGAGCTAGTGACAGGAAGTCGTTCTCGCAGGGCGGCATGCTCCACTTCAGCAAATTAACCTCAGGAAATAATTGCAGCAGTAAACTAATGTTTAGATTATTCAGTACCGCACTATGCCAGGTATTCAGTCACATTGTTTTTGCTGCTTGTGTATCAGCAAATTGGTGGGGGTGGAATCAAGGGCTCTCTTTGTCAAACTAAAGACATCAATCAGTCTGCAGTCTGTGAAATATTTATTAAACATTTATTATCACCTGTATGCTACCGTGCCTTTTTTAAAGACATTCACATCCCTTTAGAATTGTTTTTAACCAGGAGTCTCAGATCGATGTATTTAATTGGGATTTGTAACCATGACGTAGTAAACTTTGAAAACCAGCAAGCATCTAAATATAGATGACTGTAACTTAATGAGTAGAGTAATCATGTTTCAGTGGGAAAGTTGTGGACTTAAATCCACCTGGGATTTTCTCTTTTCCCCAGGTTGTCTACCTAGCTCCAATATAAAGCACATTGAATGGCAAATATGAATGAAAAACAGCAATTTAAACTCAGAAAATTTACCATTACCACCTACTTCCTTGCCATCAAAGGTGTACATTTTTTGGATAGGATTCTATCACCTATTCAGATCTACAAACCAACATTTGTATTGGTGTATTGGTAGATCAAGATCAGTCAGATTGGAATATATTGTTTTGATCTATGCCTGTAGTTGGGGTGAGCCATTCTTGCATAAGAATATGCTTCTAGTTAAAGTATTGCTTTGAAGATCTGGTAGCTTGTGACAAACTACTACAAGTTTTCCTGGATTCTTTCTAGTCTTTCTTAAGTAATAACTAATTTTTGGAGGGCACAACTAATGGTTGCCCTGTCTCTCTTTCCACCTAGACTGTGGATCTCCGGTACTCCTCCAGAGTTACTAAAGTGCCTTTTGGTTGCTTTTCTTTTTAATGCCCTTAATCCCCATCCAGTCAACTTAAGACAGCCATGTGTAGATAGGTCTGCAGTTATGTCATCTTTTTTGCACTTTCAAATGATGGACTTTCTCAATGAGATGATTAAAATGTTGGATATTCTTTTATAATTTATCTCTTCTTTAAGCCTCTCTACAACTTTATCCCTGATCTGTCTGCTGGGCTCCTTGGTCTTCATGAGGTTGCTTGCTCTCTAATGTTCTCTGTCAAACCTCTTAGGCCTTCACAGAACAAGTGAATGTATCCTGACATTAAAGTAAACATAATTGTACTTTATTTACAAAATGTGTGACTTTTGTAGATTGGTGGTTGCACCAGATTTTAATTTATTGAAAGGGACTAAAAAATTTGAAAATCAAACCCTTTACTATTCTGTGTTGGTCTGTCATATACAATCTATTGAAATCTGCTGCAAGATGAGAAAATATCAAGATTCAATGTACCATGGTTACTTTTGCAAGACACTAATTCTGATTAGCCTGCATATTGTTAAGACTATTTTGAATGTGGAGGAGAGGTGGCATGCACAGACTTAAAAGAGCTGCATACAGTCACAAACCCAAGTCAGGCCTCTCCGGTAAAGGTTGACTAGAGAGGAGGACAAAAGGAGAGAAAAAGGTGTGTGAAAGAAAACAGGTGGCATCTGTGGAGGAGCAAAGAATATAGACAAGAGGGAGAAAGTGAGGGTGGGGAGGCAGACTAATGAAATGAGCCTCATAGATGAAGGGTGACGTGGTGGAGGAGAGAGCAGGGAGACTTCAAAGCACTTTGATGTCACAGCCTTTCAGACAGACAACTCTGCTTCAGCCAGCCACCGCGCACATGCCCAGAACCCATACACGTACCCACGCACACGCAAACACAACACGCACACAGTGAAACAAGTGCGCTGCACTGACGGTAGAAGGGCAGGGCAACATTGAGTTGCCCGCTCTTGCATCACACTCTGTGAACTGAGGTTGGCGCTGACACTACAACCCCCACATGCTAATATGGCGCAAACACAAACAGCCTGACAGGTTAATTTAGTTCTAGACAAACACCACGACTTAAAAAATACACATCAGCACATCATCAAATGCTACAAGCTTACACAGACTTGTACGCACAGATGCAGGCAAGCAAAACACTCATCAATTCAAAGGGGGGTTTACTATCCTCTAAAAGTTCTGCTTAAACCACATTCTGTTACACGTTTGTGTACGTGTGTTTTTGTTCTACACTTTCTCCTCAATTACCACCTTTTGGAAAGTGAAAGTTAAAGTAATTATCTTTCTGTTGTAATGCACTATCTTATTAAAATGCAATCACATTTATGGAAACTAACAGGATAGTCTCCGAAGAGACATCCTTTGTCCTTTACCTTATATTGCTAATTATTTGTTTTGAGTCACATTGAACAGTTTGACACTCAATTAACAGATGAGGCTCCATTCTCCATAGGCCGTGTGTTTGTTTATTTTCAGATATTATTATTTTTTTTAACATGCATAGGTATGCTAATTAGTAGAAATGCGGGTGCTTGTCAGTGTGGTTGTGTGTTGTGGGGGTAGCATTTCTCTGGCATGGTGCGGAGTTGCTTTGGAAGATACAGGTGTTTCCAGTCAGCGAGGCTCTGGGTGGAGAGCATTCTCTTGTGGGTATGCGTTGTTGATTTCTATTGTGAACCAGACAGTTTGATAGGAAATCAAAGCCTAGAATCAATGTCCCAAGTTCATTAACGTTTGCCCTTTTCTGGCCTGTACTTTTACTATTGTTCACTGCTAGCCTTGGATAAGCACTTACATCTCAGGTTAATTAAACATGTCTCCCAGTTCCATGAACCTGGATGTCTGTGTGTCTGTATACATACAGATGAGATTGATGTGAGTACATTGGCAGATGTGCATGTTTTTATCTCCTATTTGCTGTTGCTTTTTTTTCCCCTTTTGACCTTCTTTTAGTGTCTTCCTATTATGCCCTCACTGGTGTTTGGATGGGCCATTGATTCAGCAGTGGGCTACAAATTAAGATTTAAATGTTATGTCATCCTCACTATTGAGTTTTACATCTAGGGCATTTGCAAAATGCAAGACTTATTGATCTGCTGAAGTGTGGCTTTTTATTAAAGCTACCTTAGGCTAACGCCACGTTTTAATATTTTTTATTTTTTATTTTTTCCAATTTTGCTGGGCTTTAGGGTTAAGGATCTAATATTTTAGAATGAAAGCATCAATACAGTTTAATAAAATGCTGATTCTTTAACTGGTTTGGCAAAGTCTACTTAAGTGTATTTCTGTTTCTCTTTGATACAGATGTGACATTTGATTTTGTTTTTCTCTGTTAAAGGAAAACACCTCCTCTGAAGAACACGTGCTCTACGTGTGGGACCACTTTGTGTCCAAAGCTGCTGCCAAGAATGTCTTCATTATCGCCCACAGCTACGGAGGCCTGTCTTTCGTTGAGCTAGTAAGTGTGCTAGTTTTTCACCTGCCCTCCTTACCTCCTATTAATTAAAGACACATTGAGATGCTGAATGTCATTCTTCTGTATTATCCACAAAACTAGAGTCAAGCTTGCAACTTCACATGAAACGGTGAAAATGTATAAATGAGCAGCAGATCACAGTAGTGTACATAGCACTGTGTGAAATGTATAAATTTAGACTTTGGTAAATGTAAACATTTTTTCACCATTTTTGTACTCTTCTCCTCACTGATACTTTTAAAACTGAATGCTGAATTTAATCAAAAGATGCCTTATCAAAGTATCAGTTTGACGTTGTGCAGAGACTTACATGAAACAAATTATGAAAGACGAAAAAAAAAACAGACATTAACACAGAACAAAATCTTTTAAGACAAAAAGTGGATAGGATGGAAACTGGTGGGAGGGAAGTTAAACTGATTTTCAATTAAAACTCTGTGTATTTGATATTAAGTGATAGACCAACTTAATGTTGCTGATAAATGGGAAGTGGAAGAAATGTGACTGTTGGAATTATTTTTGTTTTTGCAAAAGAGATTTGAGATTAGTGGTGTGTATTTATACCCAACATCCTTTTCTCCCATGACCATGATTAAAATGCAGTGCAAAATAAGAGGCCCTAGTGTGTAATTTCATCCCAGTATAAATCTAACCATCAAAACAACCAACAAACATGGCAGAGACAAGTCAGGAATAATATTGAGGAGGTTTTAAACTGCATTATATTGAGAAACACCATTCCTAAATTTGAACATCTTATACAACACACAACCTCATGCAGGACCTTAGTCTGCACCAGGGTCTCCTTCCATCCGGATGCGCCCAAAAGTTATTCTGATCATATGTTCGACCAAGTCCAGCCTGCTATGGAGCAAGCTCATTTTAGCCCCTTGTATCCAGGATCTCAGTCTTCATGATTCATATCTCATAACCTTAAGTTAGGTTTGAAATATAAATAACCCGGTAAATCGAGAGCTTTGTTTTGAATTTAATACAACTCCCTCAGTGGGCACACATGGACCAGAAAGACCCTAAAGGCAACAGAGTCCCTTATATATTCCAGCAACACCCCACACAATTTTTTGTAGTAATGTGATAAATACAGAAAAGGGGTATGGATATTTTTAAAAGGTGCTGTTTTGTTGTACTTTAACACATTTTATGGACTTCATGCATGACGATTCCTAATATTAACGTGTCTGTTTTTTGTTGTTTTTGTTGTTTTTTTTCTACATCCACCAGGCTCGTTTTGTGGGGTAACATTAAAGGAGACCGCACAAGGATTTTCTGACTTAATGAAAATTTAATTTATTAAATTATACTAAAGAAATAAAACCTGAAACAAGGAATACCTGAAATGAGACCACAAAATAGATTAANAAGAAAGATGGCAACAGGTGCACAGTTTGAATGCTATTCTGACAAGGCTGGCAGATGCACACACAAACACACAAAAGCAGCACTGACTGTGTAGAAAAACTCTGGGAAGAAAAGCATAAAAAAATAAAATACCTCGTGTGAGAGCTAGTGACAGGAAGTCGTTCTCGCAGGGCGGCATGCTCCACTTCAGCAAATTAACCTCAGGAAATAATTGCAGCAGTAAACTAATGTTTAGATTATTCAGTACCGCACTATGCCAGGTATTCAGTCACATTGTTTTTGCTGCTTGTGTATCAGCAAATTGGTGGGGGTGGAATCAAGGGCTCTCTTTGTCAAACTAAAGACATCAATCAGTCTGCAGTCTGTGAAATATTTATTAAACATTTATTATCACCTGTATGCTACCGTGCCTTTTTTAAAGACATTCACATCCCTTTAGAATTGTTTTTAACCTGCAGTCTCAGATCGATGTATTTAATTGGGATTTGTAACCATGACGTAGTAAACTTTGAAAACCAGCAAGCATCTAAATATAGATGACTGTAACTTAATGAGAAGAGTAATCATGTTTCAGTGGGAAAGTTGTGGACTTAAATCCACCTGGGATTTTCTCTTTTCCCCAGGTTGTCTACCTAGCTCCAATATAAAGCACATTGAATGGCAAATATGAATGAAAAACAGCAATTTAAACTCAGAAAATTTACCATTACCACCTACTTCCTTGCCATCAAAGGTGTACATTTTTTGGATAGGATTTTATCACCTATTCAGATCTACAAACCAACATTTGTATTGGTGTATTGGTAGATCAAGATCAGTCAGATTGGAATATATTGTTTTGATCTATGCTTGTAGTTGGGTTGAGCCATTCTTGCATAAGAATATGCTTCTAGTTAAAGTATTGCTTTGAAGATCTGGTAGCTTGTGACAAACTACTACAAGTTTTCCTGGATTCTTTCTAGTCTTTCTTAAGTAATAACTAATTTTTGGAGGGCACAACTAATGGTTGCCCTGTCTCTCTTTCCACCTAGACTGTGGATCTCCGGTACTCCTCCAGAGTTACTAAAGTGCCTTTTGGTTGCTTTTCTTTTTAATGCCCTTAATCCCCATCCAGTCAACTTAAGACAGCCATGTGTAGATAGGTCTGCAGTTATGTCATCTTTTTTGCACTTTCAAATGATGGACTTTCTCAATGAGATGATTAAAATGTTGGATATTCTTTTATAATTTATCTCTTCTTTAAACCTCTCTACAACTTTATCCCTGATCTGTCTGCTGGGCTCCTTGGTCTTCATGAGGTTGCTTGCTCTCTAATGTTCTCTGTCAAACCTCTTAGGCCTTCACAGAACAAGTGAATTTATCCTGTCATTAAAGTAAACATAATTGTACTTTATTTACAAAATGTGTGACTTTTGTAGATTGGTGGTTGCACCAGATTTTAATTTATTGAAAGGGACTAAAAAATTTGAAAATCAAACCCTTTACTATTCTGTGTTGGTCTGTCATATACAATATCAATAAAATCTATTGAAATTTGCTGCAAGATGAGAAAATATCAAGATTCAATGTACCATGGATACTTTTGCAAGACACTAATTCTGATTAGCCTGCATATTGTTAAGACTATTTTGAATGTGGAGGAGAGGTGGCATGCACAGACTTAAAAGAGCTGCATACAGTCACAAACCCAAGTCAGGCCTCTCCGGTAAAGGTTGACTAGAGAGGAGGACAAAAGGAGAGAAAAAGGTGTGTGAAAGAAAACAGGTGGCATCTGTGGAGGAGCAAAGAATATAGACAAGAGGGAGAAAGTGAGGGTGGGGAGGCAGACTAATGAAATGAGCCTCATAGATGAAGGGTGACGTGGTGGAGGAGAGAGCAGGGAGACTTCAAAGCACTTTGATGTCACAGCCTTTCAGACAGACAACTCTGCTTCAGCCAGCCACCGCGCACATGCCCAGAACCCATACACGTACCCACGCACACGCAAACACAACACGCACACAGTGAAACAAGTGCGCTGCACTGACGGTAGAAGGGCAGGGCAACATTGAGTTGCCCGCTCTTGCATCACACTCTGTGAACTGAGGTTGGCGCTGACACTACAACCCCCACATGCTAATATGGCGCAAACACAAACAGCCTGACAGGTTAATTTAGTTCTAGACAAACACCACGACTTAAAAAATACACATCAGCACATCATCAAATGCTACAAGCTTACACAGACTTGTACGCACAGATGCAGGCAAGCAAAACACTCATCAATTCAAAGGGGGGTTTACTATCCTCTAAAAGTTCTGCTTAAACCACATTCTGTTACACGTTTGTGTACGTGTGTTTTTGTTCTACACTTTCTCCTCAATTACCACCTTTTGGAAAGTGAAAGTTAAAGTAATTATCTTTCTGTTGTAATGCACTATCTTATTAAAATGCAATCACATTTATGGAAACTAACAGGATAGTCTCCGAAGAGACATCCTTTGTCCTTTACCTTATATTGCTAATTATTTGTTTTGAGTCACATTGAACAGTTTGACACTCAATTAACAGATGAGGCTCCATTCTCCATAGGCCGTGTGTTTGTTTATTTTCAGATATTATTATTTTTTTTAACATGCATAGGTATGCTAATTAGTAGAAATGCGGGTGCTTGTCAGTGTGGTTGTGTGTTGTGGGGGTAGCATTTCTCTGGCATGGTGCGGAGTTGCTTTGGAAGATACAGGTGTTTCCAGTCAGCGAGGCTCTGGGTGGAGAGCATTCTCTTGTGGGTATGCGTTGTTGATTTCTATTGTGAACCAGACAGTTTGATAGGAAATCAAAGCCTAGAATCAATGTCCCAAGTTCATTAACGTTTGCCCTTTTCTGGCCTGTACTTTTACTATTGTTCACTGCTAGCCTTGGATAAGCACTTACATCTCAGGTTAATTAAACATGTCTCCCAGTTCCATGAACCTGGATGTCTGTGTGTCTGTATACATACAGATGAGATTGATGTGAGTACATTGGCAGATGTGCATGTTTTTATCTCCTATTTGCTGTTGCTTTTTTTTCCCCTTTTGACCTTCTTTTAGTGTCTTCCTATTATGCCCTCACTGGTGTTTGGATGGGCCATTGATTCAGCAGTGGGCTACAAATTAAGATTTAAATGTTATGTCATCCTCACTATTGAGTTTTACATCTAGGGCATTTGCAAAATGCAAGACTTATTGATCTGCTGAAGTGTGGCTTTTTATTAAAGCTACCTTAGGCTAACGCCACGTTTTAATATTTTTTATTTTTTATTTTTTCCAATTTTGCTGGGCTTTAGGGTTAAGGATCTAATATTTTAGAATGAAAGCATCAATACAGTTTAATAAAATGCTGATTCTTTAACTGGTTTGGCAAAGTCTACTTAAGTGTATTTCTGTTTCTCTTTGATACAGATGTGACATTTGATTTTGTTTTTCTCTGTTAAAGGAAAACACCTCCTCTGAAGAACACGTGCTCTACGTGTGGGACCACTTTGTGTCCAAAGCTGCTGCCAAGAATGTCTTCATTATCGCCCACAGCTACGGAGGCCTGTCTTTCGTTGAGCTAGTAAGTGTGCTAGTTTTTCACCTGCCCTCCTTACCTCCTATTAATTAAAGACACATTGAGATGCTGAATGTCATTCTTCTGTATTATCCACAAAACTAGAGTCAAGCTTGCAACTTCACATGAAACGGTGAAAATGTATAAATGAGCAGCAGATCTCAGTAGTGTACACAGCACTGTGTGAAATGTATAAATTTAGACTTTGGTAAATGTAAACATTTTTTCACCATTTTTGTACTCTTCTCCTCACTGATACTTTTAAAACTGAATGCTGAATTTAATCAAAAGATGCCTTATCAAAGTATCAGTTTGACGTTGTGCAGAGACTTACATGAAACAAATTATGAAAGACGAAAAAAAAAACAGACATTAACACAGAACAAAATCTTTTAAGACAAAAAGTGGATAGGATGGAAACTGGTGGGAGGGAAGTTAAACTGATTTTCAATTAAAACTCTATGTATTTGATATTAAGTGATAGACCAACTTAATGTTGCTGATAAATGGGAAGTGGAAGAAATGTGACTGTTGGAATTATTTTTGTTTTTGCAAAAGAGATTTGAGATTAGTGGTGTGTATTTATACCCAACATCCTTTTCTCCCATGACCATGATTAAAATGCAGTGCAAAATAAGAGGCCCTAGTGTGTAATTTCATCCCAGTATAAATCTAACCATCAAAACAACCAACAAACATGGCAGAGACAAGTCAGGAATAATATTGAGGAGGTTTTAAACTGCATTATATTGAGAAACACCATTCCTAAATTTGAACATCTTATACAACACACAGCCTCCTGCAGGATCTTAGTCTGCACCAGGGTCTCCTTCCATCCGGATGCGCCCAAAAGTTATTCTGATCATATGTTCGACCAAGTCCAGCCTGCTATGGAGCAAGCTCATTTTAGCCCCTTGTATCCGGGATCTCAGTCTTCATGATTCATATCTCATAACCTTAAGTTAGGTTTGAAATATAAATAACCCGGTAAATCGAGAGCTTTGTTTTGAAGAATTTAATACAACTCCCTCAGTGGGCACACATGGACCAGAAAGACCCTAAAGGCAACAGAGTCCCTTATATATTCCAGCAACACCCCACACAATTTTTTGTAGTAATGTGATAAATACAGAAAAGGGGTATGGATTTTTTTAAAAGGTGCTGTTTTGTTGTACTTTAACACATTTTATGGACTTCATGCATGACGATTCCTAATATTAACGTGTCTGTTTTTTGTTGTTTTTGTTGTTTTTTTTCTACATCCACCAGGCTCGTTTTGTGGGGTAACATTAAAGGAGACCGCACAAGGATTTTCTGACTTAATGAAAATTTAATTTATTAAATTATACTAAAGAAATAAAACCTGAAACAAGGAATACCTGAAATGAGACCACAAAATAGATTAACGCAAAAAACCCATAGCGAACCAGAAACAAGCAAATGCGAAACAAACCTAACAAAACCCAAACAAAAGATACAAACCAAACCAAATGGAGTTCTGGGGAGGGAGTTTGAAAAGCCTCCTGTCTGCTTCATGCATGGCAGCTTTAAAGCAGCAGAGCACCAATCAGGGCAAAACGTAACACCTGCAGAAGGTCTGTGTCCAGAACCCTGCAAGGAAAAAGGGTAGAGACCCACTGCAGCCATAACACCACAGATGCACTGTGGGACTAAGATGAACAGATCATCAAAGTCAAATCAATACTTAAAACTATTTTCTTTTGTGTTGTGATAAAGTAATTTGAAACTATGTACTGTTGCCACATAAGTGTATACGGTAAGCAACAAATATTATGTTGAAAGGTTGCCTTCTCCAATGTCATTTTCTTCTACCATGCATCCTGCTGCTTTATGTTTCCCAAACAATATACATCATGTAGTATTGATAGGATTCATAAATGCATGAAAAAATACTTTTAAATTCTGAAATTTCGATGTGGAACAACGCCGGATGTCTTGTTAACTGCTTTTGCCTTTTCATAAAGATTTGCAATACTATTACTTCAAAGCACTACACTTCATTACCTCTGCTGATACATTGGACTGTTGTGTTTGATGTAGGGGATATACTGCGAGGCTCACTACTTCCTGTTTTATTTGGGAGATTGTTTTCTCCTTTTCTTTAAAATGAAGGGAGGAGGAGACAGGCAGCACAATGTTAGCATGGGTAGTGGGGAATTAAAGAGTTGGACTTGTCCCACTGGTGTTCACAGGGATATTTTCTGTCCATCTCTTTCACCTACTCTTTTTTTGTTTCACTATTTTGTAATTTTAATTTAACTACTAAATATTCATGTGGTGTTTTGTCTGTGACAGACTCATGTTCTCTTGGGTTTTCTCACTGTGTGACGAAGACCGTCTATTCTCTCTATTTGAATCTTTCAGTCTCTGTGTTTTCTTCATATTCTTTCTCTTTGTGTGAGTCTGCAAGGAAAGACTCGGTGAGCGCCTTACTTACTGCCTTTATGTCATGTCCTTGTCATATGAAAACCCTGCAACAAATATGAATATAGATCATATGTATATCAATGCAAAGCATAATGCATAATGGGAAAAAATTCATTTAAAAGATGCTTTTACTTTTGGAGGCAAGATAGTTAAATTATGCTGTTTCAGGTGTTTGTATGATCTTTAACTTAAGTCATCAGTTTCTGTTTTTTTATATTTTTTTATTTCTACATTGGCAGTTATTTTATTATTTTAAAGTTTAAGTGCTTTACCACAAGCTGTTTGTCTTTTGGTAGTACAAAAAAAAACAAATCTCCTTTCTTACACACATGCAAGATTATTATATTAAATCTCAGGTTTTAAATCCATCAGTGTGCAATTCTTTTATTCTTGTTATGCATTCCCTTATCCACTCATGTCAGCACAACTACACACATGTACAGTACATACACACACTCACAGTCTACTTAATTGAGGAGAAAGTGGTCCAAAGGGATGGAATGTGTGTGCATGAGCTGGCATGTGGCGAGCGGAGCCTTTCGGGATGAACCATTTGACACACGAGAAGACCCAGAGAAAACAAGCTGTCTGCGGGTTAATTACCGCTCCCCTTTGCAGTTAATAAATACGTTTCTGATCAAGCACATCAAAAGGCCCAACATTAATTTCTCCTGCTCGCTCCCCTCACCGCAGAGCATGTTAGCCAGTGTTTAGAGCACTCAAGTGTTTCAATGCAATTTGATTCTTTTTAAACACTTCACAGTGTGTACTGACTAATTATAGATGCATCAAAGGCTAACAAACTGCCTTTCAGTAGGAGCTAAGGCAGGTAAACAGAGAGTAGCACTGTAAGGTTCGACTGCTGTGTGCTTCTCCAGTCTAGCACATTTGTCACTTCATATAAATTCATCAATCCTTCTGTGGTCTTCTCTTTTCCTACCTCAGACCTTC
Organism: Poecilia formosa; assembly: GCF_000485575.1. NCBI lineage: Eukaryota > Metazoa > Chordata > Actinopteri > Cyprinodontiformes > Poeciliidae > Poecilia > Poecilia formosa. Next base: position 1,759,669 of record NW_006799944.1, on the reverse strand, counting down.
GGCCACTGTGTTGTTTCCTCCCTCTTCAGCTCTCTGAGCTGTAAAGTTTGAAAGCACCACAAATTGGCATTCCCTTGGTTTTCAAAAACAGTTTCTTTTTAACCCGTAGCACACAGATTATAACAAGTTTTGTACCAGTTGTCACCCATCTGTCTCACTGTATATTGAGCTCATACATGAGTTGTTACATGACATCATCTTTCTGTTTTGCTGGTTTATTTTTACCTCTTGTGTCATAACATCAAAATATCCCAGTAAATCCGATCATAGAAAAGAAACATTTTGGTGAGACTGGAGGCTCTGCTTCGCTTTCTTTTAATTCTTTTCATCTGTGTCCATCACTTAAAATCACGGAAGGACAGATGCATCTCAGTGAATTATGTAACATCTTGACACTATTCTATTTCAGCAATTTAAATAAACGTATATATTCCACACATAGTGATAAATATTGACACTGATAACAACATAGGCATATAGCAAAAAAACAAACACAAGATTCAGTTTTCAGAAACCACTGCATAAAGTTTATGAAAAGAAACCTTACATTTTCAACATGAATATTATGCTATTTGGTCATTGTAGGAATAACATGTTCATACACAATGGTGCATCCCTATTGTTAGGTCCTTCCTGAACCAGAAATATCAGACTTGTCTCACATGGGCTAAGAAGTAAAAGGACAGGGCTGTTGCTCTGTCATTAAAAGTATTTTCTTCCAGACACAAGAATATTTTGAATTTCATTTTGAAATGATTTGGAAAGGCACACAATAGAAGTTGCCGGTCATCCAGTCTAAAGTTTCCTCAGTCTATGATGATATAGGGAGTTCATCTGCGGGTTTTGATCCACCACCTTGTTTTTTTTTTTTTTAATTTTTTATATAAAACCAAGACATTTACCAGGAAACACTACAACACTTGATGCCTCCATCTGCTCACAAGCCTTGTGGAGATGCTGATTTTCTTTTCCAGCAGGACATGATACACACAGCCAAAATACTGATACTTAATTTAATGACCATGGTATCACTGTGCTTGATTGACTTCCTGATGTAAAACCTGTAAAGAAATCCATAGAGGAAGAAAGGAAGAAAATAAGAGACACCAAATACACACAAAATAAGTCAATTATCCAGACAACCTGAATGCCTGCTATTAAAGCATTAAAGAACCTGGGCTTCCTGAACACCTCAACAGAGCCACAGGCCGGTCCATGTCCCCAATGCAAGAGGAGACTTGACCATGAATGGAGTGCATACACTTTATTGTACATGGACATCATTTTAAGCAGACTGACATTTCTTATTTAACAAAGCTTTTTCATTGATCTTACATAATATTATACTTTTCAAGCATCTATTTAATATCTGTTTCACCCATTGAAGAGAAATACTGAAATAAATCAACTTTCTAATTAACTGAGCTGGATATTTAGATCCATGTATAAAGTTGTGGTAGTTATGTTGAAAAAATTCTGTCTAACCATCTCTAGACCATCTTTAAGCATGTCTTAGAAATTGATGGATGGAATTTAATTTATAAGACAGGACAGCATTATATAATGCCTTACGTAAGAATGCATCTGTCCCCCAGTACCCAGTACAGCAAAGTGTGGATGCCAACCAGCCAGCCAGCCACTACAACAGCTCCTCAGAAACATAGTTGCAGATTTTTGAGTGTCCTCTGTGAAACACGCTGTATATGAACTGTACATGCTTTCCGGAAAGCTGTCTGCACAGTTTCTCTGAAATGCCATCTGTTTCAATTCAGTGTTCGTTCTGTTGATGTGCAGTCTTTCTCAGGCATCCTGGGTTTTGTTTGTGTAAGTATAATGTGTGCTGTGGCAGGTGTCAGATGTGGGATGATATTGCTCAGGTGAGACAGGCAGGGATTTTATTTTTTTCAGAATATCTCCAGTTCAGTTTTCCATAATTATATTTACAAGTTGTGCTTGTAGTTTTAATCGTTTTATTTCACTTTGTGTTTTCTAAACAAGTTCACAGTCATTTTTCTAAAGAACGGCAACAGTTCAGCTTTAACTTTGTTTACAAAATCATTAATTAGCCATACCACTTCAGTTTTCGTCCGTGCTCAGGTATTTACACTCAAGTTCCACTCTACCGTTTTTGTCCTTCTACTTTTTTTTTGTCCTCCAATCTCTCGTGCTGAGATGGGTAGGTTATTGTTATTTATGCTTTCTGTGTAGGACCACAGGTGACAGCGTTCTGCTGATCTTTAAATACTTTTTCAACAATCTTTATTTCCAATTTCTCCTATTTTAGATCAAACCTACTATTTAAGAGAAGTCATTCATTCATTCACCTTTTCTCATTGGATCACAAGGTTATGCGTACAGGATGTATAGGAAGACATCTTCCCAATAACTAGCTTTAAATATTTTCCCATGGTATTCATGGGCCAAAAGATATATACTACCCCTCCATTATGTTCCTTGTTTGCCCCTTAGTTCTCCTCACACTGACAACAACCTAAATCACATCCTTTCCATGTTGAAGAGCAGCACCTCTAGTTTGAGCTGATGGTGATCTTCACCTTATCTCTAAGCAGAACCCTGCCACGCTACAGAGATACTTTCATTTAAAAACTTATTTTCACCTTATTTTCTGACTATTGATGAAGGTTAGAATTTGGATCAAAAAGTAAATCATAATATTTACGGTCTTGCTCAGCTTCTTCTTTACCGTGACGGGGCATAGTAGCTGTCTTGACATTGCTGACAGAGCCTTGATGTTTAGATCCAGAATCCATCTTTCTACTCATACAAACAAGATTTAAAGGACTTGAGGCAGAGGTTCACAGCTGAAATAGAGGAAACATAACACCCTTTTCCTTTTAAGTTCTGATTTGAATGCAACAAGTTCATATTTCCAAATTAGCTTGAAGAGCCATGCTTTTTAGACATTAGTTTTACTGTAATTTTGGAAATTGTGAAATTAAACATTTCTTGATTTTATTATATTTACTAACTGTGGATACCCTTACCTTTGTCGTTGCTGTTGTCTCATGGAATTATGACACAAGTCATCTTTCTCCAGCAGACTTCTATTTTTTTTTTTTTGTTTTGTTTTTACTAATGCAATCCTGTTAAATGGTTTACCAGCTTTAATGTATGCAATGTAAGAAAAACAGCTTTATATCCAGTAAATCTATTTTTCTCATTTGTTAGTGTTCTTTCATTTTTAAATGTGTTTGAAATTGTCAACTTCTGGTTCATCAGATTTGATGAACCAGAAGTAATACTAACACTAAATTATCCTAGGATCACAAAGCTTTGTTGCAAAAAGGAAATATGCCTGTTGTTTTGCCTGATACGCCTTTGTCTGGAGCTTCTATGGTTTTGTTATTCAAGTAGAATTTTATTGATTACTTAATATTTGATAATCTGATAGGTATTTGTTGTTTCAATGTGATTCTTCTAGGTTCCATATTCTATATCTATTATGAAAACATTAAGACACAGTAGTATCAGTGTTCAGCATGGTTTCTCCTGACCATATATGTATGCATATAGTCAATGAGCATACAGTACAAGCACATATTGCTAAACTGCAAGTATAACCCTCTAACTTGTGCGAAACTACTCCACATTGATAGTCATTCAAAATACTTTGCAAGTAGTGCAACCTTCACCTGAGGTCATCACAATGCAAATAAAAAAAAAACACTTAAGTTTGTTGCATATGAATGCTTTGAAAAGCCCTTCATTTAATGCTGCGTGCTTGTGTTGCCTGCCTTCAAAACTCTTAAGTGCCTGCCCATCTATTGCTTCTGGTTTGTTTTTATCTCAAGGTTCTCCATAGCTGCGGGCATCTGACTGTTAGTGCAGTTTCCTGCGTCTGTCCGCCTTTAGACTTATTTTGGTGTTTATGTCTGCATGTGGGCGCGCACATATTGTATGGATCTGTATTTGCTTAATTATGTGTGTTTGTGCGCAATCACGCATGATAAGAGCGTGCACATTTGTGTCAACTCTGGCCTGAAGACGCCTCTATCGTCCTGAGCAGCACCGCTTGGTGGAGAGCAGCTATCAGAGCCACATTAGGGGGAGCAGAGGAGGAGAGAAGGTGAGAGGCAAAGATAAATGGCTGGGTCACACTAGCAGAAATTAGTGGAGCCGTATGCAAAGCTGTGGCGTTTTGTTTGATGTGAAACAAAAGGACCACCATGACAAAAGTGCCTGCCAGCCTTCACAGCAGGGCAGCAGCCCTCTGCATATACACTAAGCAGCAATGACTCTGTGTCTGCATACATTCATGTTTTTCACTTCACACTCATCTGTGCAAGGATGCTGTACTGCATGCATAACGTGCATTGTGCCCGCATCTACTTTGTGTGTTATGTCTGTCTGTGTTTTTGTCCTCCACTCATAATAACACACAATGCCCAGCCCTTTGTACGGCCTGAGAAGACACGGTTTCTTCCTCGGTACAGCTACATATTTGCTCTATTAAGCGGCTGAAATATAGCCGTCTAATTTCTTCGGGAATGAATAGGATCTTAGAGAGAGGCTCTCCTCTTAACATAAGGATGTAAATTGAACTGTTTAAATGTCACGGCTAGCAAGCTGATTTGATTTGAATTGATTTGCTTGTTTCTTGGAAAAAAAAAAGAAGAGAGAGAAAAAGAAAGACCCCTCGACACCCCCGCCGAACCTTAGCCACGCTGGCTGCCACAGATAGACCAAGGTCTTTCTTTCCACCTCAACAGCACATTGTAGGGCTCCTGAATTCTTATATCTGCTGTGATTATGTACAAATGGCCTTCATTTGCCATCCATTTCAAAGCTGTAGTGCTGCATTGTGACTAGAGGCAGATGATGCAGACCAAATTACGGCGGGTTTGCTGCCTGAAAAGGATACTCACAGAATAGGCTTTGTGAAGTATTCCCTTCAATATGTCGCCATTATTCTCACCTTTGTTGGTGTTTCTCTCTATGTTTCAGGAGCATTTTTTTCTTTGGTTTCTATCTTGCATTTCATGGTGCCAGAGAGCAGGCTGGGATTAAAAATACTTCTATATTATGTTATTCCCTTAACATGCAGACAACTATAACTTTCTCATTTACCAATTTGGTAGTTTTCTGCAGAACAAACACAATCTCGGAGCATTAAAAAAAAGTCAGTTTTTCTTTTTACCTCCGATTTGCCATACATAACATTTTGAACCTGACCAACTTGTGAAAATTTTATCAACCTTGATTTTTTTTTTTTTTGCATTTGACCACCAGCAATTACTTATTCTGGACATGGTGAGATAAAAATTTGCTTCATAAATATTTTGTGGAAATTTAATATGGTTTTCAATATCATCACTGTTCTGCATAAAAGTTTGACCACATGCTGGAGTTATTGATTTAAGCAATGTAATGTCTGCTTCATAGCTGTTAGTGGTAGTTGTAGTCGTACTGGTATACCTATTTCACCTTTCACTTGGTTACTGTCTTTCTAACACATAGAGCCTCAGCTGTATTCCATTATATCTGTTTTGAACTATAAAGACTATCTTGAGAATTACTCCCTTTGTCTCACTGAGATTGCCTTTGTAAACAAATGTAAGATGAAAGAATAAATAATAAACTAATAATGTTTTTTATGTTTTCCAAATGCAACAGTGGCATTTAATGTTTTCCTAGTTATTGTACAATATTAAACAAATTTAACTGCCTACTGTTACTGCAGGATTTATGGCAGACCCTAGCCTAGTAAAAACCTGCCCCTTGAACTACACTTTGCTTCATACAGAAGGTCTGGGCTCTCGGCTTTGGAGAAACAATTGCTTCTTGGAGGCGTGGACTGTGTTGTGGTTTTAAATTTTACCCGCTCACTAGAGTTTGCTTGTGACGTATTTAATGCGCCAGTTTGAGAAGAAGCTTGCCGGAAATTGCCTGTGCTGTAAACAACCATCCTCCACTGCAAGGAGGGAGGTGCTGTTCTGAACAAGCCAGGTGGGGATGTTAAGTGAATATTTTGACCAACTGGAACTGAATGACTTTGTTCACTTCCTCTGCTGCCATTGCAGACTACAATTCTAAAACTGTGCAGAAAATCAGTGTTATCGTTCACTACTTCGCTTTCTGTTTGTTGATTGGCCCTGTGGAAAACCGTCTAGAGAGAATCCAAGTCCAGACTGCGGAGGAAGCAAGAACTTGTTTTGAGCGGAATTACACGGGAAGGCAATGCAAGCTAGGTGGACCAAGATCAGGATTGTTTCTATTGTACATTTTTTTTTACAAGTGACAGTTAACTTATTTCATCATTTATTAGTTGGTTTCAGGGTCAGTTTAGTTGAACTTATCCAGCATTTAGACCCTTTTGTTTTTTTTTATGAGACAAGGCATTCTAACCTTGTTTTTTTTTTTGTTGTTGTTGTTTTTTTAATTAGCTTTGGGATTTTAAAGTTCACTAAAAAAAATACTTCAGCATCTTTCTGGGAAAAATTTTCTAGGCAGTTATATTGAGGCTTTTCATAAAATTGCTGCGTTTCTAACAGCTTCAAATCATCTTATTACTTTGCTGTTTGTGTTCCTGACCCTCGCCTACAGTACTTGTAGATTAAGAGATCTGACTGGCTGGTAACAAGATAAACAGACAAACCGCATCCTGCTAAAGGCTGCATACAAACTAGCTAGAAGGTAAATTATGCTGTATTTGCCATTAGGCAGCTAATGGGAGCAGAATGAAGAAAAATACCTGTGAAAAGTCCATCTTAATTAGTCCAAAATGCAGGTACACTTATGCTCTTTGGTGAGTGAAATGTCTTCACTGATTGGATGAAGGATAAAAACATCTTTGGTTTTTAAAGAGTAGGAT
>NW_006799944.1:1671483-1752186 GCF_000485575.1 Poecilia formosa | reverse complement strand
GGTTTCCCTGGCGATATCATTTGAAATTATTGCATATCCGACTATATTACTGTAATGACTATTTGAACGTCTTTTCTCACTTGTTTTTTTTTTTCTCTCTCTCTCTCGCAATTGTTGTTTTTCTTCATCACAAGCGACAAGACAGTGCAAAATCCATCTGTCCTCAATGCATCACTTTGCAAAGGCTGTCTAATCTCACTTGTCCCGCTCCACCCACCTTCCACCCCACCTCTTCACAACAAGGTCTCTTTCGCCTTTTTGTGATATAAGACAGCGAGCTGGATGAAGTTCATTTGAGTTCAGTTAAATCTTCAGGGATTCATCATTACATATTTACTGGCTGAGGCTGATCTTGCTGTAAGGTTCTACCCTCGTCCCATTGATCTAGTGCGCATGTTCACTCCTGAGGTTACAGGACGTGCTTCCATTTGCATAAGGCCCTGGGCAAGGTTCTTTCCACCATTGATTGGCCTGTCCGTGAGCGCCCCGTGCCTTCTCGCATTGATCACTTTGTTTTTTTCCCGGAGACAGTGCTACTCAGAGTTCAGCTGCAGCTCTGGCATATCAGACCTGCCGGAGGAAGAGAGAGCGACTGACATGGAAAGGGAGGGAGAGGAAGAGGAAAAGAAACAGGGGCAACTAGGAGTCACAGCAGATAGATGAAAAACTTTAGAACAAATCTTCCAGTAAAGTTTGAAAACAAAAACAAGCGAAACGATTCACACCTGCTGCCACTGCCTCATCTTTTCTTCAGTTTGCGCTTCCTTCCAAGCACTTCACTAAAATTAAATGTACATAAATGGAAATTTCTTTGAATTCTTGTCAAAATATATGAAATTAATCATTTTCATAATAGTTTATTAATTCAGTGGTGATTGTTTTACAGTCAGTTTATTTATAGAGCTGATATATAATTTGAAAATGAAGCAGAATAGAAGAATACAACAGAAACATCATTCTGTATAAAGTATGAAGAAGTGCAAGTTCACTTTAAAATACGGCTCTCCAGTCAGATTGCGGTACAATAAATACAACTACCTATATGTTGTTTTAAGTTAGAATTACTGTACAGAAATTTTCAGTAGTGTTATATTTTTTTCTTATAAAACATATAACACTACAGTGTCTTTTATATCAGTGTCTTATAAGACACTGATAGCAACAGGTAGTTAGGATGTCAAATAATGTTAACAATTAGGAACGTTATATTTCATTTGAATACCCAAAGGTTATGTTCTATACAGTATTATTTTTCTCATCTAAATCTCATATTTGAATATGAGAAAATGAGATTCAAATATTTTTTTTGAAAAATGAGATGAAAAAAACATTTGAATCTCATTTTTTAAACATGTATTTGACTAAAACATCAGGCCACCTCTACATGGCGTCACTGGTGGCGAAAGGCTCAGACTCCCATGATGCATCGCTTCTCTTTGTTCCTGCTTTGTAAAAGCAGCGTGCCGCTTTGTCTGGTTTTCCTCTTCCTCCCGTCTCGTTAGCTCAGTAGCAAGGTCTCGCTCTCCTCTCTCCATCCTACTGTTTTCTCGCTCTTTTATTCTCATTGAGCAAGATTGTCCAGGTCATTTCACTCTTCGTGTTCATTTCTTGTTTTCTGCCATGATCTCTAATGAACAAAATTTTCCACCAATTCCGTTCTTTGTCAGTCTTGCTGCCCTCTCTTTCTATCATTTACCTATTGATGAAGTGTACATCTCCTGTTGCTTCTTTGCTTTTTTGTTTTTCTTTCTTAATTAACTTCTCCTCCATCTATTTCTTCACCTAAGCTTTTTCTTCAGCATTGGTTATAAGATATATTAGTTGTAAACTTGACTTAATGATAGATGCTTTCTGACTCTGGAAAAAGTATCTATTGGAAAATTGTGGTATTTCAGCTTGGTGTAAGGCCCCTTTTTTCAGATAGTATGTATATTTAAAAAAAAAAAAACATGACAAACTATTGTTTTCTGCTGAAGTTCAAAGTTTAAAAAAAAGCCTCAGCAGATTTCACTGTCTTTTTGCGCTCTTTCTTGCCTTCCCTTGTCTCACATTCTGCATTGCCGCTGTGGCATTTCAAAAACATTCACCTGCTGTGTCTGGATGTGCTATTTGGTTACGACCCAGGTCACCTTCAGCAGAGAGAGAATACAAGTGGTTGACATGAGGTTTGAATGTGGTGAAGATGACGTGTTGACAGCTCAAATTATTCACTTGTCACATGTCATTTCTCCCATCCCCCCCCTGGTTAATTTTGCCATTCGAAAGCAGAGAATGATAGGAGAGGAACTTTGGCTGCAGGGTTACAAATTGTCACACACGCATCTTACAAAATCAACCCTTTGAATCCAGCTTTTTTCTTTTCTTCTGCAGTAAAGTGTGTGAATGGTGTCATTCCATGGCAAATGTAAGAAAGAAAATATTGTGCTACTGAAAGGAAGGAAAGTGGTGTTTCTGAAACCCGTGAGGCGCAGCTCGATCAGTCCTGGTGCAAATGTCAGTGAACTTATTGACTTCAGGGTTGAAGTTTGAGCCCTTTGTCCCTTTATGGCATTTCTTGTCTCCTTTTGTGACTTTTTCTTTCTTTTTTACTTTCAGATTCTGCATCTGCATCTAGCAGTCCTCATTCGGAACCTTTTTCTAAACCTTTAGAAAACAGAATTTTTCCTTATTTGTTTTGCCTTGCCCAAACCCTCAGTGGCAGGTTCACTAATATCCTGTTCATATTTTTATTTATGTTTTAAGATTCTTCTGTTGCAATGCCTTACCTGCAAATTGTGTGCTTTCTTCTCAGCTGGTGTGTTTGAACAGAACAAGCAGAGAGAAGTTCATGTTTTTTCTGCCCTTTAAGCTTGGTACCCACCATTCCACCTTTTGAGCTCACCCATTGCCACTTTATGTATAATTTCAGTAGCCTTGTTTGACTTAACGGCCATTTTGAGAGGCATGTTTTGGGAATGTACCTGCACTAAAACATTTAACTTTTAGGCAAGGAAGTTGACACTGGAAATAGATATGTGTTTTATGTGCCATTTTATATGCTGTAAAATGTGATGGGGTTATGAAATAAAGTTAGTCGAAAGTGGCAGAGAGACTGAGAGGCTGCATAGAGCCTCTTTGACGTGTCAGTCAGCTGAATATAGATCTCATTGTGGGGAAGGCCTTGGTGACACACATGCACCAACCCATTGTTTTTAAATTGTTCTTTTTTGGAATGTTTTCCTTCATTTTAATGTCTGCCATCTTCAAAAGATTTGTTATGTTGTTTTCATTTGAAAAGTTCAGGGTGTCTTCACACTCAGAAGAGGTCATAAAATTATTTAATTTATTTATTTTTTCTTAAAATGTTGATGTAACCATCTTCCCAGACAACGTCTGAAATTACATTTAGTTAATCTCTATAGTCATCCATTTATTGTTGCTCCAATCTGTTTTTTTTTTCTTATGTTAAGCCAAGAGTTCTTAAGAAAGTTTGTGTTTGCCATGAAGGGATTTAAATCAGGAATTTCAGTATTAAGCCAAGTCAAGTTTATTTGTATAGCACATTTCAGCAACAAGGCAATTCAGAGTGATTTACATCATAAAAACACAAAAAATACAAAGTCATAAAACACACAGTCAAAAGATCAAAACATGCAGTAACACAATCTAAGTACGGAAAGCTCTGGATTTGTATGCAAGTCAAAAAAACATTGTTTTAAGTCAAGGAAGTTGGTTCTGAATTTATAACTATTAAATTAACTCACTGAGGGTATTTTTGTTATTCATGTGCATCTTAAATTTACAATATGATCATCTTAACACTTTCAAGCCTTGCACATGTGAAAATTCAAATAATGAGATTCCTACATTTCTAAACTACATATTCAAAGTTTACAATAGACAAAAGTATCAATCTTAAAAAAATAAATCTTGTAGTTTTTTGGGGGAGGTATAATCCTTTTGTCGAGGTTAATATATAACTGGCTAGATATTACTATTTTTTAAAAAGTGCTTTGTATGCTTTAGAGTTATAGCCTTAAAATATTGTTTAAACCATCTGTACTGTGCAGGTCTCACGTTGTGTGTCTGTGCTTTGCTCTCATATTTAGTCTGTCATCTGTTGTTGGCTCTCGTGGAGGGCCTGCCTCCCCCTTTTCGGGTTTGTTGCACCCATAACCCTGAAAATTAAAAAGTGTCTTAAAGCTGTCAGACAGTTTTGACCCCCCGCCCCCCATCCGCCCTCCTCCAACCACTCAACTAAAGCCCACATATATTCCCTTCAGTCCCAGTTCTTGTGTCTCACAGAGTACAAGAACTGGGACTTGTCGCTGGACACACAGCCATCTCCACATTTAAATTCTTCCTTCAACTAGAAGCACCTTTAGCCTTTGCCTTCTTCCCCCTGTTTTATATTTGTTTTTGTGGTCTAGCATGGATAAGTTGATTTGGTTGGAATTCTCTTTGATGAAAACACTAGGGGGCACTGCCTGTCCTTTGTTACCCCCCTCTTTCATTCAGGAGGCTTTTCGCTGTATCTTTTTGCAAGTATGTCTGTGTGTCCGTGCTTGCCTTCCTGTTTATGCTTGATTTTTTTTTTCCTTCCTAAAGCAGGTCCCCTGTCTGTAAAGGGTGACATAGATCTGCCATCAGACAGACAGAGAGAAAGGCAAGCAGGCACCAGGGTCTCTTGTGGTTGCCACACAGGACTAGTCCAGAACCTCCTGTCCTCATCCCCCCACTGTCTTCGCTATCATCCTTTGTTTCTGTTTGGTGAACCCAAGGGTTCGGGTTAATGAAAAGGGCTTGGACAACCGAGTGGAGCGACAGTCATCTCCCAGTTAACTCGACTCACCTCCAGCCTTCAGAGACCTTTTCTCAGTGACAGCCTCCCCACCATGTCGGCCTCTGCACCCCAGGTTGCTCTGTGCTGCCTGTTGGCCGCCGTAGCTTTGGAAGAAGTGTCTGGAGTGTTGGAGCCTTTTTTTTTTTTGGATGATGAAAAGAATGCATGAGAGCTGGTTCTCCAAAAACCTCGCAACTTATGCAGAGGAGCTTGATTGCCTTCAGGTCGGGTCAAGGAGCAGGCAGACCGAAAATAAAGATCAGCTTCACACCCTGAAGTCTGAGACAATACAAAGAAGGTGTAGATCTTTGTTTCTGGGTCCACAGCTTCTCCAGTGGTACTCTACTTGTTTTTTTTTTTTTCTTTGCATCCTTAACATACACTCAAACCATACCTTGCAATTAGTTTTAATGCACTCCTTCTTCATGCATCCTTAAGTCTTTTTAATGAATGAGTGCATTTTCAAGAGAAACTTTGAATTATTGATTTGTTCTGTTTTCTCTCCTTAGGCAGACAGATGATAAAGGGGGTTTGATGGTGCTAATTGGCAGCTTCCGTCCATACAGTGTGATTGGTGGTGGGTTGGGGCTGGGCGAAGTGAAGCGCTGTTATTGTTTAGAGGTGTCAAACCCAACACAGAACAAAGAAGATGGGAGAAATGTGCTGCGCGCGCCTTTCATTGCTGTATGCAGCTAAAGCGCGCACACACACACACACACACACCCACACACACACACACACTCTTATAAATATATATTAAAATTTACGTAAGTATGAACGCTCATTCCTGTCCATCTGCTCTCATACGCACACACACAGTAGACCGTTACCTGGCATCAAATAAGACAGAGTTCATCCTTACTGACATGCATACACCGCACAAACACACAAAACCTACACAGGCGCAGATACATGGTCTAGGGAAAGGGGGGAAAAAAAAGAAAAAGAAGAAAACTCAGTGTGAAAATGACAAGATAATAACCACATTCAAACTTACCTTCAGCTCAGTGCAAATGACACTCTATGTGAGATAAACTAATAAATAAATTTTCTTTTCAAATGCATCACACTGAAGGCCCCTAATTACCATACGCTGACAAAGACCTGACAGAGGTGCAGTAGTTAAAAGGTAATTTACCACAAGTAGGAGTTTGGATAGGGAGAAGGGTCAGTGAAATATCTCCCCTCACACACATACACACACACACATTGCCTCCATCTCTTTCTTTAAGGGTTTATTCATGCTTTTCAGGATTTCTCACGTGATTGACTGACAAGGTCTTTTTTTCGAAATAGCATCTTCAGTAATACGAAATAATTGACTCCCTAATCAAAAAAAAAGAGGTTCGTGGAATCCACAAACCCATCCGTAATCTTGGCTGGCATTTCCAGCAGAATTGACAGTTCTCATCGCTTCAGGCTCTATACCACTTTGATTTAATTGCTTTTTTTTAATATGATTAATAATATGCTTTGTGCCGGGTTGGGTGTTTGTGCATTCGCTTAGTGTTCGTTTATTCTATCTCATCCTTCTCCCAGGTGTTGTTTTTAATCAACAGTTAAAAACTCACTTAAAAACAATTTCCATTCTTTTTTATTTTTTTTTTCCATCACACAGCTATAAATTTTACTTTTAATTTTCTCAAAAAATCATTGATGCAAAATGTATATCAGCTTCAGATGAAAACAAAGACCTGACAGAGGTGCAGTAGTTTCAGGAAATTTTGAAAAATAATTTATCAAAGTAAATAATTAGAGATGCACCTGGCCAATACTGATTTTCAGTTTCCCTTGATATTTTCCCTGCCAGTTCCTGTTTTGACTAATTAGGATCTATATTGATCAAAAATGTTAAATGATAAGTGCAGTAGTTCTGAGTCCAATAGAGAAAAGGAATCACTAATGTCATTGTTCCCAGTAATATTTCAAAGCTCGTCTCTAACTTTTATTGGATTTTTGTTGAACTCAGACAGAACAGCGTAATCAGCCACTGTTGATTGAGATTGAAATTATTGAGGTTTTTAGTTTTGATGAATTTCATAATTAGGGGGAGATTTCAGACATTTGGTTATGTGACCTGTCTATCACAAACATATTTTTTTTAATTTGCCATACTGATTATTTTCTTCAATTTTCACAACAGATTTTTATGGGTTTTTAAAAAAACAAAACAAAACAGATTGTGTTAGGATTACCCTTTTGTATTTAATATATTTTACATTTAGGATATTTTTTCAATATAATTTTCACTAAGTTGGAATTTAAAGTGGGCTTTTCTGTTCCTTAATTGGTTAGTTGATTTACTGTTAATTGTGTTACTTTTTTAAGATATCAAAAGGATCTCCTGCAACATTTTTTAAATTGTATGCATTTAGGTATTTTTTTTTAACATTAAGAACAGTTTTTATATCTTGAGATCTCCAAGTTTTTAATTAATTAGGCAAAGCTTTATCTTGTGTACTCTTTCTCTTTTCTCTCTCTAGTTCTGACTCAACTTCACTCTAAAAAGTGCTTCTTTTTTTTGCCATGAGCCATGATTTGAAAGATAATTTCAGTTTGTAATATACCTCAATTTACTTTAGTGTCTTTCTGTAGTTCTTATTCATCTACCACTTTCTTTGAGGTCAGGAGGTTCGTAGGGAACGTCTATTTATTTAATTCCTTCATTTCAGCCTTTATTTTTTCCGCGTCCCTCAGTAAAGCAGACAGGCAGACATTAAGGACTTGAGGAACACTGTTTATCATTTTCATCAACGCTGTCTTTTCTTTTAATTTTCTTAAAACTTATATTATTTGCACTGCTTTTAGTTGAGTTGTGTGAGTTTACATGAAACGTCTTGACTGAGTTTTCAAATCCTGTAGCTCACACACACACACGCACACGTACACGCACACACACACCTATTGGCCAGTAATGTCCTGGACAGCAGGCACTTCCAAATTTGTTGTTTTCCTTCTCTTTCTCTTCACACATTCACACCTGAGGTGAAAAACCGTCCTCAGAGATTTTTGGTAGATTTTGCGATAAGCAGCCCATACCCTTTGAAAATGCATACAGAAGCTGGACGTTGTGTTAATATGGCACAGCATAAACAACTATTTCTATGGAACGTAAGTGTGAGTATTAAAAAAAAAACATAATAACTAGGTCTTTGTTGATAACAACAAGAGGTAAAAAAAAAAAAGTGACACAATTGTTAAAATTTAGCTCCTCACAACATATTTAGAAGAATCGAGGGAGAGCTCCACATCAGTGTGTGGTGTAATATTTTTTTCGCTGTACCCCAGTTGAGAAACGTACACACGACTGCCAAATCTGAGCTCGGTTAGTACAAGGAATCAGTGTTCATCGGCCCCCGAGGCTGCCTGCGTCTGTGCGTCTTAGAAATGGACAGCCGTACCCGATGGATATTTAACACATTAGCTCTGGCAGAGCTGAGAGTGGTGTGAAAACACACTGATTTCCTAAGTGGCAATCATATCAGCCTCGCCATCAGAGAGGCAGCAGAGAGCAAACATCTGTGTGTCTCACTGTGTGTGTGTGTGTGTGTGTGTGTGTGTTTGTGCCCTAGAACATGCATGTGAACTGTTTGTGTCCATCATTTAGATGCAGATTCCTCAGAAGTGGGCTTATTTTTTCTTAGTTCATCTATATATTTGGTTTAATTCTGTTGCTCACTCTTCATGTGCATGGCCGCATGCCTCCTTCCAAGCAAAGTTACCGAGAGCCCTTGTTTTTCCTAGATGCCTGTGTAACCCAGAGTTACCACACAGAAAGGTCTCAGCCTCCTCTAGCATCCCACCCTTGTTAGGACCCCTCGCTCGCTCCCTCCCTTCATCAATCCCAGTCTCCCTTGGCCTATCCATCCTCATATCCAGCTGAGAATTGCCGAACCGAAACTATGTTAAAACAGGGTCAGCCCCTGGTGCACACTTAAAGGCTGTCCCCTTTAACCTGCTCTGAAATACTTACGGCTATTATTATAGCTTATAAATCATTAAGAAAGTTTAATTATACGAAAATTTCATGGTGGAAATATGCAAGCTGACACATGGGAAGGGGAATTTAATGGGCCAGCAAGTCCCAGCACCGTGAGGAAAAATATTGAGGTTAGGTTTCTATTTTACAGCATAGCCGGAGGGTTAGGAGACGATGAGAAAGACAAAAAGACGCACTTTCAGAAGAACGAAGAAAGGCGATCCAAAGGAAGGCCTGTTTAATATATAGCAACTCAAGTCTGTTAACTAAAGCTGCTAATTTAACTTAAAATTTTCAAAAGAATGAGTAAAATTTGGTTGGAAAATGTTGTACCAGTTTTCTTAATTATATTGGGTTTTAATTAATTTAAATTTTAATTAGTCTTTTACGAACAGTGCCTAATTAGACCATATGATTCTGAGGATTTCTGGTATTACTAAAGCTAAAAGGCAGAACGTTGTTTGCCTTCTGACTGTTAACTTCTTTTCACAGTGAATTTCAAAGGAATATCGTTGGTATAATGAGGGCGAATGAATCGGTGACTGCCAACCCTTGTGGTGACAGTGTAAATTGATCAAACTGTTGTGAGCTCATATTAATAACACTTACTGCTGTGCAAATGTCAATGGCACGGTAATTAAATTCTGTTGTAGTTAACTATGATGCGCTGCCCTGTGTTTGAGTGGCCTCTTGGTTTATTAGGTCTGAAAGATATGAATGTAATGCCATTGTGACATAGAGATTTCAGTCATGTGGAAAACCCACTGGAATCTTACACATTTCCTGGTTGACATTTTAAACTTTTACTAGACGAATATCAGGTTATATGTGAAGAGGCCAGCTACCACTAGCAGCTTGCAATTTTAAAATATATTCTGAATACACGAGTCATTAAACCCTAATTAATTTTCAAATTTTGATTTGGAAAGCAAAACTCCGCTATGCGGCTTTATTACACACACATTTCCAAAAGAATCACTATTCTCAAACTGTTGTATGTTAATAGAAAGTCAAGTGGAAGGAAAAAGTCTCTCAGGAAGGAGGTACGCATAAGAGTATTCTGTAGAAATATCCACTCAGGTGTATGAGAGACACTCATAAGGACATGTACTACAACTAAAGTGGGTGCTCCAAGAACCACCACACACAGATGTTTCCAGAACATTGGCTAGTACTTTCCCATTTCCTTTCTGTAAGGTAATCCTGAACCAGAGACCTGTTTTTTTTTGTTTGTTTTTATGTTTTTTTTTGTTTTGTTTTGTTTTTTTGCATGATGTGGTTTAATAACTGTTGTGTCACTTAGTGCTTGATTGGCATTAAAACTGGGATGACCTAAGCCCGGTGGAGAGTCTGTAGGATATTATCAGGAGGAAAATGAGAGACGCAAGGCCAAACAAGGCAGACAAGCTGAAAACCACTAGGAAAGCAACATGAGCTTCTTTACTGCCTCAGCAGAACCACATGCTGATCGGATCCAGAATGCAGTAAAACAAGCAAGAGCAGCCTCAATCGAGTATTATGTGGATCCACTGTGCAGTATGAACATACTTGGATCAAGTTCTGACTTATTGCCATCTATTTGTAATTTCCACTAAACAGTGCTTTGAGCTTAGAAAGTAACTCATCATTTTGTCAGTCTGTACTCTGCATGCTGGTCTCCAATACTTCCTTAACAGATTATATATTTCTTTTTTTTTAATTAAAGGAACATCTTTCTTCGGGGGTGTATTACATATAAGCTATGTGGATTTTTCCCTTAAAACTCTCTCCCTTCCTTACTTCCTTTCTCCGTCCATCCCTCCTTCCTGTTTCGTCTTCCCGTCTGCCTCTTGTTTTTCCACGCGGGCACAGGCAGGGCAGAGCGCCCATAGCCGGCAGGCTTCCTGGCATGCCGCTCCTCATCCTCTGCCTTTTGTTTCCACCAGTGGACAACCATTCTCCACCTCTGCTGTGTCAGTAAATATTTATTGGCCTTCCTTTTCCTCACTGCCCCCACTGATTTTTTTAGTGTGTCTTACTCTTATTTGTACGAAAATGTGTGCTTTGCGTATGTGTGTGCGCAGAAATCGCTTTAACACATGTGAATTCGCTTACCACCTCCTGTTACCAAGTGTCCAGTGCCGTTGCTCACACAATTTAGTTATTTGCCCCCCCCCTCTCCTCTCATCTTCTCTGCATCATGCATTTGGCAGCCATGAAAGGAAAGAGGAAAAAAGAAAGGGAAGTTATCGCAGTTTTCTCTTGCTCTCTCCTGCCGTCCCCACTCCTTCGCCACAACCAAAGTTCATGCACCGGAGAGTCAGAGAGGAAAAAAATCTGCGACTAAATGCACATGACCTCAGTGAGCAAAAACCCCTACACACTCCCACAACACTACATGCACGTTCACAAACACGCTGCCTGTCGCTCCCTGGAGGCCCGTGGCCTCGTGCTGGAGAGGGCTTCCTTCCTGTGGTTAAGACAAAGGAAGCCAGGGACCAACAGGAGACCTGGGGCCGCTGCTTCAAAGCCACAGGAAGCGCTGGTGTTGTCTCTTCCTGTGGAGGGTGTTGGAGCGTGGGGGGCCAGCTGCCTGTGTTTTCACAGCCAGGGATGTCCTGATTGTAGTTTGCTTGCGCGTGTGTGTGTGTGTGTGTGTGTGTGTGTGTGTCACAGACAGGTTAGTTAAAGTAGCAGAGTATATTGCACTGTAACTCTGACCTTATATCAGTCACTGGCAGCAGATTGACAAGACTAAGAGGGATGACTCGTAAACCTTGTTCCTGTCAAAATCCCATCAAAATTTTTCTAAGACAGAAAAAATTAGCTCAATTAAAAAAAATAATAATAAAAAATGATTATTTTTCACATTAATTTAGAAAAATAATATATTATGTAAACCAAAGCCTGCTAGAGTTTCAGATGGCTTTCATATTTTTTTTTCTTGCTTCTTAGCCTTCGCCACAGTCTCTGCAGAGCCCACACATGCTTTCAGTGAGCACAAGTCTGTGTTTGTGCCCCTTTCCCCTGTTCTTGTGTTGAGATTTCGGGGGGTGTACATGTTGGTGTGCCATGTGTTTTCAAACCTTCCGGTGTGCACCCACATCCATGTTTGTTTGTTTTCTTCTGTACTCGCCTTGGCGTCTCAGACGTGCTCCTCTTACTCTCTGGCAGCAACAGGACAGTTAATCAATCAAATATTTAAGCAGCGCTTCAGTGCTCAGTGGGTAGTCCTAGATTATCTGTGGCTGTTGGCAGTGTGTGGCGCAGCCACATTATAAGCCTTGTCCCTGACTGCCATCATCATGGGGTGCTTCTTGCACACACTCTCTCCTCCTTCTCATTGGCTTCTGCTCAGTCTTCACTCTTTCTCACTAAGAATATTTTTTACTCATTTTTTTCTGTCTTTCCCTCGTTTTCTTGTGGAGGTTTTTTTTTTTCCTCGTTTTTGCACCTCTCTATTTGCACTTGTTCTGTGTATAATTATGGCTTTTCACAGTGACTATTTGACAGTAAGCAAGGCCCCTTAAAGAGCTCTCATCTTCCTGTCTTTGTCTGTATTTCTCTTTTCTCTCGCACAGCATTCTTTCCAGGGATGAGTGTGCCTGTCTCCCTGCAGGGAACTCCATTGTGGGTTGCTATTCATTTTTTTGTCCAATTATCTAGTGGCTTTTGGTGCCTTTGACATGTAATTATCAAAGGCCTAAATAATTGTCTTTATGTTTTTTTTACCGGTGTTTAGATGTAGCTTCACTGGAGCAGTCATGAGCAAGGGAGTATCACAGTGAGAGGGAAGAAATTAAGTATTTATCTCAACCAGGGATTAGTTTAGCATGCTGTTAAATTATGTCTTGTTGCTTATTTCAACTACTTTCCTTCATAAATAAACATTGTTCATACAATGACTTGCAAAAAGAGTAATGCTCCCTAATTTTTATTTTTTTGTACCATTTTTTAAAGTTACAACCACAAACTTCAAATTTTAGACTGCGCATAACTTGTAGCAGCATCATGCTGTGGAGATGTTTTTCTGCAGGAGAAAAAGGAAAACTGCTCGTAATGTGACATTGTTCGTAAATTTCTTTGCAAATAAAAATTTAAAAAGTGTGGCATACGCTTTTATTCAGCCCAGCCAACACCAGATTATCCAGCCCTGTGTTTAGCGCCATCCATCATTCCTCCAACTCTGTCTCAACTTTTCCTTTTTTCTGTTCCAGAAAAATATTGCCATACTATATGCTGCCACCACCTTTTGGTGGGGATGGTATGTGTAACATTAAGTGCAGTGTATCGGTGTTATCATTGACCTCTTTACTGTTTTTCTGATTAATGCTCACCTTTACAGTTTAGGTGCACAGCTGTGTCTTGGTAGATTTGCAGTTGTGCTCACTCCATTTTGGAGGTGCTCCATGTGATGCTCAGGATAAACCTCCCCAAATTCGTATATGTTATTCGTCTGTGGCGTTTCTTGGTTGAGCTATCATTATAATGAATTAAAACTACACACAAATCAAATCTGTTACGAGTGTCACTGTTAAACGGACTATAAGTGTGTGCTGGACTTTATAGAAGTTGCTTAATATTTTGGAGACCATGCTTTATCTTCCTTGCACTTTTCAAGTATATGCTCCTTTATGTTGTTCTAGTAAATAAAAAATATATAAAAATATTTAACTTTGAGGGAAGACATGTGGCAAAGATCAACAGGCTGGGACTCAAACATGTGTGTGGGTCACCTGTTTTGCCCCTGCACCACTGCCACAGCCAAAAAAACCTTTTATGAGTATATAGTTTGTCTAAGTTCCCAAATGTTCCCTTTTTTTCCCTTTAGACACAATCAATTGCATGTCATTCTCTAGATTTAGGCTTTATTGGAAGAATACACTTTGTAAATTAAAGTGTACTTCTATGTAGGACTTGTGAGAAGTCAGGTTTAAGGTAAGGCTTCTAGGTAAAGTTTACTTCTAAATGTGTCTGTTTTGCTTAACAATGGCCTCTGATGTTTTCACAGAACTTGGGGAAAACAAAAAAAAAACTGGATTTAGCCTTTTGTATCACAGGGGTCAGAATCTGTCATGCGGGTGGGTGTTTTTGGCAACCAGTTCTTCTGCTGAGTAATCACAGAAAGAGTTTATTAGCAGGGTCAAGGATTTCATAGTTCATGTAGAGTTTAGATTTATTTGAGGTTTGGGTGAATTCAACTCTGCCTTATTATTTTTGAGTTTGCCATCATGCTGCATTGAAATATAAAATTGAAGTGTAGTTGTAATTTAAAGAAATCCAGTTCATTATTAGAGAGTTTGTTTAAAATAGCATGGTTAAAAATGTAGTTTAATCCCATTTGTTTTTTGTTTTTCTGAACACAAAAGTTGACTAAAAGATGGGTTTTAACCCTTTTTAAGTTTGATTTTAAAATGAGCTAAAACTGAAAAATAACATTTCTGATGGACATTAATAAAAGTATCTGTGTCTGTTGCCCAGTCTTGTTTCTGTTCTCCTATCTTGCTGTTTCCTTTTGTTCTGCTGTGCATATCACTTTAAACCATTTATTAGCGTCTGCCCAACACCCACCTGAGTTTTACTCAGTATATCAAGCTGATGTAGCATAAAAGGAACTGCCAAATGTTTCAACATCTGTGTGTTGGTTTTAGGTTCAACAAGTATTTCCACATGTTTCTCCTCCCTTTTCCCTGCCCGTTCGAGCACTGGTCACAACAGCTGGCTCCTTCTCTTGTTAAAGCTGCTGTCTACAGTTACATAAGGAATTAGCAGATTTAACCTT
Organism: Poecilia formosa; assembly: GCF_000485575.1. NCBI lineage: Eukaryota > Metazoa > Chordata > Actinopteri > Cyprinodontiformes > Poeciliidae > Poecilia > Poecilia formosa. The sequence continues at coordinate 1,737,624 of NW_006799944.1, read as the reverse complement.
CTGAATAACGGTACATGTCTAACTCCAACATTACAGGATAACTGAAGGAGTCATGGGATAGGACAGATAAGAGTCACCTCCACATGGAAGCATGTGGCTTCATGGTTCTAAATATTTACAAGTTATGGTACAAGTGGGATTATACGTTCACCATACAGCTAACCACAGTTGTCGTTCAGGCTTGTAAAACATGGGACCTAGTGGGTGTCCAGATTACAGTAGTTCAGGGCCACGCAGCTGACAGCATTCTTGAACCTGTTACTCCTCAGCTGTTATTACAGCCAACTGTGTTTTAATGTAGGTTTTGTACCAAACTGTTTCATTACATTTCTTGTAACATTTATTTAACAAAGAAACGCTTACTGAGACTAAAACTCTCCAAGGGTTTTGGCAAAGTATGCACTGCAAATCACTGTAAAAACAATTTTAAACATAAAAGCACAGAATAACGAGACGTACAAGTTTTAAATGCATCAACAGCAAGATTTAATTCCAATCTCTTTAGAGATTCCTTCAAAAGTGGCAATAGATATCAGGTCCTGGATACTTATGACATTCAGCAACTGATTTTAGGCAAATGAAGCTGTATGTGAGCGAGTTTCTATCCTGGTTTTCCTTGTCTTTGACTTTGGTACTGATCAGACATTTGTGGCCAAATTTCAACCTACAGATTTTGTCACTTGGGGGGGTGAAAAAAAAAAAGATCCAAAGAATTCAAGGACAGAATGGAAACGAGACCACTGGCCTCAATCAGTCTGGAAAGAGTTACAAAGCCCTTTTTAAGTTTTTAGGACTCCAGCTAAGCACATGGAACCCATCATTCACAAATGGAGAAAACAGCAAACAGCAGAAAAAGACTGGATTAATGGGTATCCTACCAGCCAGTCATTGTTCATACATTCTTTACTTTAGAAGTGTAAGTTTCTGCAAACCTCCTGATTCCATCTGATTGTGGTTCACTTGTAGGCCCTCAAAGGGTAAGTGTTGTTTTTAGCAAAGGTTTCACAAATCAAATCAGTTTTTTTTATGTTATTTGTCATTTCTCTCATGTAAAGAAGAAGGTTTCAGTACCCATAAATACACCAGTAGTAGTGTTATGTAAATCATGCATTATATAAAAAAAAAAAAAAAATGGACTAACTATTGCCCGTAACGGCTGCATTGCTACCATTGCCTAACAAGTTCTCAATGTTGGAATCTAGTCAGAGATAGATATATTACATATATATATAGATAAATATCTTTCAAGGCTGGCTGGCTTTGTTAAATACATGACACAAGTTTACTTTAGTTTACTTTGTGCTTCCAACCACAGGAAGTCTAATAAAACATTCACTTCAATTTATTTGTATAGCACCAATTGACAAATGTCATCTCAAGGCACTTTGCAAAAAATAATTTCCATTCAGTCATGCATATATTTGAATTGACCCTACTTAATAAACAGTACAGTATCCTCAATTATGCAAAGTAAACCCATTCTCTTTCAGTATACATCTGAAGTATGCTGAAAATTCTTAGGTTAATAGTTTGAACTAGCCATTTTGAGACGAGAGAAAATTGTGAATGTGTTTTTAACTTGCAACAACTTCACTTTCTCCTGCTTTCTGACCTCAGTTATGTAGATGTTCAGTCAACAGTGAGCCATCATGAAGCCAAACCTTGGCTGACACAAGGTTTTGAGAGGAGTTTTTAAATGACTCCACTCATAGGACAAGTCTTGACAGAGAAAATGCTTACAACCACACATTGGTCGGGAGAATAAGATTTAAGCTCTTTGTGTTACCAGGTACATGTTTCTGGCAAGGTTTTCATTTTGATTACAGCTATTCATTGTCATATTCATCCTTTTTTGCACCTACCTGCTGACCTTGCTAGGTTCTTTTCAATGAAATTTACTGATTCAAGGCTCGTCAGTCGGATGATCTGCATTGATGAGTTAAAATTATGTCTGTACAGTCCTGTTTTAATTTGTTGAGGTATTTAAAATAGTTACAGTAAAACTTGTGCAATTCAGACATTTAACAGCAGTGGGTCAACTGCATCTTGCACTTGATTTCACAATATTAAATTGTGACTATATATCTCACGTTAAAGTCTAACCCGCCAGTTGCTATCCAGTTGATGCAAGAATGCGACTTTGTCTGGCAAGTAATGCCTCGCTTATTATTTTGAGACCCAGATGTGAAAGATAATTATTTAACCTTAGCACACTTTTTGAAACCATTGGTTTACAATATATAATTAAGTTAATCTTTAGTTTTGTAGAGTTGGTGCCTGATCTGCTGCCAGAATTGAAAGGGCTTTTTGGCATTAGAACCAGCATAAATGCCACAATATGTGAACATAGACTGGAAGAACTTAGTTATATCCCTAATTACTTTTTATAGAATAACATCAAAACTCATAGCTTTACAAAAAAAGAAAGCAAAAAACGGCAAAGGAATACAACAGAGTTACGTCAGGTACTCCAAATACTTGTTCAGTCTTAATCTTAAGGGCAAAACATACTGACAAAAATGTGACTTGCACGAAATAACTTTATTTTGGGCAGGGTCCTATTTTGAAATATTTCAGCTTTCTAAAAATAAACCACTGAAGTCCAGTGATCTCTGTGCTCTTTGTGGCTTACAAGTGTTAATGGTAAGCAATAAATGTTTGTCTAATGACGCACCGCGCTGTCAAAATCTTGACGAGTGGTTGCCATCTGGTTCTCGGTGTCCTCTCCTACCCATTTATCCAAGCAGTGAATGCCAACATAAGTCCATTTGACATTATATTTCCCCCCTTTTTTTAAATGACATTAACAATAACCCTTTATTATGTTTGGTTGTTGACCAGTCTTTCTGTAGACTCTGATCCTATTCTCAAAGTGCAGTTTCAGTCTCGGTGTTTCTAAGAATATACAGTAAGTGATTGCTATCCTATTGTTGCAAATCATGTTCCCCTTTCTTACAATTTTATCTTAAAACCAGGTAAAGTGAAAAAGCTTGTTCCCTAGACCTGGCTGCAGTACTCCTTAGGGTCGGAGCAGTGGTGTGGGAAGACTATTGTAGTGTGGTAACAAGTCCTTTGTGTGACATTTTCCTTAGTGTTGACATTCAGAAGGGAATAGGAAGACGGGCTTGTGAACGGCACTTTCTTTTGTGACATCTGAAGGTAAAGGGTATTAAGACTGGGGACCAGGTTATTTAATGTGCACAGGGAAAGGACATTTGCACAGAACGTGCCAAGGACATGCTACAGTGGAGCTGTGTTCTTTCATATTTCCCTCTATAACATTATGCTATACACCAGGTTGAATCTGTATTCTCTGGCTTAAAAGCCATTGTGGTTTAAGAAGTGGGCTGACTGTGCATAGTCTACTGGGAGTCCACAGTGAAAAGGCGTATTCAGATATTTGTATTCATATCCTTATTTTTCTGAAGATTACTTTTTTGTAGCTTTTTCAGTTTCTATAGAGTATATTGGTTTTTTTTTTAAATAAAGTATAATCTGAGCTGTCTGTCGTTGATGTGTTAAACAGCAGTATCCTGTATACCATTATGAGTGATGAGTAAGCTTAAATCCAGGCTAACAAGGTGAATTTACTTTTATTTTGCAGATGAATCAAAGGGAAATGCAGGTGAAGAACAGAGTGTGTGCTGTGGCTCTCACTGACTCTGCACATAACATTTGGCACCAGGAGACCTCCAAAGGGACACAGGACTGGATGCAGCAGGTAATACAAATAAATACATTCTCAGATATACAGCTACATGGAAAATCTAATGAGAAAATTAAGACTATGCAAAGTGCATGTGACAATTCATGACACCTTTTCCCTAACCTTTAAATGGCGAGCCACGTAAAACACTCCTTCACTAAAGTAAAACCTTTGAAGTCCTGGACAATTATTACTGGAGTGTTATCTCTTCCCCCTTTTTTTAAAAAATATAACCAGTTTCCACTTCCGCCTTAGGAGCATCTCAATGAATAACTGATAACATGTCTGTGTGTACAGCTTTACATGGATTTGTTTTAGATGTGGCCATGTGATAAGCGTACAGGATGGAATGCACGCGCATGCATGCATTTTTTTGTGGCTTCATATGAGAATTTGCCCTTTCTGGTGTGACCTCTGTGCCATATGCATCACCTGGGCTCACTCAATATGCACATACAGATGAGGAATAGCCAAGACCAAAGCTGCTGGAGATGCAAATGTCATGTGTTCTCTCTGTCACACACACACGTACACACACACACACTCTAACCCCATACCTGCTTTTGTATTACATTCTCTTTTTATATCCATGGCCTTTTGTTTCCACTATTTCATATCCAGCTTTGTCCACCTGTGTTTGACGAAGCTATGGTTGCTTGATTTTAGATCTTGATGGGATCCAAAACCTAACAGGATATATTATAAGCGAAGGAACATTTTTGTTAACATGGAGACCAAATTTTGTTCCTCTGGAGTCCAAAGATTTTTTAGGAGCTTGGGATTATCATCTTAGCGGTACTATCAGTTATTTTATTAAAAGGCCAATGATATATATTCAGGTATTTATAGTAGAAAGCAGATATTTCTGTATTCTATACAAAAATAAATATTTTTTTTCTTTCTGATATTAAATGAGTCTCAATGCTGAAATCCGATCTTTCTCGCCACTTTTTTAATATTCTAACGTTCTCCGTCAAATTATTTTTCAAGTAGAAGTTTCTTTACACTCAAACTTTAAGTTCCTGGCTGACATCTTAAGAAGTTTCCTGAATATTCCCACATAATGTTCTTTCCTCATAATGCCATGTGTGAATTGCACCAAAACACTCCCACTACATGATGCTACCAGCCTTGTACTTCCTAGTGATCAGGCTTGCCAGCTTACCTGTTTTTCATAGAACTGTAACGATGGTCATTATGTATGTACGATCAATGAACATTCTCATGGTGTTAATGCTTGGACATAATTGTTTGAATAGTTGATAAAAAAAATTCAGGTATCTGGATAGTGGCTTTTTTTCCCCTTTTGTTTGTTATTAAATCATAACTCGGGTGAGTGAGGCCTTCAGTGCTTTTGATGTTGTTCTGGGTTTGTTTGTGAACTCCTGGATTAGTTGTTGTAGCTTACAGTCGGCCACATTTTATATGGTTTACCTCAGCTTTGCATTTTCTCATTTTGTGAATAATGTCTGTCTCTCTCTGTGGTTCGCTGGAGTCCTGAAACCTAAGAAATAGCACTACTTTTCAGACTGATAGAGGCCATATATTTGTTTTCTCTTCTGTACTTGAATTTATTTTGGGCAATGATGTGTGGCTTTTTGAGATCTGTAAGCCTGTGTGGGAGACTTTTTGATTCTACTGCAGTAATCAGGCCTGAGAACATAAAGTGAAACTGAAGCAAAAATTATTCATGACACAGTTATTTAATAATTATACATGGGACACATTAGGCATAATTTGAAAACCTATTTTTCAAATTATTTTTTACACAGATAATTTTTATTTAATAATATCTATTTGATCTGAAACATGTAAGGGTGACCAAACAACAAAACTGAAAATACAAGTATGTGGCTCTAATACTTCTTCACTGCCCTGCAGGTGGCCTCAAGTTAGCTTTTGAAATTATTTGGTTCCTTTTTGTCTTATTTTTTTCTCTGTGTGTTTTCTTGTGACTGGATATAAAATTGAAATATAAATGACATTTCTACTTTAGAGGGCACAGTTTATGATGTAGGAATCCTCCTAGGTCTAATATGAGGCAGTGGTTGTATCAAAGGCTCCTTGGTCTTTGATCGTGGACTGATGGGTTCTTTGGATACTCTGAATGCTGATGTTTGTGATTATTTACCGTCACACTCTGTGGACTTCTTGTGCAAATCCTAGACAAATAAACCAAAAAGAACAGCGGTATCAGCAGCTTGTCCATAGCTGGATCCCACATATAAGCAGTACTTTGGAAGACACATGGACAGAATCACACACAGGGAGGATGGCTTTCATGCCACGACACATCCAAGAGAAGCGTTAGCATTGAATCGGAGTAGCACTCTAGGTGGTGTATAGATATGGGTGCCCATATGAGTAGGTGGATGTGAGGTCGGGGCACACCAGCCAGGTTCTTCTCTGTTCTCGTCAGACAGAGATAATTCCCTCCCCTGGGGGTTCAAGAGGTCGTTGGATGGCGGGATGGAGCGATCAGAAGAGTAGAAGAGAGAAGATGGGATTTAGAGATCAGTGCCTGCTGAGCCAGGTTACAAAGACCATATGGGTCAGACGAGGGGCACCTGACGTCACAGCAACGGCATAAAATACAGAGTGAAGCTGAAACAAAAGAAGAAATGGCAGTAAGAGAAACATTTCTCCATTGACTGACAGGAAAAGACAAAAAAAAAATAGTGAGAAGTGTTCAATTATTTAAATCCCATTGACTGCCACTGAGAAATTGTAGAGCTGTGGAAAAGGGAAAAACAAAAAGACAGGTACAATCTGAATGGAGTGAATACAGATGGAGGAGAGGGAATAAACTGATGTATGTGGAGATGGATGAATAGCGGAGAGAGAAGAATTGAGTGTGAGAGAGAAATCCGAATGATGGTGTACAGCTGGCAGCCTGTCACAGTCTCCAAGGTGTCTCCTGTCACTGTGCTGGCCTGCTGTCACACTCTAGTGGCCTGCCCAGAGCACACAGACACACACACAAATAAATATATATATATATATATATATATATATATATATATATATATATATATGCACTTGCGCACAAACAAGAGAATAAAGCATCCTAATCCTAATCCACAGAGATTATATACCTTCTGGAGGAGATGGGAGAGAGAGAAAGTGACCAAGAACTTCTCCTGAGTAGTTGCTTGAAAACTGTCGTGTGCTGCAGTTTAGGAGACGTTTGGGCACTGAGCCACTGTTTTTCTTCCTGTTTGCTCTCAGAATGACAGCGTTAAAATGCCATTCTTGGAACTGAGTAGAATAGATTGTGTGTAATTGAAAAGAAATTAATGGGATTCAACAAACTGCATGTATGTGTCTGTTAGTGTTTGTGTTCATATGTTGGTTTTAAGAGATCATTATCGATAACATTTTATTTATTTTATCTGCTGTCGAGTGATTAGTTTGATCTTGAGCTTTTCATTGTGGCTATGTTCCAATGAGTAAAAGCTTTAAGTGAGACATGTTTCTCAGATGATATAGGAAGTCACACCAACTTCAGTGGTTGGTGGCAACCCTGTTTGCATGTGTTTTTGTTGGTAATGTAAAAGAAACAGCATGCCTTGCAGTATAAAATGTATCCTGAAGCAGGAACTGGATCTCACACACAGATACAATCTGTGTGTAAACTTTTTGCCAGAACTCAAAGTTGTTCCTGTTCCTGTTAGTTGAACAGGAACGGATTTATCTCGATCTAAATGTTTAAGCCAAAATCTTGGTGTTACGAGACTTAAAATAGTCTGGAATAAGATGAAGTGCCATGCAGAGTTTGTTTTGTAAACGGATGCATGGTTAGTGGAGAAATGGAGCCACTGCTTCCACATTTTGAAAAGGAGGGAAAGAAAAACTGTTTTTGCAAAAACAAAAAAAACAAAAACAGTTATCTAAGTTTTAGTCTTATTGTAGAACAAGTCACATTTAAAGTGGGAGCCAACCAATGAATGGACCAGAAACATTTTTGGTGCAAAATTAAACATATATTTTAGTAATATCATTGAAACAATAAAAAATGGTTAAGAAACAGAGTATTTTGATTGTCTCCTATTTATTTTGGAAGAATATCTGGCTTGGAATGAGATTCTTGCAAAATAATCAAATTGAGTTACACAGTAATTACATAAAAAATTGCATAAAAAATACCACAAATATCCATAAGGTCAAACTGCTTCTATTCTAAGCAACAATTTTTCAAAATCACTCATAATATGAATTATGAGTAATTTATGCATACTAATTTATTTTGAATATAATTTAAAAATGCATAGATATTGAAAAAAGTAACAATGAGCTGAATGTTTTAGATTTAAAGTGCTCATTGCATTGAATATTATAGGTTTTCAAAAATTAATACTGCTACTTTAATTTAGAAGCCTTATTTTCTTTTTTTTTTCTTTTTTTTTTTTTCCAAAAGCGATGTCATTGTAGAAAACAAAGAATGAGTGTGCTAGCCATCCTTCAGACACCTAAACATCAGTGTGCAGCAACAGGTCGCGAAAGAGACAACAGAGAGCTCACCATCTTTCTCAGGCTTGTGATTGTAATGATTGCTTAACCTTAGGAAATGTATGATGGGACTACTTAGCGGTTTTGAACTGTAAACTTTTCAAAACCTTGGTAAACTTTAATAACCCACGCTTAAATGTGTACAATAAATTCATTTCTCCGTGAGTTTGGGAGCGGGTGGGGGGGAGTTTCATCTAATGTTGCGATTCTGTCCACATTTAAAACACTGTGGAAATCATGGAACTATATAAAACATAGAGAGAAACATACACAGAGCTACATAGTTGTGGGAAAAGCCGAATCTATCTACCTATTTGTTTCTGTTTTGTTGATTAGTTGAATGCAAGGACTTGAACGGTAGACGAGCAGCTTGAAGTGATGATGCCATGCATCAGAGGCAGCCGATGAGATGTGCCATCCGATTGTCATGTCACCCTTCTCTAATCCCAGCCAGCAGGCCTTGCCTTTATGTGAAGGCTGTTATGCCTGTGGTCTCCCACAGCTCTGGGGCTTTGTGCTCCGTGTGTCTGTGTGCGTTTGTGCATGTATGTGTGTGTCTATTTATGCAAGAGTTTGTATGCACATGTGTGTTGTTGCCTTGACAAATCTATTCAGAGCCAAACCTCCATGTCTCCATTGGTGGTGATAGCGGAGTTGTAAGGGATGGAGGAGGGCCCTTTGAAAGACTCCCCTCCTTCTCTCCCTCTCCAGTCGCCTTCAGCCCACTGCTCCACAGCCCAGCTGACATCTTCCTCCAGACAAACTGAATGAATTAAAGAAGATACAATGAGACACTTGATGTAGCAGTCAAGGAGCCCCACTGCTTCTGTGCTGCTCCACACAGCTCTGCCCTCAAACTCAGACTCAGAGGAGAGCACATCTAGGGCAAAGCAAAAGATCTAAAAATACACAATATGCCACTGTTTACCAAGATGACTTTTCATCTTCCCCCAGCACTAAAGCCCCCAGCTGCCTCCCCTGTTTCCCCTCTCATCTCTTCACTGATCTTTCTTCAACCTCTGTGGCTTCACTTTTTCTATATCCTCTCCAAATACAGTTGTGTTTGATTTATGTGACTAAAGGAATGAATGAAACATGATGGACTCGATTCAAGAGGGCATTTTTTTGATACCTCCTTTCCATTTTTTTTTAAATTAAAAAAGTTCCACAATCATTTTAAGTCAATGAAAAGTAAACCTAGTAATTCTTTTAGAACAGATTCATCAAGCTGTTGATGGCAAAAGACTAAAGTTTTACCTGATGCAGAAGATACAGAAATAATTCAGGGGTCACTTTATCTGTAATATTTTTATTTTAAAACATAGCAAACACATGTAGGCAAGCACACAGCATAACTGATGCCTTTATACTTTCTCAGTTAATCATTGAAAACATGTCAAAAATGTGAAATAAGTAAAAGTCATAAATAAACTTTTACTTTGTTGTGGTCAGTTCCTTCTTTTTCAGTAACACTGTAATTTAATAACTTCATTCTGGCTCTGAATGTTTGTTCTTATACTTTCAGACCGAATGTGTGATATTATCTCCAAACTCTTTGATGTGGTACAGGACTCAAAGATGAATTAATGTGAATAAGCTAGCCCTTTTATAACACAGAAAACATAGACCATGACTTGAGCATAACTACACTTCACAAACTCTGAAATAGTGAAACTTGCTCTTGCTCTGCATTTACCATGCTACTGTAAGAACGCCATTTTTATTGTTCTGCCTGTACAACACATTTATATACATGTGTTTGTTTGAGAAATTGACTTTTCCTGGTGCAATAAAGTTGTGACGATTCCTACAAGATCTTGCATGTGCACTTTTGGCACGAGCAGCAGCAGTTTTGCCTGCGCTTGCAGTGACGAGATTCTGGGGTTCACTTTCTACACATGCTGCTCTGTTTGTTCTTATTTTAATTGGACATTTTTGTCTAAGAAGGACACCATTGACTGACTTTAATTTCTTTCTTGAGTCTGATACTTTTCACAAGTGTTTCACTTGTTTTGAAATCCTGAGTTTTGTAAACCTTGGGCTGATGAAACTACTCTTCAAAGCAAAACTTGTATTATGGGATCCACTATCTCCCCCTAACCATTTTCTAATCTTCAGCATGCTTTTGAAGTAATATGGCTTTGGATTTGTTTTCATTTGATTTGTACGTATTGACTTTTCACATACCACGGTGTCTGTTAGAGGTTATAACATGAGAAGTGTTGCATATTTGTCCGACTTGTCAATCACCTTGGACGTCTGCGGGTTAGTAGGAGAACTCAGAAGCACGTGTGCCTTTTTTTTTCCTGTGTATTTGAGTTTGAAGGGATCACAATGCATCTTTGTGGGAGACCCTCCCCCGAAATGAAGTCACTGACCCACACACAGAAACCTTTACGCACACACAAGCATGCACTACGCAGTAATGGCTGTCAGGGGGCCAGGGTGAAAGTAAACAAGGGCAGATAAGCAGTGAATCAGAAGGACGCCAGCTGCACATTCTAATCTCTTTACATTTTTTCTTTCTTCTGTTGAACTTTTATCTTATCTAGGGGAGCGTCTTCTCTAAGCATTCCTTCTCAGCCTCCCTGTCTCGTTTCCCCTATTCCCTTGTTTTTGTTCTAACCCTATGAACCAGAGCATGCCAGTCCACACTGCAGAGTCAAAAGAGACAAACACAGTTTGATGTGTTGTCATCCACTGACCCAGTCAATGAAAACTCAAAACTGGAGCAAAAGGTAAAGCTCTCTGTTCTCAGGGATTGATACATTTTACTGAAAGAGCATCAGATTCAAACTTTGTATGTGTGAAACACCCCAGTGTGAGGCGGCACATATAAACTAGGAGCGATACACAAGATGGATGAAGACAGCAGCAGCAGATAAAGAGGTCTTCCTCCCTTTCTGACAGTGGAGTTGTCAACCACAAGGGGTTTGAGAAGAGTTGGGGTGTTTTCAGGGGGTTATGGGTCAGCAAGCGGGGCAGACACCCTCTCCCCCCAGGGCGCCCAGTGATCAGCCATGGTAGAAGGCCTCAGCTCTCCACTCCAAACAAACGCCAGGCTGTCTTAGCAGCATGTCACAGAGCTTTTAATTGCTTGTTCTTGTCTTTGTCTCCTCTTCCCCCACCGTTCATACTCACTTCTTTTGCACGCTTTTTTTTTTTGCCCACCTGTTCCTTTATCTCTTCTGCTGTGCCTTCTGTTGTTTCTTTTACATGGTCAACATTACAGAGCTTTTCTTCAACGTTTTAGTATTAACATCATCTCTTTTACTATTCCTGATTTAAGTAGATATTGATTGCAGTTTGTATTTATTTGTATGTTGAGTCTTTAGGAAACTGTAGTTGTCCACTGTCCTTTTTTTCATAATAATAATAATAATAATAATAATATACTCAAGAGTAAAAGTTGTGATATGTGTTTTGACATATTTGTTTCCTTGGTTTTGTTTCCTACAGTGCTGTTGTAACTGGGTATCGAGTCCCGAGCCACTGGACACACAGCTTGAGCCCATGTTGCCAGACTGCCCTAGAGTTTCTGCAGGTAATACTCTGGTATTCTGTACCTACACACTCCTCAACGGTCGCATCTTTCAAAGCCTGAACTCTGCAGTAGTGTTGGCGTTATTGGGTTGAGTAAAGGACTTAATACTTTAAAGTTTGAATATTGTCAAATGGTGCAGCCTTTCCATTAATTGTTGAGATGGATATAATAAATGTATAATCATTTTTGATAGTAATGACAATAGAAGTAGTGTAAATGCTCCTTGTGCATTTAGTATTAGTCCTTTTTTTTTATTTGCACGTATGTTTGTGTGTGTTGGGTAAATCAGTCTGCATACAGCCACCTGAGCACTGATGGAGAGCGATCATTGTCAATCAGACTCAAGAACTCTAAGCTTTCATGCTATTTTAAAACACGAATACACAAAGATTTTCTTACATAAACTGTCAGTTCAAGTTCAGTTCTATTTCCGACTTCTTTGTCCCGTCTTTTTCATCATCCACTCTGCCTCCTGTATTCATTAATCCTCTCCTGCAGTGTTTGGCCTCCTGTCCCTGTGCCCTCACTGCTGTTCACTGGCCTCGATGATGTCATGTCCATCATGAGAATGTGTCCTTAATGTAGGATTAGGGATGAAAGCTGTAATCCTCAACATGACTGTTGATAAGAGATGATGATTGTGATGTTGTTTGAAGAGTGACACACATTTAGATATGCACACACTGACAAACAAAGAGAAGACTCAGTCTTTAAATAGGAAAGAGTATATATGTGATGTATTTCAAGGCACTTTTTAAATAATGTATTGAGTCACCACTTGTTTAATATGTACCTACCAACAGATACCTGGGAAACTTGGAATATCTTGCCTCACATTTTGTCACATAACAACCACAAAATTCAATGGATTTGGGTGGATTTCAGGTAATGGATCTGCACAAACAATTTAATGTTTGGAAAGTGGACAGAAGCATGTTCATAGCAGAAAAATAGAAATCTGAACGTGCCTAGTTAATTTCCATCCAGCCTCTTTAGACCTGTATGTGGTTGTCCACTTAAACTGACAAGCCTGTAATAAAATAGTTTAGATCAGAAGTACCCTTTCCTCCAAAGTAGGATGGGTAACAATTTCTGTCTTTGAATGTAAAAAGTGACCCATTTGAAAAGACTGCAACTGTAATTCAACTAAACATTTGTACTATAAGAGTGAGGCACATTTTTTCAGAACTTAATATGTAAAAACTTCTTAAAACCCAGTCCTCTTTGTGTCATGTAAACCCTCAATAAACTGCATTGAAATGCATTGAAATTTATGGGTGTAACCAAGCAAAATGTGAAAAGGTCTAAAGGGTATGAATACTTTTGCAAGGGACTGTGCGCTCCTCTCTCACTCTCTCATTTCCATCGCCGCTCCGGAGGTTCATACCTTGTGATTTTATTCCCTTCAAAGATGCTCACTGACATCATAGTGAATGTATAGGTCATCTTACACATGCCCCCCATGTCTGCGAGTACATCTCTTAACATTGCTATCTCGTCTCTTTAACTGAAAAAGGCTTGTTCCACATGAAGCAGTGTGGGTGGTTGGCCTGAACATCTACCAGTGAATCAGCTCCTTGAAATGTCACCTAGCTCTCAGAACAAAATCACTGCTTTATTTCATGTTCAAATGTCATTTTCTTTCACTCTCCCAATTCGGCCTCTTCTCAGCGACTGCCGTCAGTCAAATGACAGCTGCGGTACAGCCAAAGTACCGAGGTCACCAATTTTAAAACTTTTGCCGTGCCTAACATTGTCCAAACACAGAGCTGTTTGACACATTATCGTTTTGGTATGTGTGCACTATTGACTTGTGCTATGTTGACTCCTGCTACTTTAACTGGGCTGAAAAGATCTGGGTCTCTAGCTTGCTAAGAGAGCTGCCAACTCAGCTTGTCTCTGGTCTTTTGGTGGCAGCTTCTGATGTCAAAGGTTGCCTCAGTCATCTTTGTGTCCTTGGCAGCCTGGCAGGTTCACAGGCAGCGGCCATTGTGGTGAGAGTTACAGCAGTGCAACAGAGGTGACAAGGTTGAGAGAGGGTTGAGGGAAGGCTGTCAGGGCATCGTGGAGCAGAATTTCAGTCAAGCCAAATGCCACCATGGCTGCTGTTGTCTCGGTTGCCATGGTGTTTGCCTGTGTGTATGTGTAAGTGTTGGTAATTGGGGCTAAAGATAAAGCCTCTCAGTAACAGAAAATAAGCCAGTGAATCCTTGCTGTCATGCCCAACATGCGTGCACACATATCCAGGGGCTCACATCACAATGTGAACTACTGCTCTTGTGTGTAGCCAGGCAGAGCTGGGCCTGAGGCAAGTCTGGGGCTGGTGTGGAGAATGGCATATGTTCAGACAGACCCGCGCTAAAATGTCTGTGGGCTAGCAAAGTATTCAACTTCTATTGGTCATGCAGCATCATGGAGAAATGGGATAAAGGATCAGTCGTCCTTTTGCTTTATTTGCAGTGTGGGCATTAGTTTTTTTTCTCTTCTTATTCTTCTCTTCCTGGAAGAGAAGAATAAGAAGTGTCTGTCTACCTCTCTCATATTTCCCAGTCAGAAATCTGGCTTCTTATGACTGTCTTGTATTTCTTTCAAGGAACTTAGAAAATCTGACTTTCAAGTATGAAGTTCAGCTGTGTGTTTGACCTGCACAACATTAACATCATAAAGAGTTTTCAGTAATCATTGTTAACTATCATTTCCAAGTGCCCTAATTTCACACTTTGCATGGTTAATATTACTGTATCTTCATGGTGCTGGAAGGAGTAAGGCTGCTGCAGATGCTCACAGCTGACCCGGATGATAGTGCCAATATTCAGCAATGATATTACAATGACAATTTTAAACATAATGCAGTGTTTTAAATCATCCCAGTGTGTGTTTATTTAGATAATGACAGCAAAGTTACACTGTATTTTTTTTTATTTTGGTTTCGGTTCAATTTATTTGCATCATACAAATCCCCAGTTAATGTCATCTCAGTATACTTCATGCAAAAAGGTAAGCAAATTAAGGTAAGCTGGATTGATCAGCTAAATCTAATCCAGTTCCAGGACAAATCAGTTTAATTTGATTCAGCTTAAAGTGCATTATGGTCCAAATAAGACAAATTATATTAAATACAGTTAAAAATGTTAGTAAAATGTGTTTGGTCTGAAGAAAGTAGCAAAGCAATATTTTTATATTACTAACGCTTTGAAATTTATTCATTGTTTTAGATAATTACAGAATGAAGAAGGCATTGTGCTGTGAACAGCAGTGAGAATGTTTTGGTTTATGATCTTTTTTGATGGGTTGTTTGATCACAGAGTCTGCACTTTCAAAGGTGGGAAAGCCCCTTTGCTAATAACACACACACACACACACACACACGCACAGACACACCTACAAATCGCTTCCTCTTAGGTGATTATTCATTGTCCAAGCTGATTATTAATTACAAAGGGAGAGCTCTCTGAATGTAAACACTGATTAATGGCTAACAAAAGTAAGTTAATGTCTTACCTGTACTTTAATTACCGTCCCTGCTCTCCTACAAGCAATATCGCTTAAAACTGCAATTAACCATAATGGACTGCAGAAAGGGACTTCCTTCTGTTTTCACCTGTCACAACATATATAAGTTGGTATGTCCCTTTGTTATTTTACAGTGGTTCGCATTTCTGAATATTTTCTAGTTAGGATTTCATCTAAACTTACTGATCTTGTTCAGAAAAATTAAAAGTGGTAGCTGCAAAACTTATCCAATCTTTAGGAATTACTTTTTTTTTTTTTTTTTTTGTGATGTACTGCGAGCTGACTTTGCTCTTCTCTTTTTCTACAGCCAGTATATCTGCAAATGTACTTAGCAATCTGGCACATCACAGCAGAGACACAAAGGAGTGGCTTTTATTAAAGAAAATGTGTTGACACATGTGCTGCCATGCCATGGGCTCTATTCTGCTCTAGGTTCATCTAGACTGTGACACTCACCTCCCTGATCCACGCATTGCTGACCATGAAACACTCTAGCTGTCTACACCTCATCACTACACACACACACACACACACACACACACACACACACACACACACACTTACTGACACGCCACATCTGATGGATGTTTGTGTGCCTTAAATCTTTAAAAGGAAATCTAGGCTCACTCGGATGAACTTCATGTCCTCCCACCACTGTTTTTTCAGCTTGGTGTGGTGGAAGTTGGCTGTCTCGGTCGAAGATCACTTGCAAATATGTGCGTCTGTTGTCTGTGTTTTTGTATGTATTTCAATGTTTTCTCAGCTCAGCCAACTCATGTTCAGCTAATGTTACAGGAAATACGTAGGTAAACTCTGGCAAACTATTCTTTAACCCCTGACCTGGATTCACTGAGGCTGTCTCATGCTTTTGTCTGGGTCACATTAGTTGCAGACCAAATCATAATAATGCGGAAAGAGCTCATGTCAAGGATTCCAGACTTGGTGAAGCTAATAGAAATAATTGTCCCTAATTTTGTGGAGTAATAAGGATTTGGTTTATCAATACTTTTCATTAAAAAAATGTATATGATTGCAATATTAATATTTAGGTATAAAGCGAAAATAACACAAATTAAAATCCCATTTCTGTGTTGCAACCAAAAAAGGAGCTTCTGAAAAAGCACGGTGCTTTCTTGAAAAAGACAAACAAAAAAAATTGGCTTATCCCTTCCACTGCCTGCCTTAAATATGAATGTTAATCATTAATTTTGCATCAACAAGCAGCTTCAAACAGTTAATTATTTAGCATTTTTATCAGATTTTGTTATATTACTTTTTTATGGTGGTTGTGCTATCTTAATTATAACTAGAGATGTGTCTGGGAAACAGTGTGTTTTTATTTCACCTCTGCACCATGTAAACCTTTTTTTTACAGAGCATTGTGTTGCCGTCTGTAAGTCAAACTCAAACCAGTATTGCAGACAAAACAAATAGAAGCATGAAGCATTCCAAAACTTTTGATCAATAAATGGAAGTTCAGCAACGTTCAGTGAAACACTCATACAATTTTCCACAGTGAATTGGGCTTGTCTAATCTCATTACCATCTTAGTGCCAGATATGCCCTTGAGGGACATTTTGTATTCACTGTTTATTAGGTCCTCCGATTTTGCCACCTTTTTACATTTTGTCATATAACTACAAACATGTAGCTATTTTATTGTGATTTCTAACCAACACAAAATATCATGCAGTCATGAACCAGAAAGAAAAGGTTCAGTTGTTGTTGTTTTTTTCTTTCAAATCAAAATCAGAAAACCTTGCCAAGCCTGTTTTACTTGGATATCCCTCAATAAAATCCCGTTTCAAAAATCCCATTCATGTGTCATTTAATTTGTCCGACTTTAATATTAGCTTAAAAATAGTTTTTTGAAGGGCTCAGAGGTTTGTTAAAGAAACAGCATTACAAAGACCAAAGAACACAGCAAGACATCTCAGGGTGGTGGTGAAGTTTAAAGCAGGGTTAGAATATAAACAGTTATGTTACGGCAAAAACCTACCAAGACGTGTCTGTCTCCATAGCAGACAGGGCTAGCAACAAGAGCATTTATCAGAGTGCCCAGGAGGCTCTCAGTAATTCTGGAGGAGCTGCTTTAATAGAAGCAGTGCCAAGAAGAAAAGTCATTGTTGAAACAAGACTACAAGAACTCCCTTCTACTGTGCACCACAAGCCAAGTAGAGGACACAGCAAACATGTTTAAGAAGGTGCTCTGGTCAGATGAGACCACATTTTAACTTTTTAACCACTGTGGAAAAAACTAAATGTGCCAGAAAGCTAACACTTCACATTTCTCTGAACCCACCATAGCATCCGTGCTTGGTGGATATAATGTTCTTCTGCAGCAGGGGCATGAAAGCTCATCATGCCCCTGAGCTTGAAAAAAAAAACAATACACCTAAAAAAAGGTCAAAAATTGAAGAAGAAACATTTGGAGGCTGTAAAAGATGCAACAGTGGCAGTCTACCTTCCAACGGACAATAACCCATAACAACAGAGCAAAGTCCAGATCTAAAGTCAAGTGAAAGTTCGAGGCAAGAACTTTCATTTGGCAGTGGTGCAGGGGTAACACACGCAATCCATGTACAGAGGTCTCAGTCCTCATCGCGGCTATCAGGGTTGAAGTCTTGACCTTTGCTGCATGTATTCCCCCTCTCTCTTTCCTGCTTTCCTGTCAATTCACTACCTAATAAAGGCCAGTAGAGCAGAAAAAATCATTTAAAGCAAAATAATAATTTGAGTGAAGACTTGAAGTGAACGAGACTTATTTCAAGAAGACTGGAAAGCTGGTCGACCATTCTCCAAAAGACTTAGTTGTACCCAAATTGACATATTTTCCATGCACTGTAGCTTTTCTAACATTCTGTATATTCAGCCCATTTCTATTAAAGTGTGACTTTAAGATAACCTACCAATCAGTGGTCAGCTATATTGTAAACTTTGAAAGAGTTTCACATATAGTTTCAATTTACTGCATGGCATGAAAATGTTTAAAACCTTCTTGGTTGGTCAAGTCTATATCCTCCATCAGTAATCTGGATCAGATGGGGGCGCTCCTATGCAAGGTACAGCAGAGCTGGCCACCTGCTGCTTTGCAATCCTCAAGCCTCTTAACTTCTGCATGCAGTGTCCATCTTTAGTTGCTCGGAGGGCATCCCCAGATTAGCGCACCATGGACATGGATCGCATTTGCCCATATGGCCTCTTCTCATTGAGTCGATACATGCTCTAATCTGCCCAGCCCTTCCCTCTGAGCTCGACATGCAACAACTACTGAGAAAAGTAACATGCACATCATGTATGTACAACCTCACAGAAGTGGTAATCAAGGGCGTCGATGGCAACCTCAAAGGTTACTAGCATGTTTTTTTAATCCCAATTGTTGTGGAATTGTGGATAGTTTTAGGGTGGCGACATAGCGCCAAAGTAATAGCCCTAAATAATACACATCCTTTTTGTGGGTGTGAACTGTTTTTAAATGCACTCCCTGGTGTGCAATTAATCCAATAATCCCAGAGAAACACAGTGAGTCCTAGAACATAAACTACTATTATGAGTTTAGCTGCTGTCTGTATCCCATATCTTCCCTGTGTCTTTATCCGCTCATTAAGAAATCACATCTTGTCTATCACAATTGTCACTGGCATGCAAGAGTCCCTTTGCTTGTAATCTTTACTGCCACAAAGACTGTTGGCGAGATGACGGAAGTATCTTTAAAAAATTAGGTGATGGTGGTTGTTTAGGTTTCATCTGCCATTTCTTCTTCTTTAAAACAAACACTTGTCAACTGAATTGCAGGGTAGCACAATATGACTGGAATGTATAGGCCTATTCAAAGAACTTGGGCTAAACGTGTGAAGCAGAGAGTAATATTTTAAGGTATAATAAACGTTTTTGTTGAAATGTTCTATTAACAGATTTTGGGCTCTAAAAAATTTACCTGCAATTGTAAGTAATATCTTCATTTTACCAAAAAAAAAATAAACATCATGTTGAGGAATATAAATACTTTAGAGTTCACCTGGACAACATACTGGACTAGAGACACAATAGTGAAGCCGTCTGTAAAACAGGAGAGAGCAGGATTCATTTCTTGAAGATGCTAAGGTCCTTGTAGGTTTGCAACAAGATGCTGCATATCTTCTACAAGCCTGTTGTTGAGAGCATCATCGCTTCTGTCGTCATCTGTTGGGGCAGCAGCATCAGAGCCAGGAATTTAAGAAGGCTCCACACCCTGATAAAGAAAGCTGGTTCTGTTTTCGGGTCAACTGTGAACACTACTAATACAAAAGCAAAGGGTTGATTTCTGTGCTTAGAAATAAAACCTATTTATGCTTGAATATTGTTTAGAAATGTAACCAGGTGAGAAATATGAAAGCAGAAGTAGAAAATATTTTATTTTGAAAATGAAAAGCAATACAAAGGTGTAATAATGACTTGTTTGTGGCCTAGGAAGCAGAAAGTGCTTAGATGGTTTCTTTGCTTATTGTGCCAGGAACTAATGAGATAGGCTGTGCTGATCCCTCACTGAGGCAATGACTACTAATCCTCAACACTGTTTTCCTGCTCCGGTTGTTTATCTACCAATATCCTGTGACCATCCATGGCATGTCACTGCTTTGTGTAGCCCCAAGTGACCCCCAACCTCTGTGTCAGCAAAGTTTTCAGCTTTGAAATCGATCTGGTATCTGAGCCAATGTAATGTAATAAAAAGTTCAGCTTTTTCTTTCTTTTTGCTCAGTGTATAACTAAGCTGTTTGTTTTTTACTGCTACGAAGCATGTGGACTATGTCTCTCTCTCTCTCTATTGAAACTTCAGTGAACTGTATTTTGGAAATAATTTAGAAAATGAATTGCTTTTATAAAGCTTCTTACCTCTTATATCTTTTTACTGACTTTGTACACCGTATTGGTATTGAAAAAAGTCTGTTTCACTCAGTGACATCGTCTGCACTGGAGACTGCTATTATTATTGCAACTTAGTAGATCAAGGATCAGAAAAACACCACATTCTTTTTTCAGATCACTGAGACACTAATCAGGGTCGATGCAGTCACTAGTCAATTACTTTGTAGATCTTTAGGGATTTTCTCACGTCATGTTATGTTTAAAGTTGTGGTCTTGTTGTGGAACGACCAGTGAATACATTTCAAGCAGTCAGAAAATCTTGTACACTTGTAAGTGTATCTTCCTACTACAAGGAATTCTGTGTGTACCGCCATGTTATCAGAATGACTTAGAGACACACTAGTTATCACTTGTGTGAGCCTCTAAGGGCTAAGCTACAGAGTGGATGGAAAAATGCCACTCCTGTCTTCTCTTTGTCTCTCCTCCAGTGTGTCCACCTTCTGCAGAATACATCTCTTATCTAATCAACAAAGAAAGGCCCAAAAATACACAAAGAATGCATTTACATCTGCAGATCCACAATCAGAGATGGCACTGAACATCTAGACACATTTAGTGATGCAACCCCAAACATACACACACCACTCATATCAATCCTTACATTGATCTGGGTCAAATCTGGATGTCAAGATATGATTAGCTGCCGTCGTAAAATGCAGGAGCACCCCAGGGGGCAGACAGCAAGCCAAACATGCAAATCAGGAGGTCACCACCAGGTTGTGCAAATAGACCTTGATGTAGAGAGAAATTGAATTAGGAGAAACCTCTGTACCTATAATTATGTCCAAATAACTGAATCACCGTGGTCCTCCTTTCAAATATCTTTGCCACTAAAGTCAGCAAGAAGAGCTGTGGGATCAAAGTTTAACGCACAGATTCTGAATCCATCCCTTTGCATTATTTTAATCTCCTCATTTCAGGTTGCATCCCAGCTTGATCCTCAGATGTCACCAGTGGGACACCACTTTACCCCAGAGACCCAAATATCACAATCTCAAACAAAAAAAATACATTAGCCTGGCTGGCACATTGTGCCTGAAACACGGCAAGAGCACGAAAGGAGGTTGACACCAGCCAGTGTGGCACATTCTTGGAGAGTTGGCTGGATGTGAATTGCATTTGGCACCAGGAGGCTATCAGGTAGTAATTACTATAGCTAACATCCCAGATGAACGAGTCAACTCAAGGTCAGCATAAAAATCTTCAAGGGTCTTAGTAGGTAAAGGTTGGAGGCCAAGTCATGCTCCTCTCACTCCCTGAGTATAAGCTCATGCCTTGCCTGCTCAGATTTGCTGAAATCTGACTTGACCTTTAGCCTTGAGGTGTTGCAGCCGGTCACATGTCAGCCTGGCTCCCGTGGACCTTGTTGAATGTGTTCCTATTGGATTGTCTGAGGAGTTCCTACTCAACAGCCGAACAGCTCAAGTGATTTTGCTTTACACACGACGAGGTTTTTGACATAGATGTTACCGTACAGCTTAAACCCATGCTTGGCATTCCAGCCCTTCCCTGGCCCCAGGATCACCCATTCTCTGTCGCACAGGCAGGTCCTTGAAGCCGCCAGGAGAGAAATTAATAAAATGTGTGAATGAATGCAAAAAAAAAAAAAAAAAAAAAAGATTTTTTTTTTCGACTGTATAAATTTGAATGTAGTCTGGTGTAAAATTCATTTTATTAAATAGTTGTGGAGATCTGCGTGCATTTGTATATGATTTCTTTAAAATTGCCTCTAATATTTTATATAACAATATGGCATAGCTGTTTGAAGTAAGTGTCACACTGACTTATTCTAATGTCTTCAGTGCCTTGCAAAAGATTTCAAACGCTTTGGAAATTTTGTGTATTTTGTCACATTGCAACCACAATGTCAGGGTGCCTACACAATGCTCAACACAATCCAGAGTTCTTCTATGTGTTCTTGGTGAAATAATCTAACATAACTACCAGATCAATATCATTTCTAACTGTCTTCAAGAAACTCTTGAAGAAGCAGCTCATCAAAGAGCATTTTCTGCCCTAGCAGGTAACCTGTACATCCTGCACTGTGCACATTTCCCTCCTCACTGTCACTCTGTCACCTCTGAAAGAACTAGACTATAGTGGTCTAGACTTTAGAAGGTCTTCCTTCTAAGTAGCTTTTTGTTAGCTGTGATCTTAATTGCATTTTTATATCAACATTTGTAAGTCACTTTTGATAAAAGCGTCTCTCTAATGCACAAACATTAAACATAAATGTAGCAGAACACGGTCAAGTGGTGATACGTATATTATAATGACATATCCAACATTTGGTCTTTATTTACTCTGATTTATAATTACCAAATGACACAAAATAGTCCCGGTTGTAGCATGCTGGTCATGTCACACCGTTTGAATCTTTACACAGTAAAGGTTAGATGCATTTCAATTCTCCCTTTAGATTCAGCAGCACATGCTACCGTATTTGAACAAAACATCCTTTTTTTTGCTATAAACAAAAATATACAATTCTAAAAAAAGAAAATGCCAAAACTAGAGTACATGTATTTACAGTTTGAGAATAGAAAATTTGTATGTGTGTATCACATGCTTTGCTCTCATAGCTTCTATCCCTGAGGAAATAAGATAAACAAAGATCTATTCCAGAGGGAGAGGAGGAGAAAAAAAAAATTTGAACTACATGAACTTTGGTGCATTTCATTTATCCGGTGTGCTATTTGTGGTGCTTTTCATCTCTTGAATCCTGGCCTCATTTCTCTATCTTGTTTTTGGAAAACATGAGCTAAGCTGATGTGCACAAGCCATTAGATCATTGCACTGTATGTCTGACCTGTGACCAGTTAATCCCCTGCCCTGCCCCGCCCCTGGTAAACCCCTCACCCCCGCCCTCCCCACATCTGCCTGCTTCATGCCATAACCCCAGCCACATCTCTCCATGGAATTGATACTATGGTGTTTGGATGATCCTCTGTGTCTTCATCCATACTGTAATCCTATTTGCTCCGTCATGTGTTGGGACTCACAAATGGGTGTGTGTGTGTGGAATGACATCCAGCTCATTTACAGATGTTTCAA
Organism: Poecilia formosa; assembly: GCF_000485575.1. NCBI lineage: Eukaryota > Metazoa > Chordata > Actinopteri > Cyprinodontiformes > Poeciliidae > Poecilia > Poecilia formosa. Next base: position 1,714,393 of record NW_006799944.1, on the reverse strand, counting down.
GCTCAGCAGTGCCATTGTCTTCTGCATGTGCCAGAGATTGTTCTTCCGCACAAACACACTTACCATAACTCTTCAGTCACACATTCAGTTTTGCGGTTATAAATAATTCTAACAATATGAGTAAGACGACTCCGGAGGATTCAAATTTCAACGCTCTGTCCTTTAATCCCCTCCTTTATTCTGCCATTTGCTGCAATAAAAATGTTAAGCTGAGGGATTAAATAAGTACAGAATGGAATAAGAGGATGTGATGTGGCAGACTTCGGGTGCAGGTGGGAGGCAGAGACTTCCCGCTCATTACTGAGACACGGGGCTAAAGGAGAGACAGAAAGCGCTGCGGGGTGAGAGGTCCTTGGCAGCAGTCTACCAGTTGGCGTCTCAGTGTCCACATTTAGTTCCAGCTGAGTGCCCACAGTGGATCTGACGGTGCTGACTTGACACTGACCTCTGGAGCGAGGACCACTGCTTGCCTGGATCCACCGCCCCTTTTGATTCATAGGGCTCCTTGTGTTCTAATCCCTCCTACTCTTTATATGACAGAAATGGCTTCACAACAAACCAAATAGGAATGCTTAGAAGTTGATTTGTCCTACCAGTGTGGAAGGTTTGTGATCAAACTGGAGCAGCGTTAACAAAGAAATTTAAAGTGAAAATCCACAAATATGTTCTCTTTACATTCTAAACCTTTTATATATGTAGAGTTTATGAAGTTAATTGGATTTTTCACAAACTTTTCCATGTCAGCTTGATTTTTGCGTGCGAAATGATGACAATCTGTGGTGTGCTTTTGTACACTTTAGATTGCTTTTGTACACTTTAGGTTAGGTTTAAATAATTCCACAACGTGGTAAAACCAGGTAGTTTAATATATGTACAGTCACTCTTACTATGACTAAAAGCTCAATAAAACACTTTGAGAGAAAACACAGTGATTGTTACTAAATAAGTAATGAAATATTCAAAACCTGAGCACAAGAAGTCTGACTCCTTCAAATTTATTTTATTGTATCACACTTTAGATGATGCTCTTATAAAACCAACAGAGCAAGGCAAGATATATTATATAAATTAGCTATCTTTAGAGGTTTTTATGTCTTGATTGCTCCCCTTTAGTCCTGCACCTCACAGTCCAACTCACTTGATGAAAGCAAACATATTATTTGGGATCCCATTGCATCACTCTAACTTTCTGTTTTTTGATGAAAAGAAAATTTACTAGTGATTCTTAAAGACATTGTTTGTTCAAGGAGCTTTTTTACTGGAAACCTTCTTCCACTGCAGTTTCCATGTCTGGAGTACCCTTGACACTGATTCAGAGAATGTTAGTGTTGGACCCATCATACTATCAAGTATTGTGAACTTGTGTTAGTGAATGGGCTTGCAGAAACAATCCAGAGAAGATATTACTCTGCCTGTCAGTTGTCACTTGGTGCTTCTAGCTAATTCATTCTCCATTTCAGGTTTATTTTAGATTTTGTTATTCTGCTCTGCAGATATTGAAAAAGTCCATTCAATAACTAAGCTTCATAGAAAAAACTGAACTTATCTATTTGACATTGATTCACAAAATGCTTTATGTGGAAATGTCTCATGTTGAAAGTTCTCAACCTTTCTATTAGCTCTGTGCTTTTTTAAAACCAGTATTTGATCAATTCAAGCAGTTTGAGAAATGAAGCTTTAATAATGAACAGCTAAAGATTATCGCGGAACTTGCATCCCTTTTGTACATCAAATTTTGTTTCAATCTTGCATATTAACTTATTAGTTCTTAAAATGTTCTTGTAAAACATAATATTCACCTTCTATATTGTGAAGTGTGTGGAATGTGAATATTTGTTTTTCTCCATTTTGTGGATTTGTTTTTATTTGCATTTCTTTGTTCTGTTATAACTGTGCTACGTTTTACAAAAAGACTGACTGGACATTATTATAAACCATTCATTAAGCGTTGTATTGGAACCCCTGGTGAATATATGCAGAAATATTTAAAATAAATGTATATTTTAGATGTTTCTGTCCTGAAGGCCATGGAAACTTTGTTGGAGTGAAAGGAATTAGAAACCTTTTAAGGAAAAATCTGCCGGCCGTTGTCTGAAAAGGGTTGTCACCTAAACTTTGTGCAAGATTGATGGTCAAAAGAACTGTTCACTAACCACAAAATTGACCTCTTTCACAGCCCATCTAGGTCCCCATATCTAAATCTTATAGAAAACTTGTCTTATAAAGATTAGAATCGAGAGTGTAAGGATCCAGAACTCTGGGTGATCTAGAGAGATCTGAACAATGAACAATGATCAAATTCACCTCAGAAATACAATAATTTATCATGTTTTTTTTTCCTTTTCTAAAGTTAAATCTGCTTTTTTTCTCTTTCTAGATATATACATGAAAGTGTTAAATGAAGTGTTCTGTGCTCTCTTATAGCATAGAAACATTATATGCAAGAGTAAAACCTTTTTGTCTGAAAACCTGGATCTAAATTCTAAAGATTTGGAGCAGATGTTGTCTTGATGCACTTATTAATATTTGGTCAACTAAAGCTTACTTATTAATATGCAGTATAGTTCAAAAATATTCTCAACAGTTTTAATTAACAGAAACAGATGTGAATAGCTTCATTTTTTTCTTTTTTTTTTTTACTTTTAACACCTGATTTTCAAGGTAATTATATGGCCTCTTAATCTGTGGTCAAATAAATTCAGCTTTATTTTCATTAATAGTTTCTACTTTTGATACTTAAAGGTTAGTGCTTTTACACGGATACTAAATAAGGTGGGCACCACATGGTCTTGGAAAAAATCAATAGCTGTTTTATGGCTAAATGGTTTGAGACAATCAGATTTTGGAAAGCCTTATGAATTACGATTGTATTGATCTCTTTTGGAAATGCTTGTATGATATTGAAAGGATAAAAAACAGTGGCAGAGAGGGAACGGAGGAGGTAAAGGTGAGGTTGAAGGGGCTAGACATGTTAGCGGGGACTTTTTCAGGATGCAGATGGAGGGATCAAGATTGGATATTGATGAGATATGGAGCTGGGTGACTGATCCACAGAAGCTTGAAATAAACTGTCGGAGGCACGTGGCAGTCATTATAGTGAAGCAGCCTGGCCCTGCGCAACCTTGAGCCCGTCGATAAGCTATTATAACCATGCAAATTGTGGCCAAATCAGAGGCCTGACATATCGGTATTATATTCCTGTGCAGGGAGCAAGTTATACATCATTATTGGAATCTAGCAGCAATGTCCATTATGCTTTCTGTTTGAAGATTCTATAGAGTCATAAAAAGAAAAATATTATCAGGAAATAATAACTTTGTGTATTTCAGGGGCTTTGAATACCATTTTAAAGGTCAAACGTGGAATACCCTGTCATGTTTCTATATTGCTCAACATTCACTGGCTATTTTATTAGGTACATCTAAATAGTACTGGGTTGTTCTCCCTTTTGCATTCACTGCCCTTATTGTTTGTGGCATAGATTCAGCCAGGTTTTTGGTTTATGTTGATGCGATAGTATCACACAGTTGCTGGCGATTAGTTAGCTGCACATCCATGATGTAATTCTAACATTTCATTAATTTCTGAAAGTGCTCGATGGGACTCAGATTTGGTGAAGGTGATGAGTAATGTACAGGGAACTTGTTGTCATCTTCTAGGAACTGTCATTATAAGGGGGTAGATATATTGAGAAACAATACTCAGGTTGATACAAAGGGACCAAAAGTGCAGCCAGATACTTTATCCCACAGAGCCACACAATCAGCAGCAGCCTGAAACACTGATACAAGGTAAGGTGGATTGATGTTTTTATGTTGTATAAAAATTCTCTCTTGCCTTTTAAATGTTGCAGAAATGAAAACTTATCCAACTAGGCAGCTTTTTCTAATTTGTTGTCTAATTTTGATTAACCTGGATGAATTGTAGCCTCTGGTGTGTTTATTTGTTGCCGTGGCCTATCTTCTTCTTTGAATAGTAAGAGATAGTATTGTTATGTGTTGTAATTGTAGCAAGTGGTTATCTGAAATACTGTATTCCTTCTGTCATGTTGAATCAAGCTGCCCATTTCTTGTTTATGATATTGCCAGTAGATCAGTTGTGACTCAAATATTCTGACCAGCTTGTCTAACACTAATAATCATCCCAAATCACTCAAATCCTCTCTTGCTCATTTTACCTCTGAATGCATTAGGTTGCAGCCGTACGTGTTGATTGAAAAACATTTTGTGTAAATAGTCTATTAAATAGATATACCTAATATTGGCAGGAGACTGTAGTTGACCCTAAACACATCGTATTTCCCTCCAACCTTCCCCTCACTTTCTTGGCTCTTGCATTCTGTCTGTTGTTCTCCTGTGTGAAGGCAGGCAGCCAGGTCATTTGCTCTCAGTGACAGTCTAAAGCACCCAGCGAGCCATCATTTGGGTGATGTAATTTGAACTAAAAGGTGTGTAAACACTGCTGTGACCTTGGTTTTAGTTTTGTCAATAGGGCTGGGTTAGAGAACAGAGAAAGGATTGTGTGGGATTGAGGGCAACAAGTCCTGGCTATGATAGTTGGAAGTCTGTAGCTTACTGATTGTTGTTATAACCTCATCGGGATCTCTTTGTCTTGCATCAGCTACACTCCTTTAACCGGCTTTCTGTGCTCCTCACCTTGTCAAAGCTCTGTGCTTTCTTCTCCCCCGCTTCTTTCTTTTTGATATTTGTTCACTTGCCTCCTCTTGAGTGCTTGTTATTGCTCTCCCCTCATTTTCCCTTTACCCTTGTTTTCCCTCTTCTCTGACCCTACTCCTTTTCTCTTTGATAGCAGTATCTCTGGCATTCTCTCGGCAGCTTGTCAAGTGTCCGCCCTCATCTTCTCTATCTTAGTGTTTTTTTCTCTGTTCCTCCTGACATCTGTTTGGTGCTCACCGCTGTGAACTCCAGAGGTCAACACAAGTAAACACTGGCCAACAGCCAGGACGACAGTCAGCTATTGATCTGGTTTGGTTGGGAGAGGTGTTTGGCTTTCTACAGGATCTCAATTAGGGTTATGATCTCAGGGTCTAGACTGCATCTTCATTTGGTAGAGGTTAGGAAAACAGAGAAGCAGTCTAACCGACAGTATTGATCCACAGTTGTATTTCTATATGCTTGCACAGGTAGAAGGCCTTAGTGTTTTGTCAGTGTTTATCTGGTATGTTTTAAGACTAGTAATACTCACCTTTAAATATTAAAAGTGCAACTGTGCATATCACTCAAATGCTTTATATTGGTGGATGTTAGTTGCGGTTATTGGGTGTGTAACTGACACAACCTTTTTTTTCCTTTAAAATCTGTTTGCCCATAATGCTTAAAATCATGCTGGCACATGATTAAGGACATTGTATTAAGGACATTTTTTCTGGGAGGTTGTGAAAGCTATTTAGTTATTGTTACACAATAATCAAATAGTCATGTGAGAAAACTAGGACACCATATTAAATATTCAGCTCTTCTTAAAATGTCCACATATCAATGTCTAATCTATTTTCAGTCTTTAATGGGAAACTGATATAATTATAGGTAAATATCAAAAGTAGTATTGTTTTAATCATTAACATAAGGTATCAACAATTGTAATTCTGACGGAAAGGTTGCGACACCGCAACCTCTAATAACCACTTTTACCTCTTTTAGTTGAAACAACTCCAGTGAGCTGCTTCTTACAGCCTTCTGCAAGTCTCAGTCATCCATCTTATTTTGCCACTCCCCCCAATCGGTGTTGGATGTTTGAGGGGTTTCATGCCTTTAAATGCTTCTTCAAGTCACCCCACAGCTCCTCCATGAGCTAGAAGTCTTTGCTTCGATTCTTCCCAAGGCTTAACGTTTATTAATTCTCAGCCAGTCTTTACAGGTTTGGGTCATTCTCATGTCCAGGGTTTATTTCTGCTTAAGTTTATATATATATAATGTGTGTGTGTGTGTATGATTGTGAACCGGCCTGTTTCTGCTGCAAAGAAACATCCCTGACCCATGACACTTTCAGCTATGTGTTTCACGCCATTAACTGTGTGCTTTCTTTTTCTTTATTGTTGTATTTGATGGCAAATATACCCTTTGTTCCAATGTACAAATAATTTACCTAATAATATGCACCTAAAAATATCTCACAGTTGTCATTCTGAAGACTTCAGACAGCTCTTTCCACCTCACTGCGGTGTTCACTTGTACTTCAACAGTGTGGAGAAAACCAAATTAAATGCCTGAGGTTTTAATAGAGCAAGGCAAGTTTAGTTATATAGCACACAGAATGCTTTAAATGGTGACTACATAAGAGTATATTGCAGTCACATAAGAAGGAAAGAAAGTTGGACTGCAGACTAATGATAATGATGTTCCAAATAGTCTTATAAGCAAACCTTATTCAAAATGCTGAGTAGAAATGTACTATAGGCATCGAATTATATGCCATTTTTCACCATTTTAAGTAGGACAAAATGTGGGGTGTCCTGATTTATTCCTCACAAGCATTTCTCTTTTCCACACATTTTGAAAATAAAGCTCTGTTTTTTTGGGGGGGGGGATTTTCACATGACTAAATTTAGTGTCTCAGTGACCGTTTAGAGTGCAAGCTTATGTAGTTCTAGTATTTAGGATTCACACCAAAGCCTTTAATCATTGGTCCACAGATGGGCAGCGATTAATCAGAGAGGTAGCTGTGAAGTAGTTTGCAATTAGACTGGTAATCTCTGAGGCATGCTAATTGAATCAGAAAATTAGTAACAGTGCCGTACTGAGCTGCAATAGGCTAGCAGAGCTTGCAGCAGGTGCTAGCCCACCCAGCTGTGGAACAAGGTATTTAAGCCACATTAGCAGCAGTAAAATATTCCTTAATTTGGAACAGCTAGTTTCACCACCCACATTACCTTGAATAGTAAAACAGTTAGCCAAAGAGCTGAGTCAACAGCTGATTGCTACCCGATTAAACTGTAGAATGAACAATAAATATGGTTGGTATGTTTATAAATATATATAATTGTAATAATACATCACTGGAGATGAGTTACATAGTCCTTGTCTTTGTAAGCAGTGTCTTTTTTTAAGACAAACCTCATAAAACACAAAATGATTGAAAATTATTGCTTACTTTTTCCGGTGTCCTCTTGGTTCTCTTCCCCTAGCATCTACTCCCCTCAGTTTGCCTCCACAGCTTCTCTCTGCCAGTTCCTCTGGCTTCCCAATGCCTCTTTCGAGCTGTCATCTTCTTGACACAAGTTAAAGAAGTTGTGAGAAATTAAAAATTGATCACTTTTGAGCATAGGTTTGCAAACTCTTCTGCTTGTTGGCTTTGAGGGGGAAGGCTGAAAGAGAAGCGCAAGTCAATAAAGAGAGGTATTGAGGTAAAGAATTCCCACATGCAGACAGTGGTGTGCCTCAAAGCTCTGGCTTTTAAACTTGCTGTGTACCCTATTCACAGAAAGAGCAGAGGTTATGGTGGAGGAAAAGAAAGTTTGAGTATAAGTGTTAGTATTTGAGTTTGTAGACATCTTCTTATTAGCCTCTCTAACACCCAGTGGTGCTACACCAAGTTCTCCCCATGTCTCTTTCAAGCTTGATATCTTAATCAAACAGGCCTGTCTTTAAAAAAAAAAACCAACTGCACATTTGAAGAAAACATACAGTATAATGTTGTACAGGTCCATAATTTTGCCTTCCTTGTCAAGTATAGTGCATACCAAGTCAGGGATATGGATACATCCAAAGTTTCCACATCCTGAGTCGTGTTTAAATCATACTCATAAGGATTATTACCTGGCCACTGTGTACACTGGCTGTATTGAATTGTGTGGTTTTGTCTGTGTTTGTGTATTTGGTGTCTGTGCCCAGCTTGAAATAAGAGGGGATGAAATGAGGTCGCAAGGTGATGAAAAGCTGTCTGCTATAAACCAATGCCAAGCATTGATTTTTCCTGTAATGAGTTCCCAGAATGTATACAGGCCGTGAAATATACACATACATATTGTACATGGTTGTTTGTGAGAAGATGTCATGTGTTCTGACCCCAGTCATAAAATATATGTGTAAAATTAGATGGTGTAACAATATATCTTAATTGTATCAAGCCTAACATATGAGCTAAATATGTGTTTATGTCAAGGGTCATTGAATATATCTTCTTGTAGATGTATTTTCATTAAACATTCTCAAGATGTTTAAAGAAACACCTTGAGTATTTGCAAGCTTTAAAAGTAGGGATATGGACATCAAGTTGTATCTGCTTTATTTTCTGAAGATAGATTCAAGTATTTTTAATATATGTCAGGTTTTTATATATCTGTTTTTTTAGAACCCAGAGTTCTACTCTTAATATATATCATGACTACAATGAAGTTACAAAAAAGTCAGTGCCATGTACAGTGCCTTCTCCTTGCAGTTTCTTTTGTTTGTTTGTTTTGGTTTTCAGAAAAGCTTGTTAATTGAAGTCAAATATGAATTTTAGGTCCAGGCCATTCAAGTGGTTATTCCCCAAACCACCCACCTCCTAATCACCCCAACACCCCACTTCTGTCCTCTCTCAACCGTCCCTCCCTCTGTTGCTTCTCTGATCCCTTTTCACAGCGGAACCATCAGGAGCTTATACCAATCACCGTTTTGGCTGGGGGCCCAAATCAGTGCTTGGCTGACCTGAACTCTGTTGTGAACTTTCAGCCATTCACTTAGCGCCTTTTCCTTTCTAGTTAGCTAAACCTGTACCCATGCCTTATCTCTGCCTATTTTAGTAGGCTTTTGGGTATTTTTATCTGTGATGGTCTCATTGTAAAGTCCATACTCTTATGTTGAGTTTACAGAACACATGTAAACACACATGGGGTACTGATCATCAATATAAGGAATACAGCTGATATTTTTTTCTCACAAACTTTGCTAGCTAATCGGTAGATAAGCAAGATATTCAAACTGAAATGTTAATTTTTACACATGTTGAATAGCCTCTAGCCTATAAACTAACAATAAAGAGTAGTACAATGATGGCTCACCCAGACAGCTCTGACAATGGGCTCTTAGAAAAGAAGGTATAAAATGTATTAACTTATTTTTTATTTTGATTGTGCAGTCAATAAATATCTTAAAAGGCACATTATGAAAAATCCCCAATTAAACTGCTGACTTACAAACTGTTTTGTGGTTAAATAGATGAATGAAATTGGTATTTCACTCATCAGTAAATTTCTCATGAGGGTTTAATGAACTTAAAGAGTAACTAAACCATAAATCAGCCTGTTATTGGAGGTAAGCTATATATATTAGGTCTTAAAGCTGTAGTAGGAAATTCTTTAAAAAAAATATGCATCTTTACATATTTGTTCATACTGTTACCCTCTTGTGACAGTATGGTATGACCTGGATAATCTGTGAAAAAAATCAAGCTCTTCCACCTCCTCCCAGTGCCACTATTGGTGTCTGCAAAAATGCTCTTCTCTGATTGGTCAAGAACAACCAATCAGATCAAGACAGATTGTCTTAATGCTGCCAATCACCCTCGTTTACATATTGCTCAGTGTTCTAATGGTAGAGAAACACCATACTGTTCCAGAAAAACTGTATCTGCCGTCATTGATGGACATGCTAACTAGCCTTAGTATTCATGGCAGGCTCCATTGTGGTGAACCAGCTGTAGCAAAGCAGAGAAAGGGGTTTTGCAGGATGTACATAAGGCTGACTGATGGCGAGGTTTGGTGCAGGATGATTGAGTACAGTGCTTGCTGTACTCCAGCTACTGTTCTTAAGTTTGTACTGAGTGCAAACTCTGTTATACCAAGTAAAAACTCATTGTACTGAGTTTGTACTTGGGCCTGTACTAGTACAAGCCCTTGTACCAGCCCTGGGCTTGTATCGGTACTAGGACCATTGGTTGTAATCAGAGTGAGGACTGAGTTTCAAATTTCACTTTTTGTGAAGTTTGGCCAAAAGATCCATCAAAAGCTTCCAATGTAGCCCTTTTAATTTTGGCTGTTTACTCATTTTTTTCCATCCTTTATGCAACCTTCTTACCTTGTACCCTTGTACTCATACATTGTATGAGTTGCTGTAATGAGATTAGGCTTTTAAACTGACAAGCTTAGTCCATAAAGTTGTAGGACACAAAACTAGTCACATTGTTCTTGCCACAGTGTTCCTTCACAGTGCTACCCATAGAATACAGTTCATACCCACTTTTTAATGTTCCCGTTTCTTCTGATTACGCAAAATCTTAATGTTCTAGATTGGCCCCCCCAGAGTCCTGACTTGAATATGACAGGGAATCTGCACAGGGAGCTAAAGAATAGAGTAATGGCAAAGAACGTTGGAGCTCAATAAAATTGTTAAAATACCTGTGGAAGCATGCAAATAGCTGGTCAATGTTTATAAGAAGTTAGGTTCGAGAAAAATACCTATCAGTTTTGACTTGTGTAATGCTAACAAAGGTTTTTCAATTGCTTATTGAGAAGGGTATAAATAACATTTTGACATATTTCAAAATATCTACTCCTTTCTAAGTTGATATCTCTATCCTTTCCATTCAGAAATGTAATGTTTTGATTAAGTGAAAAAAAAATATTTCATTCAAATCTGCCAGGTGTATGAATAATGTTGTACTTAGAAGTACAAGAAGTATACTTCTAAGTTTTAGAAGTGTTTTAACAACAAGGTGAGTCTTCTGTTCTCTAATTTAAATAGGGCCAAAAACCTTATTCCCCAAGCATTGTTAACCCAAGTGCTATCTTTCACTATTTGTTTGCAAGTTTAAATTTGATTGTTTTTATTAGCCTTAAGTTAATTATAGTGTAGAAGTAACAAGTTGTATTTATGTTATAAGGTAATTTTACTTTCTTGGTGAAAACTGGTGGTATCTGTCTCAGTATGTGTGCAAATTCTTCGTTTCACACACATAGGAACATCTCAAAAGTTTTAAACTGAATTGTTTTGTTGGTTTTCATGTCTGCTGGTCCTTTGAGAAAGAAGGATGTTCATTCTGTGCTGTCTATATGGTGCAGTTGGTATTAGCTTATCTCTCTGACCTTGTTTGGTAACAGCCTGTAGCTCAGAGCTGTTGACATGATGTTGGTGCTCCACGGGTCTAAACTTTTACAAATGTTGCATTATATCAGCTAAGCAATAGGAGCGAGACCTAAAAGGGCCATAATATTAGGTCTTAAATGTGTCCACAGCGAGGGAAGGAGCAAAAAAAAAGATAAGAGGGCAGAGTGAGAAAAGTATATAGGGACACAGGCAAGGATTATGTTTCTGTGCTGGCTTCTCTTCATATTTTTTGTAAATCGATTTGACATAAATGCATAGATGCCAACAAGACTGTCTCTGTGAGTACCTGATGGATTCACATTTATGTTGTCTGGTGTGTGATTTTCTTCTTTGACACACACCTTCTTCATGAGAGACACATAGCACTACAGTTGACCCTGGCGGATGGTGATAGCTTGGTTCACCACCGCACCCTGATGCAATCCGTTGTAAATATATTAAACCAAGCTGCAGAGAAAAAAAAGCTGATTATCCATCCTTTCAACCTCTTTCTGTAGCTCTCCTCCTCTTTTTTATCATATTTCTCACTCTCATTCTGCTTCATATCAGCTTTAATTTTTTTTTCCCACTGCATCTGTCTCATTGTGTTTTATGTTCTTTTGTCCAGTTTCTGGGTTCCATCTGTTTTGCCATCTTCTGCTTTCAAATACTTCCCACACTCTAAAGAAAATTAACAACAAAGCAAAATTCGTGTTGTCCACCTTTATTATCAGCTACACTCTTGATTGTTTCTCATTCCTGGTCACGACACGTCACATTTTAAACCTACTCAGGGGGTCAAAGGGAGTGCCAGAGGTGCTGTGACTGACGTGGCACTCTGGCTGACCCCTGGCAGCTTGGCAGAGCTGCCTCCATAATGAGATTAGCTGGGTAATGCCGACTCTGTGTCTGTTTCTCCAGCCGCCCAGCCCACCCTTGGGCTCTTTATTTAGCCACCAGCAGGACAGGGCGTGCCAGCATTTGCAGGTCGAGTCCAGGACAGGTCCCACAAGCCCACTCTCTCCTTTATTCTACGCACCCGTCTCTCCCCCCAACACACACACACACCCTATTTATGTGAACCCCCAGCTACTTCACCCTTATGTTGTGGCATTGTTACTATTTTGGTATCTTAAAGTTGGAGTGTTAAGTAAAAACGACTTGTTTGAGCTTCATATCATGTCATAATGTTATTCCCTCATCAAAACATACCTGTACAGTTGCTCTGAATATTTTCATGCTTCATGTCTCAGAAATCGCCACGGCGGTGGGACCTGGGTAGAGCATGCATCCCATGAACATTTGTTCATGGGATGCCTTAGTGCTCTACGCAGCCATCAAGGGTTTGAGTCGCAGCCTGCCTGTAAATTCACTGTCAAATAAAGGCCACCAGAGCCAAAACATTTCTTTTAAAAACATAAATCCTTTAATCTTCCCTGGCAGCCATTTGGGGTGCCCAGATGTTTGCTCTATCCAAGCATCACTTATTCCATGGAGCTCCTCCTCAGAGCTGGAGTCTCCAAGCCGAGCCTCTGCCCCAGAGGGCTCCCCTCGCCCGCGCCTTCCCCACTCAGTTCCTGCAGACTAGTGTCAGCAGCAGAAAAACATTTGGACAACGTGGAATTAATTAGGTGTGAGGAAGTGGGTTTCTATCGTTGGATGTTTTCTGACATGTTATGCTAATATTATCTTGGCTCCTCTGTTTTTTTTTATATGACTCATTGATGTTGGACTGGGTTGGGAACGATTCCACCCAGATCTGGATCAAAGTCCAGACTTTCACAACGGCTGAATTAAATCAAGCTCAGCATTGTTCCTCTAAAACCGTAGTGATTGGGGAGTAAACTGTATTGTCATCAAAATGCATTATATAAAATTTGAAATACACAGTAAAGAAAGTTAAGTGGTTAAACCGTTAAAGTAAACAAGCTTTTATCTTTTTAGACCCTTCACTTACACCCTGTGATATGTTATGATGATTTCTCTGTTTTTTATGTATATAAGCGTCAATTAAACACTTGAAACTTTGCTACCATTGGAGTTGTTATGAGAGGTTCCTTCAGAGACAGAGGGGCCTCCCATGAAACAGGTGTGCCCCCCTCAGCTTTGGGGTCACGTTCTGTCTTTGAGAGCGTGACAGCTCTACTGAGTCCAACTGAGATATAAAGCTCAGTCCAGGTGTTCTTAGTTTCAGTACGTGATTGTGTGAATACACACCAACACCTGCTTGGCTGTGGCCCAGGGGCACAGACAGGTTCAAGTTCCACCCAAACAAACATATTGTACCGATTTCTCATTGTACTTGTTTCCTTTCTGAACGTGGGTGTGTGATTGTCAACTTATGCCTGGCAGAAATGTGCGTAACCAACATACTTCTACTGTATGGCCTCTGCACTCGTCATTTACACTGCAGGGTTGTGTTACCCAGACATGTCAAAGTGTGCTTTTGTTCTCAGTGTCAGTCAGCTCTTCACCTTGAGATTGCTCTTGATTACGCAGGCACTGGGTTCTGACACTTTTTGTCCTCACTCCTTTGTGTCCATCTGAGACCACCCAAAACAAACGTGTCATCTTGAGCTGAGGGCAATTTTTAGAGGGGTGAATTAGTATCTGTCCAAATCTCATTCGATCTTTCATTTTAGCTATTCTTTTCATAGGTTTCAACGCTATCCCATGCTATCTATTCTTGATGTTTTTATGACTTTACAATTTGTCATGTTACAAACAGGATGGTGCATAAAGAGGGAGAAAAACTATAACCACATTGTCAGAGTTGGAGGGATGATGGCTATAGCTCGATAGGGAATATTCCTGCAAGAGTTTAGACTGGACAAGAGCTTCACCTTCTAAAGGTAATTTTATTTATATAGCACATTTTCAGCAACAAGGCAATCCAAAGTGCTTTACAGGAATTAAAAGGAAATACAAACAAAATAACAAACCAAAGGAAAGATCAAAAAAGAAAGAGTGTCACTGAGCCTAAACATTCAGCTAGAAATACAATAGAAGAGTTTAGATAAAAGAATATTTTATGTAAAGATAGCCCCCTCACAGTTCCAACCTGTAAAATGTGAAAATTGCTGTTCAGATGCTCTACATCCACTCTGTATATGCAGAAGTGGTAAAGACATCCCAAAAAATGTCTGACAGCAAAAAGTACTATTACAAAGAGTTGACTCAGAGGCATAAACATCAATTCAAACCACACTTTTTGGATTTTTATTTGTAAAGTGAAAATTAACTTTACTTTTTTCTGCTTCATGGTTACATGTCAGTTTATTACATGTAATTTTATACTGGTCAGTTAATACAAATTCCAATAAAATACACTGAAGTTTGAGTTTGAAATGTGACAAAAAGTGGAAAGATTCAAAGGTATGTTATGACACATGTATGTAGTGCACTGAACACGTGCAGGACCTGTTCAAGGATTTAAACGATGAAAAGAACAAAATGTGTCTTTGCACAAGTGCTCTTATTAAAATAATAACGCCAATCCACACATGACTACAGCACTGATATGATACTTTATAGACTAAAGAAAACCTGTTCAATGAAAGGAAATTGTGAAGATTTCAGATCGTTATATTTCTCTACAAAAAGAAATGCAAACTCAATAGCCATACAGGCAGCTGTACATAGGACTTAATTAACATCAGACCTTGTCCACAGATAAGAGGTCAAATGAATTTCAACAACAGTCTTAGCTGAAGGCTCTGCATTTTGTCAAAAAGAGCTCGCCTACTCTTTGGAATCCTGTTTTAAATCCTTCATAAAACCTTGTATATGTAGAATCCTTCATGTACATAATAATAAATTGACGTTTTCATTCTTCAATTGTATTTGCTAAATTTTTAAAATCTAGGTAATTGACTTTTATTAAGTCCTTTGACCTCAGCTTTGAATTCTATGCTTACACTAGTGATGCATTGAACACTTGCAGTTCACATTCATTGCTGGAGCGGTCATGGTGGTAGAAGTTATATTTCTACATGCTAAAAAATGTATTAGGTATTGTGGAAGAATAGAAAATCAACAGACCAAACAGTCATTATATAAATATGCCACTAACGGTTTGTATAAAATACTAACAGTGGAGTTTAATCTGTGTGACCATTCATTCTATGGGAAAGCAAAACTTACCAAACAGTGCATTTACTGTTTGCTCATCAACTAGAAAATTCCTGCAGAAATTTTAAAGGGCCTGCCAACTCTGCCCATCACTTTAAACCCAACATTTCAAATTTGCTGTGAAAAATAGATATATGCAGGTCTGACATACTTTACCCAACACTAGCACACAGTAGCTGTTAATATTGTCAGGTATATTATGATGACATGAGTCATCATTGAAAAGCAAGGTATAAACCCCAAGTCAGTGTAATTCAATCCGAGACCGACGACTATAAGCTTCACACATGTGGTTCTCACTCATGGTCCAAAATAAAAAAACATGAATAAAGTTGGTAATAGTTAATTTCTAAAAACAATTTCAATTTTCATACTAAGGATTTTAATTTACACTCAAAAATTCAAACAAGTAATAATTTTATGTAAGCAAAACATGAATAGTCACAGGAAATATGTATTCTTCCCACAATGCATTGTGAGATCTGATTCAGCGCTGTGGGAATACTCATTGCCTCTGTCTAGGACCCGTTGCTATGGTAATTAATTATCTGCACCTGGGCTGGCTCTCTCTGTCAGACAAGATGCAGGTTACTATACTTGTGAGACACCTAGCGTCGGTCTCCAGGACCTTGACAAGAAACCATAAGCCCTAGGAACATTTTGAAAACATTTTACAGGAGCAGGCATGTGTATCTATGTCATGACCAACTTTGAGATCAATAGGCCGCTATTTGTGCCTGTGAGGGGGAGTTAAAAAGAGTTTTGGAGTCAGACCTCCACTGTCCTGTGTGTGTGTTTCAGAGAGAAATCTTAGTGATTCTGTGAGACACTCAGTCTCAACTTTTCTCGTTTTTCTCAATTTATGTCGTCATTTTATCTCAGAATCCCACTAAAAATAATAGCTCCCTTCTCCCTTCGAGCCGCACGATTTGATACCACTTTTGTGGGGGTACACGCACTCAAATAATAAACTAATAAAGAGACATTCTATTAGGTGAAGAACAATAGGTGCCTGCCATGCAATGCATGGAGGCAGTGACTGACCTGCTGCTCTCCCTATGCATTGCTATGGGCAGGCCCCAATAAAAGTAAATTTCTTCTTCTTTTTAGTCTAAGGAATGCAGACAGTCTCAAACTCGTTTTTCATCATCATCTCAAGCCTATTTATTACATAACTGGAACCACAGGTCAGTTTTGATATTGAAATTCTTGAAGAGGACATGTTAAGCAGGAAATGCTCTTGAAATGTTGGTGTTTGTTTTTTGTTTTTACAAGATAACCACCCATTGCACACCAGTAAGCAAACGCCATCCACGTCCCAGTCCAAATCAACAGACTTAACGTCATGAAGTGTGCACGGAAATTGTTGCACATTAATCCAATGACAATACTTGTGGGGTGACATCAAATATTTTACATAGTAAATGTTTGAGTTTTTGAGGAAAAATACAGACACTCTTGTTTTTGTTTTGTTTTTTTGTGTATTTCTTTTTTGCTCCTTCTCTGTAGATAGCGCGCTTGCGGAATATTTATTCATAGTATAAATTAGAATAGCATATGCAGTATTCCCAGTGATTTCACCTTTCTAGGAATTTTCAGCTTTGTTCATCTAGACAAAGTGATCTGCAGATCTACCATGTTCCCTCTTTTTAACCATTTTTTCCTTTGTAATTATTTAAAAATGCAGGGTAATATTTAAAATAAGCAGAAAAAAATGCAAGATTTTGATACTGTCTGATACAGGTAATATGGTAGGGTTAGAGGTCTAAGAGTCAAATAACAGAGTGAGGGAGACACTAAAAAGCATTCAAAGAAGTGGAAAAAAGAATAAGAACTTGAACAACCTGCAGGGAAAGAAAGAAAAGAGCAGTTGGAGAGAGGGGATCCCTCTGGATGGAAGATTGTAACATCATACTGTAGGTTCTCTTATGGGACTACCAGAGACGGAGCAAACTCCATGCTGCATGCAGGGAAAGGAAGCTTTGCCAGCATGGAAAACATACAAGAGTAGAATGAGAGATGAGCACAGCAGAGAAAAAAATGCCTTTTTCCCCTGAGGTGAAGTGGGAATTTTCTGCTAGCGCAAACAGCATGTAGTCAGATAACTGAGAAAGAAGAGGGAAGAAGATGGAAGAGTGTATTTTAGTAGGAAGGGAACCTTCTGACGGACAAAACTGGAGAAAATTTTAAGTGAAGGGTTTGGAGTAAATGTGCAGAAGTGTAACTTTGCATTAGGTGAAAAAAATTGTGACATGAAAGTGTAATAAAATTATGTATTTTATGAAAGGATATAAACATAAGGTTAATCTGGTGACTGCATCAGAGAAATGGTTTTGGGTTCCCCCCCCAAGGATTTTCTCATAAAATATTTAAATTTGTCCTGATGTTTTATGGTGACAGTAAATGCTCACTTTGTCATTTAATGCCAGTTTATTGGATTTGTAACCCTAGATACCATCACAGCACCTTTCACTGAGCTTAACGCTATGCTTATGCTTTTATTGTGGAGTGTAATCTTGGACAACTGTGTTATGTGTAGCAGAATGTGTGAAAGTGTGCATGTGAAGGCATCATTAAACCAAAGTAACCTAAGTGGTTGTGCGTTATAGTTCAACATTAGAGAAGCTCTGCACAAAGGTCAAAGAGGGCCACTCTGATCTCGGGAGAAACTGCTCATGGACACAGCAATAAGTACAGAAAGAAACTTTAACAGCTGTAAAATATGAGGCAGTCATCTCCATTTGCAGCATGTTTCCTTGGTTGTGTGCGTACGTTCGCTTAGATGTGTTTCTAGGATGGAGATTTTGCTTAAGGAGGGGGAACAAAAGAGGGTTAGGGAGGGATTTAATATGCTTCTTTGGCCCTTGGGGGGGTTGTACAGTTGAAAGTCGACACACGAGGCGTGCAGAATCACACCACATTGAATAACAGAGGAACTGGGGGTGGCGGGTTGAATGAGTGGGATGGGGGCGCTGCTATAAAAAGTGAAATCATATCACTTAGCAGCTGAGCGCAGATGAAGCTGTGTTTGAATTGGAAGGCATAAAATATACATTGTAAACACAGTATTCGTAGCCCATTTAAATTATGACAGAAGGTAGTTTTTATGCTTTGCTGTGCTGTTTCTTTCTCTTCCTGCAATTTTACTTTGCCACTCATCCTTACAATTTCCCTCTGTGTGTCTACAGAGCCCAAGATCTGCTAATTTTAGTATTTAAATATTTTTTCTGCTGACGGGTTTTCTCTTGGTTTGTAATTATTATTACAATGAATGTCCCCCAGTATCAACTTAACTGACTCAAATGAATGTTTTACTATTAGGCTTTTTTTTTTCAGAACTTGACCTCCCACATCTTATCCCATCATCTGTGAATGCTCCTGAAGTGAAGCAAGTCATCTTTGTCTATTTGTGATTATCCATGTATTGATTCAGAAATGACCAATTAATAGAAAATCGGCAATAAAAATAATATGCTGGTTGATCAGCGTGCAATCGGAACTGCAACCTTGAAAGAGTGAATAGATTTATTACACATAGTTTTCCTTTCACTTTGCAGACATGCTGGACCTTGTATTGGTCTTTTGTATAAAATCAGAATAAAATACATAGAATCTTGTGGTTTTGAGACTCACAGATCACTCTAGCTCAAACATCTATTTGCATGTTTTTGCTTAAGAACAGCGGATTATTGCATCTTAATTCTTTTACCTGATGTTTTACTCTTTATAATTGTACTTTACTCATTTTTGAAGATATGATAGAATCAGTATTTCTTTAATGTCATTCTCTGCTCGTCAGCATTATGCCGTATCAGAATGCCGTATACTTGCTAAGACCAGACTGCAGGCTGTAACCTCTCTCCTCTCTGAGGAGAGAGTGTGGAAGCTCTTTCTCTTTCTGACTCACATGTTTCAATGAAAAATGCATAGAGCGGAAACTAGAAGGAGCTTATCAAAAGGTTAAGTCTTCCCTGCTGTTTTCTGCGTCTCCAAATGGAGCGTATCCAACAATAGCGGCGGCAGTGGATTACTTTGTGCTTTCCTCTGTTTTTGTTTCAGTGTTTGTAGAATTGCTGTGACTCAGTGCTTTGTGTTTTTCTCCCAAAGTTGAGTTTCATGTGCACTGTGCTCCTGGCATCATTAATTAATAAAGTTATTTGAGTGCAGCTTCATAACAAACAACATAATTCTTATATGAAGAGGATGCTTACATATAGCATTAAGGATATGTCTAACTTAACATCATGTAAATAAATCAGATTTTCCGCTTGGTGAAATTAGTTTTCCATGTCATCATTTCTGGCTACAGACATACAGTGACTGGCAAAAGAATATGTTGAATGAAGGCCAAATGTTAACAGCAACTTTAAGTCTTGTCTCAGATTCTCGATTTAGGTTTGGATTTTGACTAAACCATTCGAGTACATAAATATGCTATTTCCATTAAGATATTTAACTTTGAGCTGAAATTGTGAAGAAAGAAAAAAGAGTTACATTTGCAACACGTAATATGACTGGCAGCATTTTCCCACCAGATATAAAAATGACATTTTCAGACTGCTTATCATTTGTTTAAACTTTTGATAACATAGAAATAACTAAATATAGTGTTTTCTCTCCCTGTGGTAAGCTGTATTTGTTGCACTTCCACTCGTGTATTTCAGATTGCTAAAGTTAACACACCGTCCCTTCTCAGGCCTTATGTGGATGGAGCGGTGCCTGGGAAAGTGATAGCAAGAGAAAAGAAGCTCTGGAGAGTGAGTTATCTCTTTAGATGTCATTGAGGGGACGCCTCCTTTCTCTCTCTCTTCTTCTTCTCTCTATCATTTGGCTCTTTCTTCTCTTCTCTCTGGCTCCCTGTCTCTCTTGTTCCCACTTGCTCTCTCAAATCATGCTCGCCTCCAGTGGTATTCAGACAGTCCAAGGACAAAATAGAGATATGCTGGGAGCAATGGACTGTCCGTCAGTGTGCGCTCGTGTGTGTGTGTGGGGAGGGTTGATGTTGAGTCTTTGAAGCTGTTTTCTCCTTGTCCTAACAGATTGGAGGCCCGTCCCTCTCCATTTAACCCCCTGATGCTACATCACACGCTTACACACAAACATTGCCCACTTAACAGGCAGCTGTGGACACACTTTAACAACACACAGCAAGATTTAAGATTCACCTAGAGCTTCGTGCACAGCTTGATATTGTCGAGGTCAAGCCCTTGTGTTTGAGGACTGTTACATTCACTTCATTTCATTTTTACCGACTTGTCAAGGTGACTGTAATGGCATTAAAAAGGTAATTTCCATAAAGATATGTAAGATATGTGTTGATTTTTTTTATTTTTTTTATTGTAGTCCCACATGAGCAGCACCAAACTCAGGGTCTCTCCATTACTAAGTCATGCTGTGTGTTAATGTGGCCTTGCCTTGTCTGACTAAACCAGTTTGAAGTAGATGGCCCCTAGGTCTGTGACCCTGAATGTGCACACAAAATAAACTGCATGCATTACCTATCTGCCTCATTCTCCCCACATCGCGCACATGCACACACACACAGAAATCCAGCCTGGAGACAGACTCTCCCCCCCACCCGACCCCCGAGAGTATGTGTGACATGGCAGCTCTGCTCCTTAAGACAAACAGGGGATATCCTCCTTGTCTTGCCCTGTCCATCACCAACCATCTCAATATCCCAAGGCATGTGCCTGGCTGCAATCCCTCGCTCACCCTGCTCCAAAAACTGAGAGATTCATCCAACACCCTTGCGCGCACACACACACACACACACACACACACACGCATACACACATAGGACACTTGGCTCCAGAGGAGTTCCCCTGACGCAGGGACACACTTCGACAGGAAGTTTAAGGAGAGGTTTGTGGCATTTTACTTCTGTCAGAACACTTCAAGTTTGACCCCCTCTTGACCAGGTGGCTTCCTTCTCCTCCATCTCTCCATAAACAACCACATCCCCGTGACTGAAGGCGTGCCGGCTTGCAAAGTGTAATAACATCAGTCATGTTTTGATGTGAGGCTGAAGGTCTACGTGAACTAGGGAGGCTTCGCAGGGAGAACAGTCTGTGTTTCCTTCTGAGCTCTCTCTGATTGCAAGGACAACAGATCTTTGTCTGGGAGGAAACTATGTTAACCTGTCACCTTGGCAGTCTTCTCCACCCGCTATTTATCCACCATGTGTCAAAACACACCCATGCACATGTGCACAAACTTTGCATGCACACAGACACTCCGAAGGAGAGCTAGCTGTGGACTGATCTTCCTGAGTGTGTGTCAGCTCTATTAGCACATTCCCAGATAGTGCTAGAGCACTCTTATCTGTGGTGACCCATTAATTACACTTTGTTCCATTAAGTGATCTATTTCAGACCTGCCCCACCCTCAACACCCACTCTGTGCTATCTCCACCTCTGGTCTGCTCCTCCCCCCACCTGAACTCTCTATTCTCATGTGTAGTCCTTTCATCCAGCCAACACATGCACACATAGAAACACACATTATCTTCATAGATCACAACGTCAATGGAAGCGTAGCTCTGTACATGCATAGGAATAATTATGGCTGTAGGTTTTTTAGGGTTTGTTTCTAAACTTTGTACATCTAGAGATGGATTTTTTTTTCCCTTTCTTCTTTGCAAAATTGCTTAGGCTTTTTAAGTCTTGCCAGAGACTGTGAGTTGGATTCAGGTCTTTGACTAGGCCATTCTAAGACCTGGATGTAGTTCTGAAGTTCTAAAAGGGAGTAGAATGCACTGGATTTCATTTAGGGGTATCAGATTAAATGTGGTTGAATATATATTCACACACGCTGCTCCCACACTCAAAACTGTCTACTCTTCGTCCATTGGGTCTGAATATGTCTTGTGTTTGTTACAGGTATGTGGGGCCTCTTCTGCTCCTCTCTTTTTCCGGAGCCTTTGTGGCTGATTGGTGTGAGTGAGCTTGTCCTGTAGGTGAACAAGTGCGTGTGTGTGTGTGTGTTCTTAACCTCGTTGAGTATAAGTGGACCAGGAGATGTTTATTGGAATGGGGAGTGACTGTAGCATAGAGAAGTACTGTAGTGTGTCCAATTTGGCTTGGATTTTAGTTCATGGACTCTCTGGAGAGTCTCTACATCTGTAGATAATCTGTCTCTACTCTGTCTTGTCCATCTCATGTTGATGTTCTCACTTAGAGTATGTATATGCATGCATTTAGAGCCATTCCTTGTGCATGGTTTTGTGGAGAGTTGGGTTGGTTTTTTTTTAGCAATGCTACTTTTGAGTTTTTGTCTGGCCATGAAAATAAAAGCTTTCCGTTGCCCCTCAACAGGATAAAAACGAAGCCGTGTGAGGCAAGCTTGCAGCCCATTGAGTGTTTGCCATTTAAGTATTGACCAATGGTGGTGAAGATGAAAGAAAAGGCCTGGACTGGAAAGTAGTACTACAGTGTTTACAGTGCCAAAGGATGGGCAGTAATCCTTGCAAGCCTCTTCCATAAACATACATGTTTGCCCACTATTTGTCTCAAACCTGTACTTTCTTTAGTCTCATTCTATTACCCAGATGCTTTGCTTTAAAGCAACAGTTTTATGTATATTTTTAAAACAAGAAATCTTGGACATATGTGTGAACAGTGTCTGACAGTTGCAGCACAGCACAGTGCTTCCTCTTGAACTTTTTTGCATCTCGTCACCATTCAGCCACAAACTTCCACGTGTTTTCTTGGAGTTTGTGTGATAGACCAACTTGACAATATGTGGAAATGTTCAGCGGTTATTAATAGTTCTGTAGGGCTCTCCAGGAACAATTTTCAAATAAAGAATTTAGCAAATATTTCTGTGTTCATTACTTTCATTCAAATCACTCTGCAATGTGTGTTGTTTTTTTTTCTCTAGAGATTTGTACTGTATCAATCTGTCTTTCCCTAAAATAACAAGAGGCAATAGCTCAACAGATATTCAGCTTTATTCTATTATTTCAATATAGATACTTTCTGTTAAACTCTTTACGCTGAACAAGCTAAGGTGGAGCCAAACTCTTTATTAAACTCCTCAAATATGTATCTCATCTTATTCACATGCATCTCAGCCACTTTCCTCCAAGCTCACTAAAGCTGCTGACATTGAGAGGTTATGTAGAGGGGAGGGGGTGTTTGGACCTTTCAATTTTTACTGGAGAGAAGAGCGTCTGACACTGGTATCAAATTGCCTGCACGGTCCTTGGACCAGGGTTATCTTGTAAATACTTTGCTCCAACTCTATAAAAGCGAGTGTCTTTTATGACAGCCAAGGCCACTCTTCCCAGTTAAAACAAAAAAGCACTCAGTCCAGTCTGAAAGTCTGGCCAGAGAGGGAAATTGGTTGAAGAGGAAACATTACGGGGTTTAACTAAATGAGGCGTAAAAAGTTCAATGCCTCGCAAAAGTTTTCACACCCCTCAAACTTTTCAAATTATTATGTTATATTGTTTATACCCTGAAACTTTAATTGGGACTTTTATGTGGCAGACCAACACAAATTATAGTATCAGACAAATGGGGTTTGCATTTCTGTTTAACACCATTTTATTCGACTCTCCCAACCCCCTTCCAAAAGAAAAAAAGAAAAAACACAAACTTGCCCAAATTGGTTTAGGTTTCAAAATAATATCCTAAGCTCTAAAGATCTCAAGGAGCACCACTCAATCCTTCTTCTAACATTTGATGTCATGACAACAATGTAAACCTATTTAGACATCGCCATCCACCTTAACTGACAGTAGAGTAACTGAGAGAGAGGCAGCCCACAAGCTGATGGTAAATTTGGAAGAGCTACGTAGGTCTGCAGCATTGTTTTTATAAAGGCCAACAATCAGTCATTAACTCCATTGTTCTTGGCTTTATTGAAGAATGGTAAGAAGAAAGCCATTGTTGAAATGGCTGCTCATAAAAACCAGTTAGCCACAAAGTATATAGGTGACACAGTGAACATGTGGAAGACAGTGCTCTATTCAGATGAGACCACAGCTCCTGTCTCCATGCAAAACCCTAACAGTGGTTGATCACAACATGAGTCTTGCTAAATAGAGGGTGATCCTGGAAGGAAACCTGTCAGAGGCTGATTAGACTCTAGAGTGAGGCAGAGGTTCAGCTTCCACGACATTCAGGCAGAAAATCATGGTGTGTTTGAATCAGCCAAAGTCCAGCCATAAAACCCCTTGAAGATCTTTGGCAAGACTTTCACAGATTTTCACAGACGCTCATGACTCACATGACTGAGCTGTCATGCAAAGGGAAACTGTCAAAATATTCAGTCCACAGATGTGCAAAGCTGATAAAGACGTAACTCCGTAATTACAGCAAAACACAGTTCCAAAAAGTCCCGGTGTGTATTGGGACTGAATACATATTTTTATAATCATATATCATTTCCCTTCCACTTTACATTGTAGTTGTCGGTTTATCACATAAAATCACATTGAAATACATATAATGTTTTTTATAGAGCTACAATATATAAAAAGCTTGAGTGTAAATATATTTGCAAGGCACTGTGATGAGAGTTTTATTCTTGTCACAGTTTTTTTTTCCTCTCTAGACCATTTTATTGAAAACAAAGTAGCAGAGACTGGGTGATAATATCAACCAGTTAATGTGATATTCTCTTTCTGGTCCTTGTCTTGTTTCTCTTCTCACTCTCTCTTTTTTTTTTCTTTTGCTTTGGAAATACAAAGTCCCCTGAGCAGCCCCTGTAGGAAGTGATTCAGGTTCCTCATTTCTGGATGCGTAATGAGTTCTGCCTTGTTTTTGTCTAACAACAACACACAGTAATAAGCAAAGCAATTAAAAGCAAGATGACAGAAACGTGAGTGGAAGTGGGGGAAGCGGGGCGGACCCCACTTACAAACAAGCATTACAAATGAATTTCAATGAAGAGGCAACAGTGGTGAAACTGGTTTAATCAAACAAGCTCTGTTTTGGGTAATTTTCTCTGGTTTGATTAAAGTAAGCAAGAAAAGTGGTTAACCTGTGATGTTATTTTCATCTTACTTTACTCATACAGATTATTTGGCAGACATATATTTGGCAAAATATGTCTGATTTTATCTGTTTTAATCTCCATTTAATGTGACTGTCCTACTCCGAGTGACAATTTAAAATTGTATTTATGGGTTCATTTGATTTCTGGCTGAAGATGCTTTGCTCCAACAGTGTGGCTGACCACCTGTCACCTGCCCGCGCTTCTCTTTGGCCTCGTCTTCTCTGGCAACGTGTCACACCATCCAGAACAAAGAGCCATATGGAGGAAAATGACATGTTTGCACATAAAGTGACAATACGCAAAAACTGGACTGCACAATGCGTAGGCGTTGCTCGGGGACGAGCATACGTCGAGGTTCGACCACACAGTGCAAACGACCATCCAATATCAGAAAGAGTCGGGATGGAAATCTGATCATCTGACAACCAGGATACAGACAACGATTCTCTCCCGGCGATGCATGCAACAGATAGTTTCCACAAGCAGAAACACTGCTAAGGTTACAAGTAGCCCAGGCGTGCTCCCACAATGCTCTGCTGTGGCCCCACATAGAGATACAGCTAAGGCTGAGGTTACATTTGATGGGAAGTTGATAAGACAATCCTCTATTTGTGTGCTGTTCTTTTTTTATCTGGTGTTTTCTTAAAAGAAAAAAAAAGGAAATGAGAAGATGAAAAATACTCGCATCAGTATTTTTGTCTATTCTACAAATACTGTCTGTCAGGAATTCTGCTTAATGATTATATCAGGGCTAATCTCTTTTTTTTCTCATTTGAGTTCATTAAATATTTAACCCAAATGTCAGTATTTTTTTAAGCACTCTTAATTGTTTAAAGAAAATCAACTCACGAAAATAAAAGTGTCATCATTTTACGTTCTGCCTCGCCTCAAAGCATCCTTAATTTGAATATGTATTTATATTATAACTGTAGCAAAGAGATATGCCCCCCTTCACATCAGTGTAATTATGAATAAAAAAGAATTTGATTCAAATAAAATAGGCCATTTGTACACAAGCAATTAACTGGTGCGGCTTTAAATAATGTAGCCCAGATGGAACCTAATTATAGTCGGCATGCTTTGATTCGCGGCTCCTGTCGGAGTATCACTCGGGGCGTCACTTTGGCTTTTCAGTCACCTAGCGTTTGTTTTGAAATTTGTGACAATCACAGCCGATTACCATTTGTAACAGCATGCAGCATTTGGTGCAGAGGGAAGAAAGCATGGCCTTCAGCTATGCACGAGTTTCCCTGTTTCCAGCTCAAAACTCACTCTGCTCCTCTCTTAGATTCCTCCGCAGCACACAAATCGTCATAACTGTGTGTGTGTTTGGAACGAGTAACTGTGGGCATTGAGCAGACACTTGCAAGATAAACGCGTTTGTCTGCGTGTGTGTGTGTGTGTGTAAATGTGTGTAGTACTGTCGAGTCAGAGAGAGATCAAACAGCCAGTCAATTACCCAGAGAGGGCTCCAGTGGCTGTGACAGAGAGGAGGAGGCTAAACATCCAGGATCAAATGCTTCTCTCTGCTTGCCACATAATGAGCCGGCCTCACCGACTTTGGGAAAACACACTCACTCAGGATGGTCAGCCGCAGGCCGCTGGCCGGCCCGGCCATCAAAACTGCGTCTTGACCTCGGCAGAGAGAACATGCGGGTGACCTCACCACAGAGCATGTTTCTGCACCAGATATTTCCTGCCTCACAGTTAAATGTCTCCACAGAACTGTGAGTGTGTTTCATCAGTTTCAGACTAGCTGTCATTGTTGTAAAAACATTTTTTTTTTTCTGCTAACCAACTCTAATTACAAGTACATTCTGATTATTATTATTATTATTATTATTATTATTATTATTATTATTATTATTAATATTATTATTATTATTATTGCTGGAGATGTTTTTTCTGTCTGTTGTTTAAATTCAGTCATCTCCTTGGTTCCTGCTTGCCCCCTCTGTTTGTTGCTTTTGTTTCATTTATTTATTTATATAGTTGTTCAAACCAAATTGCCTACCAGACCACTGAAATGCTCTTCATAGATCATTCAAATCGGATTTTAAAAAACATAAAGAGTATAACTAGAAATCTGTTACAAAACATTTATTGACATCTCTGCAAGTTATTTACCAGACTTGTAAATGTTTCATATTTCTTTCTCAGGCTGCTCTTCCACTCTTCCGGCGTTCAATCTCACTTCAACTGTCAGGAGCACAGCAAGCTAATACCCTTTGTGTTATCACTTAAACACAAGGTGTGATTTATAGTTAAGAGTACAAAAACGTTTTGCCCATTGCTTTGTATGACATTGTCTTCATTCAGTTCCACTTATTAATTTAGCTACCAACCCCATTAGATTCAATCACAATTAGAATCGTACATAAAGCTGTACTTTTATACTCTCTACTCTTTCTTAGTTGCCTGAATTTTTTTATCTGATTTGCTCAGTTTTAAAAGGCTTTTTATTAAATATAAAAACTTTATTCTATGTATAGCAGTGTCACATTTACACATGTGTCATAAACAGTTAAGAAAATACAAATATACAATCTCTGTTTTGGAGTTATATGCCAGATAAAAAAGCTTGTAAAGTTACAAAAATGTGACTATTACATTGCAGTACATGACAAATACTCAAACAAAAAAAAAAGTCTAATCCACCTGAATATTGCTAAAGTCATAGATAAACATATGTTTGCCTGTATTTTTGACCACTCGTTTTTTACAAGGCATGCTCCATTCCCCGTTGAACTATGTTGTTTATATATTACTTTGTAATGTTTCTCTTTCTGTCCAAGCATGCGCATTGTGAATTTTGTCCTTAAGCTTTAGAAATACGAGTAGATGCAATTTATCACATTTCATATGAGAGACAATTTATGATAGAGAAGGGAGAAGATTTAATCTCAAAGCCTTCAACCCTTTAAAGGGAGGTGGAGCTTCACATCCGAGTCATTGGAGGGGCAGCAGCTCATCTGCATATTAGCACAGAGACACCCCCATGGTGACCCTCGAATGCGGTGGAGTAGGGCGGAGAGGCTGGCTGGCGGCGTGCGGGAGGAGTGGGGGGGGTTCACCGCCAGTTCAGGGTGAACGAGCGAGCGCTGCCGCATTGATCTGCTGGAGACAAAAAAAGGAGGATACAACAGAAGTAAAAACAATAGTGAGACAAAAGCCAACAAGTGAGGGAAAACAGGAGAGGTGAAAAAAAGATCACATTGCCTCAAATTGGATATAAATGATAGATTAGAGGTGTGAGAGGGCTGTGTCTCTAGTTCCCAGGAATGGGTGTTGTGATGAGCCCTACACAGGTAGCAGAGTCGCCAAGAGAGCGGGGTTATTGACTACCATGATTGCCGGGCCAGTAAATTTGACCCTAGGCACTGACTGCCATCTGCTTGCCGTATAACTCGCAGTGCAGTCCCTTATCTCGGAGAGATCAGAACCGCTTCTCCCCACGTATGTTCTCCCACATACAGATTACACAAACACACAGCACACCTGCAGGAACTAAACCCAAATCCATTCCTAGGACCTCACAGTTGCCTCGGGTCTTACAGTCGCACACGTAAAAACACTCGCCCACGTGAACATGTGGAGTCTCCATTGATGCGTCAGAGTCGGGTTCAATCTAATAAACACAGGGTCAGAGCAGCGGTCATCAGAGGCCTGTCTATGGTGAGAGAGCCTTTAAGGTACTTCCTAATTGTATCCCTGCGGCATTTTAGTCGAGATTTTATAGCCGATTCTGTGTACACAGGAGAATGCTGGAAGGATCAAAGAGGGGAGAGAGAAGCTGCTGCAGTAATAGGGTCTGTCTATACGTACTAATTTTTTCACTCTTACAAAAAGATTCAAGATGTAAACCCTTGTTGTTTGACTATGTGTTTTAGCTGATATTTTTATGGTAGATATAAAAATCTTAAGGTTCAAACAACCTGATTTGTTATCAAATAAGTAAAAAAAAAAAAAAAATCAAATTTACAAGCCAATATGTGCTGGAATATAAATTTTCTGCCCTAAAGTTGGTTAGAACGTTTAGCATCCTCTCAAATGCCGTCCTGCTCTCCTTTTCTAGCATACATAGGGCCTTCTCATTGTGGCTGTTAAGGTCAAGTTACAGTGGTGTTGCTAACCAGCTAAGCTGTTGACCGGTGGCTGCAGTGACAATCAATTATCTATTAGCACCTGATCTTAAATAACCTTGAACAAGAACTAAAAGTATAATCTGGGCTTATCATCTATGCTTCGTTAGAATCTGTAGCAGGAATAGCTGCCACTGAGTTTACAAGCTGTCCAACTGAATATCTGGCCCATGATGCCCTTACCCGGAGAAACCCGAGGCGTGTGTACCAAATTTCAAGTTGCATGGCGACCCCCGACTTGGGAACTTGCTAACCTGGAGGAGGTCAGAAGGAAACCCAGCACGGTAGCCTCCCTTCTAGGTACTGGCAGATCATCTGATATGTTGGCTAGTTATGTCTCTCCAGCTTCTGGCTTGACTTTCCTCAATCAGCCCCTTAGAATGAATGACTACCGCTCCACTGGTTTCTCTTAGTGCGCCCATTGTGCATATCTCTGGTTTTGTTGGAAGGACCACTTTCCATCTCCTCGGACATGCGGCGCTGTTGATTATCGGGTATCCGCTTGGATAATACATTAAAGCCGTCCCACCGGACTAATGGGTCAGAGGCTGCCATTGCTCTCACGCATAAGGCCTTAGTTTTACATACTGATTGGTGGGCCTCAAAAGACCTACTGTCTAATTCCACTCTGATTGGTAGCAGTGCCTTGAAAAAGTTTTGATACCATTGAACTTCTTTACATTTTGCCACAGTGCAGGCTCACATTTCAATGTATTTTTTTTATGATTGACCACAATAAATTAGTGAGTAATTAAGAAGTAAAAGGAAAAGAAGAAATGTAGTTTTGATATATTTTTAAAACTAGAAATTTAAAAAGTACAGTGTGCTTTTGTGTTCAGCTCCCCCTTTTACTCTTAAGACCTTAAATAAAGTTCAGTGCATCCAGTTGCTTTACAATGTTGCTAAATAGAGTTAATCTGTTGGTACTTTGATCGTAGGCAGCATAAAAATACCTGATCCGTGAAGGGCTTAAAGATTTCTTTGTGAATAATTTTAAAAGTGCAGCATTATGAAGACTAAAAAACAGAGCAGACACGTCAGTCATGTTGAGATCAAAATTAGGCTCTAACACAGTATCTCAAAACCCACTCTTTTAATATTTGAAAATGGAAAGTGTGTAGCCGCACTTCAATTCATGGCCACTCACCTAAACAAACAGGTGAGGCTATGAAAATATTGATTTGTGAGGCCAATGACGGCTCTGGATGGAGCCACAGCTGAGGTGGTAGAATGACTTAAAAAAAAAAAAAGACTAAAAGGGATTTTTTTAAAGAAAACTAGTCCTTTTTGCCGTGTACCATGAACAAAGTAGAGAACACAACATACATACACAAGAAGGTGGTTTTTGGTGGTAAATAGCAGGACTGGTAGTGAAAGTCAGCAGCTCTTTGATTATGCCGACTTTTATCGCTTCTGTTCTCTGAGGTTCTGATGTAGTTGTATACAGCAGAATGCAGAAGATTTGAGATTTTAAATGCGTTAGAAGCATCACAGTAAACCAATTTCTAAATACGCCCTTGTTTGTGTGTGTGTGTGTGTTTGTCTTTCTGTATCGCAGGCACTGAGAGGCATGAACTGACCTCCTGGATGAGTTTTGAGTCCATCTTCAGGTTCTTCAACGAAGTCCTGAAGACGAAGGAGGAAGAGGAAGCCGAAGAGAGCTCCAACGTTGTCACCACACGCAGCGGCTCTCTGAAAAACAAACACCAAGATTTATAGAAAGCGCTCAGCATTGACTTGGACAAGCAGGACATTCTCAGCGGTGTATCAGATAGGGGGAGTGCAGAAATTTCTCCCTCCCTAATTTTTTGTTCTTCTCTCCATTCATCCCCCCCCCCTTAACCTCCTCACCGTCCCCTCCAGCAGCATCCCGGCTTTGTGCCCACTCAGTCGCCTTGTTGTTTGAGACAAGAGTGCTGGGGGTCACCACGTATACACCACAATAACGTTTTGCATTACTTCTAGATGACTGCTACTGTCAAAGCAATATGGACCTGAGTGTTGGCGCTTCCCGTGGGCTGTGGCCCGGCTGCGGGTGCGGGCCGCAGCAGCAGAGATTAAGGCTGACAGGCGCTGTACACAATGCGCCGTGGTGCACCTCTAATTGTCCTGACATCAGCCTGAAGTGAGCTAATGCCCCCCCCACCCCACCCCACCCCACCCCCAACCCCGTCCCGTCTGCACTGCTCAGCCTCTTTCCCTTTCTGTGTCTCTCTTCCTGCTCTCCACTGTTTTACCCTGCAATCAGTTCAAGTGACACGTCCTAAAGTTCACCGTCATCTCAGTCCAGCTAGCGTGTTCTTTTGGGATTTTTCCAGCATTTCCTTTCTCTGCTAAAAAATTTTTAATAAGAACAAATCATCTCTAATATCTATTTCTTTAAAAAAAATGATGTTTTTGTGTCTATTTTTAGCTTTTAAACTTGATTTTTCTCAATCGGTCTGCCATGATTTTTTTTTTCTTCCGAATGCTACTTCTTTTAATAAGATTGTTTTTTTTTTCTTCAAGTTTAAACTGAATTTATTCTGATACAGTAATACTTCCCATAAACAATGTTTTGTAATTTAACAAAGAAGCTGGTGCTTATTTTTGCAAAAGTTTAGTTTTTCTTGTTTGTTTGTTTTTTATTCCTTTATTTTTCCTCATGTGATATCCCTAAAATTGATGTGTGTAGCTGATTGAATGTGATGAAACAAATAATACAAATACAACCTGTTCTGAATATGAAGAAGACAAAAAAAAAAAAAAAAAAAGCAGAGCGTATTTAAGAATCACTTAAGCCGAGCGCCAAGATGGGGTTTGAGTGATATCTCATTTTAACGGGAGCCAAAAGTCAGCCCACAACACTCATAAAAGCCCAATATATCGCCTTACACATGTCAGGAAATCCTAGACTTCAATATTATTCTGACCCAGAATGATATTTCCTTAGAAGTTGGAAAATTGTAACATATCTTCTCTTTTTTTTTTCTTCCCTTTCCACTCAAGTACTCTTTGTGTGTACTTAGACCTGTCAAAGTCGGCTTCCTGCTCAGCTCCCATAATCTGACTGCGTGACACAAACATGTTAAAGATTTTTTCATAAAGCCGCTGTGTTTTATAAACCACTCGGAGCTTAATGGAATACATTTCTAATGCGTCTTGGCATTAGTAAAAACTCAAACTTGAAACAGAATCTTATGATACCTTAGTCGCATTGTCAAACATACACTTCCCGGGTTTTTTTTTTTTCTTCCAATATTGTGAAACTTTCCCCACTGTGAAGCCCTGCCTCTCCTGCTCCGTGTGTCTGTGGTTTAAGGCGTTTGTGGATTATCTTTCTGCTGTAATGAGACAAGTGTGCCTGGTGGTTGTGAGCCTAATTTCCTTTTAATTTGATTTAGATCTCTCCAGGTTTCAGCTAAGAAGTTGGCTTATTATTTGATATTTGACGGCTCTCATTTCAAGATACCACAGCTCGCCTTTGTGCTTTTCAGCTATGATCAGTTAATTTCTCACTCTAGAATTTGTATATTGTTGCCTTAGGAGTAAACAACACTCTCCTTGCTGTTTTTTTTTTTTTTAATATCCAACAAGCCATATGTGAAAAAACCTAAAGATCCAAAGCACAGTCTGCAAATAAATTGCTCTTGAAGATTTTATTTTTATTTTATGCAGATCGTTTTTTGTTATCTTGGTTCTAATTGTTTTATCCTAAAATCTCCCAGTGTGTAGCCAAGGCATGGATTTCTCTTTATATTCTTTTTTTTTCTTTCCTCAGTTTGTTGAATAATGTTTATGCAAAACTGTAAAGATGAACACCTCTGCATCAGTAATCAGTAATCGCATTTGTTTTACATTATTTTATTTTGTCCTGATTGACCCATATTAAAGCAAAAGGAAATAAATGAACTATGCATCTTTATTTTCAAATTGTTGTCTGGTTATTTGTCTTATGGTTTTACTTTTTGTGGTCTATAAACTAACCTGTACTGTTTAGTTTGTTCTCTAAATGTTTGCATGCTTTCCTCAGCTCTTCACTGCTTGAACATAGGTCATCACAGCCAGAATGCAAATTGATCTTAAGGCATTCATTAATTTTTCTTCTGGAAAATGTATCAAATTTTCCAGCAGAAATTGCTGGAAAATGTCACATTACAAACTCTGCTCTCACAACTCATCACTGTGGTTTTTACACTCTGCTTGTCTGGCGTCTCCTCGTTGTAAAGAGGGAACACCACTGACTTACATTCATTTATAAAGCAATGCTGGGAAAATTACGTCTTTATCTATTTCGATTCTTGTCTTCAACAACAACAACAGGGTACAGCTCACATTCATCACACTGGCTTCTTTTCAGAGGCTCCAGCATCCGCACAGACTTTGGGAGAGTCACTTGTTCGTATGCAGCACCTTATTCACAGAGCCTTCTGAGAACCTTTTTCAACTAAAAAATGGAACAATTATGCTTGAATCCTTCAAATAAGTTTTTTTTTAAATTATTTTTTTATTTATTTATTTTTTTTACAGCTTGTGAGTAGTTTGTTTTATTCTGTATCATTGCCAAGAATTTATATTGGTGTGCCTCTTGGCAGGCGGTCCTGAAGAAAGAGATTTTGCCTTCCTGTTTAAATAAAATTTGATGCAGCATGTTAGATTTGATGCATCTCCAGATGAGTATGTAGTAAATCAGAGCAGAGTTGTTCAGTCACCATTTGGCGTCAAGTCACAAATGTGACGACTTCAAACTCAACATGATGAAATCTCAAAAACCTTGAGATTTGAACATGTATGATGTTTACTTTTTATTATTATTTCTACAAATATTATTCTGTGATTAGATTATATATTTATTAAGATGGCTTTTTAATGACTCAAGTCCTAAAATTCTAATTTTTAGGACTTGGCACTTGCGTGTTATGACTTTGGGCTATAGCCCCTTTTTTCTGGGGCCCAGAAAATTCCTGATCAGATTTCAACTAAAATTTTAAACCATTAAGCAACAAAGTGCGTAAGGTTCCACTTTTATAGATTAGAACAAATCGCGAGAGGAGAGTTAAAGGAATAAGGAATGACAATGGGACCACGGTGAGTGTGCATAGAAAATTATGTTGTGTTGTTTTGGAAAGATATTCTTTAAAAGTTCAGAAGATACGTGTCAAAACCTGGAAACTGTAGCCACAGTTCCTGAGGTTGAACATCAGATCAATTTAATATAGACTCTACTCTCAGTACATTCTGTGGCCCCTATAAAGGCTACATTTACTGCTGAACGATCCTTGATTTTGCTACTTACACATAAAATATTCCAGTCCAGATTTATCCTGTTGAAGAAGACATAAAGTCTTTGATTCGGTGAACAAAGCACTTTATTTATTTATTAGTGTTGTTCACTTGTGTTTTCATAAACCATCTACATTTTTATTTTGCATTTGGAACCCGGTGAATAAAAAAATTCAGATCACTAGAACACAATTTTGGGACTTGAGTGGAAAGACTTGAAGCTTAGTTGCGACTTGCAAAGTAATGACTCAGTCCCAGTGCCACTGAGACGGATGCTTTCTTCGTAAAGGGAGGAAGATGTGGTCTGAAAGTGGGATGGGAAAGTTGAGCAGCCGGATGTAACATGACCTGAGTCATTGTCTCTGCAAATCCAACAAGCTGCCCGGCGGAGAAGAACTTTTTTGTTTTTCTTTTATAAAGTTTCTAAGCTGTCAAACTTATTTTTTTATTATTATTAGCTTTTACAAGTTCCATTATAAGCTTCTAACTCTTTAATAAACGTATATTAAACTGCAGATATTCACAGCTAGAAGATTGTTAAAATGAAAACAAGCCACAAACTGAAAAGTCTTTATTATTTTGCTTGTTATTCAGTCACACTGAGAACCCTCCCACTACCAATCTCTCTCACACACACACACACACTCTACCTCCAGCTCAGCAAAGGTTTTACGGCATCATTTGTTTTCACACGGTGAAACCGATCGGGTCATTAAACGCCCCCTCAATAAATCTTTAGAAATCTTTTCCATTAACCTCCCTGAACAACAAGTGGAACCAGGCGAGCACCCCTCACACAGTGTCAGGCCCGCAGATTAAAGAGGGGCATTCAATCACACAAGTGATCTGGCCTCAACCCTCCGTCTTTAAAAAAAAAAAAAAAGGGATTCTGAACTTCTATGGGAATACATACAGCTTCTTATGCATGCTTTAATGCAGAGTGGGGTGGGGGAAACTGTGTTTAAAGTTTAATTAAGCAACCTGCCTTCTGTCCAAAGCGATGATATGGTGGCATCATAAATTCTGACCTCCAGTCAGCTCCCATCAAAGGCAGGCGATAAATAGTTCAGACAGCAGGAAATGTTAAATTTTCCAGCAGGAATTAATGAATGCCTTAAGACCAATTTGCAATCTGGCAGGTGTGGCTATTTTACACATTTCATGGTAATATCAGAGGTTGTGAAAAACAAGTGTAAAGTACCACCCACCCTCTTTACAGTTTAGTTGTTTTTTTTTTTTTAATAAGGAGCGTGGAGATTTTTCTCCTTTTTTTTTTTACATTGACATCTCCAGAGTTTCTGCTGTCACTCTGGAAGATTTTTTTTTTTCAGGTTATTAAATAATTGTCTTTTTTAAGGATACTGATGTGCAAAAGTAGAGTACAGATCAATTCTAAAAGTATTTGCTTCTTTTTGTAACAACAAATCCTGCTAACACATTTTGATTCAAATTTATCTGCAAATGTTTGTTCAGTCAACTGGTTTAGCGTCGTGTCCAGTAGAGAACAGACAGGCAGGTTTTTCTCATATGGGTTGTACAATAAATAAAAAAAGTTAGAAACTTTGTAAAATTTTAGAATTGCCATAAAAATTGTGGAAGAGAAAAATTATTTATAGGAGAAAGAAATTAAATCTGGTTTCTTCTTAGATCCATGATAGTACTAGTATGTTTATGCATATTTCAAAAACATTTTTCACACAAATTTAACTTTAGTGCTAATGTTGAGTTCAAACTTACTTGCATGCTGAGCTTTTTAGCCCTGATACTGCCATTGTCAGTACAGAACAGCCTTACACACCCCACTAAGAAATTAATATGAACATTTTAACATGATTTCCATTTACCAGCTGAGACCACGCATTAAGTCAAACTAGCTAGCTACACTAAACCCTGATGCAGCTGATGTAGTTGTCAGCAAAAGGTTTATATGCCACCTTGCTAAAATAGATTTAAAAGTTTATTTTAATCACCATGTTCAATTTTTCATTG
Organism: Poecilia formosa; assembly: GCF_000485575.1. NCBI lineage: Eukaryota > Metazoa > Chordata > Actinopteri > Cyprinodontiformes > Poeciliidae > Poecilia > Poecilia formosa. The sequence continues at coordinate 1,677,840 of NW_006799944.1, read as the reverse complement.
ATAAATTCCTTTGTAAGAAATCAGTGCTTCATTTTTGTGTTTTTGTACGATGGTAGAACAAACCGCAAGTGCAAACTATCTTCCTAACTGTAATTACAGTAGCTAAAGGATTTATTTAAGGGGTACCTTTGTGTAAAATGCACATAAGTTGTCTTTGATTTAAATCTATTAAAAATTAAATGAATATAAGCAGTGTTATTAGTTGAATTCTGAGAGTTTAGGTTTGGCTTGTAAAAGTTCCCAAAATTATTATTATTTTTTTAATCACTGGAGAAAGTTTGCGCAGAAGTTTGTTCACAGTTTGAAGGACGTGCTTCTGATTGCAATAAGGCTTTCAGTCACTGGGAGCAGCTCCTGATGGACAAATTTACCAGGCAGCTTCACAGTGAACCACAACGGCAAAGGATCAGAAGCTGCTAAAATTTGGGGGGAACTGGGGTCTGAATGTCAGCTTTCTCTGAGGGTGGGGAGCATGATATCGAAGAAAGGAAAAAGTCCTGTTGCCACAGGCTGATATTTCAATTTTTGCTTCAAGGGAGTTGTTGTCACGCTTGCTTGCCCCTGTCCGCTCTGATATGCGCGCCGCCCCTGCAGAAGATGAACTCTCTCCAAAAGGAACCAGGCATTAAACAAAGTTGGAATGCCACCCCTCTGACAACCCCCCCCCCCCCCCCCCCCCCGCTATCCTACAATCCCTCAAACATACACACACACACACACACACTCCTTCAGCGGATCACTGTCAGATCGCTATTTGCATAATTATATGCTCAGCTCAGAGGAGAAAACTAACCCCCGAATTTTACGGGTCAACTAACTGCAACAATCAATGTTTTATCGGGTATACTAAGGGAAAAAAAAACTATCTTTAACAATCGTAGTGTGGAGGAACCCGCTTTCTCCTTCTCCCCCTCTCGTCTCCTCTTTTATCAGCTCAGTTCAATTACATTATTGGCATGACTGCTTATCAGAAACAATATTTCCAAAGAGGTTTAGGGGGCGAAAATAAGAAAAGAAAAGAAAATGCAGCCCTCATCCCCACCCCCAAAATTTGAAGAAAAAGAGAGAAAATCTCTCACTCTTCTCTCTTATTAAACTCTTTTTTTTTCCCTTCACACCCTATTGACCAAGAGAATGTCGGGCTCAAGTTTAAAGTTGCATTCGAGATTTGCATCCCTCTTTTTGTCCTCTTTTCTCTCCTCCTCCAAAGGCTCTTTAATAGAAGAGCCTGCATGTGTATACCAAAGCGCAGGATAGATCTGAGCTCGGTGACCGGTTTCGTTAGACGTCATTACATATTCATTGACTTGCAGGGAAACCATTTAATCCAGTGGAAACGACTCCTCTTCAGTCGCCCTCTCTGCTTTGCTGTTCTAACGAGGACTCTGCGCCTGAAACGGCCCTTTGCGGGGACACAATCACCGGTGTTTTTGAGGGGGGAACGACCTTAACTCTGCAGGAGAGTTAACGGTGCAAGATGCGGGAGGCATGGAAGCACCTGGTGGGGGTCCCGACCCATTAGAAGGGTCGTGCAAGTCCCCAAACATGTAAGGAATGTGTCTGTTTTTTTGTTTTGTTTTGTTTTTTTTAACGCCATATCAATCATAGGCTTGTTAAATCATATCCACCCCCCTCCTCCCCCATATTAAAAAAGAGAGCTTGTGAAATATAACACACACAGAGGATCACCTGCTGTCGCCCTGCTCTCTCTGTGCGTCTTAAAGTAATTTTTTTATTACTTGAAGCCCTGCTGTAACTTTAATTACACAATTCTACAGCTACTTTGAGAGTCACTGTAAAAGAAAAAAAATCAATTCTACTAAGGTTTTTATGATTAGGAAGCATGACTGTGGTAAAGTAGCGTCTTATTATTGTGGTTGTGTAAAACTCATCATCATCATCATCATCATCATCATCATCATCATCGTCATTATCAGCTGCAGCAACAGAACCTGCAGGAGGAGCTATGATGTGTGTGCGGTGCGTGCCTGAGGATCCTGGCATATAATGCTCCGATTGTGGGACAGCTGTTGGCAGGGGCCGTTTTACGGTGTTCACTCCATTTGGCTTTAATAGCAGCTTTCAGGCCAACCGCTACTCTATCCCCTCACCGCCCCTTCAATTACACCTCGTCTGATACTTTGCTGGCCTAAAGACTCCACGCAGCAAAACGCGTACACATGCCCACAGTGAAACGGAATACATTTCAAGAAAGGGCACCGACTTTTAAGTTTTCGGGGGGTTTTAGCTCCTCTGATGAACCAAGTAAAGCGGCGCAGGGGATGAAGGGAGAAAACAGCTTAGTGGTGTTTTAACAGGCCACCGATGCCTTGCAGAGGAAAATTGGTCATTTTTGACAGAGGGGGTTCTGATAGATACTCGAAACTGTTGTTTCTGGTGTTATTCGAGAGCATAGTATTTCAATTAAAAATTTTCTTCTATTGTTTTTGTTGTGTTTTATTTAAAAAAATGCACAAACTATATTAAATTAAAAGTGTTGTAATTAGCTGCAAGGAAAAACAAAATTTCCTATCAATCTGTCTTAGTCGATTGATTTAATAAACTCAAAAAAAAAAAGTTTGATCGGAAGTCCTGACTCGATCGATTTACCACAGAAACGGTATCACCATGGTGCAAATATAACAAAACCTTAAAGGATCAAGAACTTCGAAATATGTGATTAATTTTCAGTATCTTATTGTTTTTATGGATTATTTTATTATTTAGTTATTATAACATTAAACAGAGTAAAACAAAATAATATATAAAGCGACAAATCACAATAGGACCATAATTAATATATTTATTATTATAACAATAAAATACATAAAAGCGAGGTAATAAAGCTGATTAAAACGACTGCCAAATTAAGATCGCTAGTACAATATGTATACATACACACATATTGTACATATACACATAAAAACTTTGCCCATGTCTCTTTCCTCTAACACGTTCTTCATTGAAGTACTAATGATAATAGTCCCAGAAAGATGCTTTTCATTGATCAGCAAATATCCTCGTGCATTCTCTTATTTTTTTATGATTAAAAATCGCAGAAGGTCAGTTTTGTATGAAGCAATATTTTTAATGCACTTTATAGCAACGAAATAATTAGATATTTCCACAAATCCGTTAAGCACAACTCTCTCTGAGTCAACATATCTTCGGAGATGGGGAGATATCGATCAGACGGTGGTGGAAGAAAAAGGCCTTCTTCTTCTTTCACACTAAAAAAAAAAAAACATCCGCTTTTTTTTAACAAATTCCCAGCCGCATAATACTTCTTATTGTTTGTTTGTTTGTTTATTTCTTTTTTTATTATTATTATTATTATTTTAACTTTGTTAATATCTGGGCGTCGGGATAAGTCGATGACTTTGGTTAGATTTAATCTTTTCTCTGTTGTTTTGGAAATTTAAGTGAGAATTAAATATAAAAAAAAAATTACTTTGAGTATGAAAATGTTACTTAACTCTACGTTTTTAAACGAACCGGAAAATATAGAATTTGCCACAGATAAAATGTCTATTGTAGCCTAAAATAATAATAATAATAAAAAAAACAAAAACAATGAAAACCAAGCAACTACTTTTTTTTTTTTTTTTTAGTGGAACTCCTACTCTCATCCACACGCGCCGTCTCCTCTCTTTTGGGTTTTAATGTTAGAAAGGAAGGGAGCGCGAGGCGATATTAAATCACACATTATAGATGAGTTTCATCATGTGCTCGCAGCCCTCCGAGGATAAACACGGGCGGTGCGTGGGGTAAAGAAGAAGAAGAAGAAGATCCGCGAGTTATTATTACTGAGGGAGCGGCCTTTCGCTGGCAGCGCCCTGCCTGCATCCTCATTACATCCAGCCCCTCAAAAAAAAAAAAAAAGAGAGAGAGATGGAGCTCTAAATGAAGTTATTGCCATCCAATGAACTCAAATTAGCCGGGGCCACACCATGACAGACAGCCCAGGCTGAGGGGCTGAGGAGAGGGGAGGGGATGAGCTCGGAGGGGCTGGAGGTGGTGGGATTTGGCAGGTGGATGTTTCTTGACGTGTATTTCATGGTTCTTCGAGTGGAGCCGGGTTCATTTCGAATCTGCGTGGTTAATATGGTTGTGTTATTAAAGGTGGAGGTGGGGACGGGGGAGGGGGAGGCGAAGCTTGTTTTGGATCCCGCCGCTGTGATGCCTCACCTCCTCCTTCCTCTCCATCCCGGCGGCTTACTGACTCTCCTCCCATCTATTGAACTTCTTTATCAGCCGCTCAGAAATATAACGCTTCTGCCCTCTTCTCGGGCTTTGAATGGCTTTTCTTCCTCGTCCTCATTGTGTTTGCTACCTGAGTCAGCAGGGGAGGATGAGAAGGGGGCGAGTTTTGATGGAGGGAAAAGAACAGGAACGGATGCGATGATAGGCGGAGAGGAGAGGGGAGGGGGAGTTGAGTGAATTTACCTGCTCCTGCGGTGGCGAGGCTTTCTGTGTGTGGAGTTAACGAGCGGCCAGCTCCCACTTTATTGCTGTTTATCCCCGCAGCTAGAGCTGTCAGGGAGTGACAGATTGGCAGCATCTCTAATCGGTGCCCTCTCCGAGATCCTCCGCGCTCTCCTCTCAACTCGAACACACTTCTGATCTGTTACAAATACATTTTCATCCTAATGGCGTGGTCCTCTCACAATGCACCGTCACATCCTGTTGAACTTTTCAGTTTTGTGGCTCAAAAAGTGTCGAGAGATGCGTCACCTCGCAGCCATTCACTGCACAGTGAGTCTGCGCAGAACGCGAGAAGTTGTGAAGAAACTCTAGAGCTGGATTACATTGGCATTAAATAAATAAATTTAAAAAAAAATACGCGGTGTGGGTCAAAATGTGTGTGTAAGTGGGCAAAATGATTTTCTAAAAAAAAAATGTGTACAGGTGAAAAGTATAAGTTGTAATATTTGCATAGAATCGATATTAAACAAAAATAAAAGACGTGTATTTACGCTAACTAACGTCCAAAGTGTGTTCAATGTTTAAATGACAAGCAAAAAAATTGAGGAAAGTCTTTCCTAAAAAAGCAAGAGAAAGCACATCTCCATCGGATCATATTTTGACATATTTATAATTAAAAGTACATCAGAATAATAATTCACAGTGACAACTCTTAAACTAAAGGTCTCATTGAGTTTGTTTAAACCAAAAGTACGTTTTGTTTCCCCTGGGTCATCTTGCACTTGGAAACAAAAATAGTTTGTTTCTCATTCTTGTTGCTTCAGAGAGCATTTTGTAAAATCACAATTTTCTACAAAGAATAAAATCTTTCCTTAGAAAATGTGTTTGTTGCAGATACTGTGCTTGAAAAGTCCTAACATAAAAGTTGCCAAATTTAACACACAGGCCAGAAACCTTTTTAAAGACATCTATGATAGCTTGGATATAGGTTTAAAAAAAATAAAAATAATTTCATTTGAAGCACCAACTGTCAACATTTGTAAAAGCCTAAAAAATAAATTCACATCACGTACTCGTGTAATAAAACTGGACATTTCATGTCGCGTCTCTACTTAAGTCTGATAATTCACACGTTATTTTTTTGTTTTTGTTTTAGTTCTCTAATTTATAAAGTTCACAGTAAAAGCTAAATCACGTTGAGTTGACTTAGTGAGTAACGGATTTCATCTTCTATTAACTTAATTGAAAGCATCAAACTTTCTCCACAGTGTAGCTGTTGTTGTTTTTCGAGGTGACGTCCATTCTCGCGTGTTTTAGACGAACCGATGGCGACTGTTTTTTTTTTTGTTTTTGTTTTTTTTTATCGGGGCTACTTGCTAATCCTCACAGACGTAAATAAATAAAGACGAGGTCAGATAAATCGACACACGAGAACTTTATGAGAGTGGGTGAGGAGAGGTGAGGGGAAGGGGAGAGGAGGGAGAGAGGATATCTTAACTCTATCTCACCCCATCCTGTCCGATTCCCGTGCATCGCCTGCAGAATAACAGCAAACCTGCAGCTATATTTCACTCAGAGCCTTCAGTGGGATTGGCGCTTATCTCGCCAACACAGCTCTGCTGACCTGCGGGGCTGCCGCTTCAGAGGTGTGTGTTTGTGCTGAGGTGTTGACCTGTCAGGGGGGACTTGTTAGGACTTTAACTCCGACTGCTGGCGGTCTCCAGACGTCCGAGGGTGGCATCGATTTGAAACTTGTCCCGTCTAATTTGATGATAACGTCCAGGGCGGCCCCGCCGCAGCACCATGGACAGCGCACTGTCTTGACCTTGCCTGGCTATCAAATTACCCTTCCCTCCCCCCCTCTGGGCCACGGTGGGGGCCCAACAAGTTTGCTGCAAGCTGAAAGAGAGAGAGAGAGAGAGAGAGAGAGAG